>NC_057862.1:641542053-641842053 GCF_019393635.1 Dromiciops gliroides
TGAATGGGTGTTGCCTCAGACAAGCAGACCTGGGAAAGACCTTAGCTTAAAAAGTCCAAGATTTCCCACTGCATCCTGGACCATCTCTAGTTGTCCTGACCTACATCTTTCCACTGCATCCAGAAGGCTCAGGAGGAGAGAATGAGGCTGGTGATTTTGCACAGCCCTGCCTCACTTTAATTCAATTCACTTCCAAGTCAAGACATCACTTTCCTGACGTCATTGGTCCTCTTGGAGAATGAAGAACAAACAGCAATAATCTTTTCCCTCACCTGTGACAGGGGGTAGGCTCAGGCCCCTCCATTTCCCCCCATGCCACAGCAATTAACCTTCCCTAAAAGTAGACAAAGTTCTCCCTGGGAATTTGATTGGCCCCAACTTCCCTGATGCAACTTCCTGATCACCTATAGGCATAAAAAAATCCTAGGCACCTGGACTCTGAGCACCTCAGTCATCATGGCTATCTTGAAATTATCTTGTTATGGTGCCCGTGACCACCCCACCAGCTAGGCATAGTAAATAAGTATGTAAGTAGTCAGTGTAAGGTAACAATAAATAGGAATTGAGTATAAAGAAGAACATGGAAACCACATACCCAAACTGACTCCTAAATTAATTATGTGCTGAGGGAATTGTGGGAATTGAGTGAACCACACTGACTCCATTGTGTGACTCAATTCTGGATCTAGCTCAGCTCTCTTTCTATTCAATTACGGGTCTAGTCCAATTTCTGTTTTGTGAGAAAATTTTATTCAATTATGGGAATTGTGAGAAAACTTTATTGCATTGTTTGAACCTAGCCCTTGATTGGCTGGGAAGCTGGACCACCTCTACTTGTTGCTTAGAGACCCTTAACTAAGGATATAGGTCATGCTGACCAGAAACCAGTCAGATCTGAAGATTGGTGCAAGGAGTTTTCTCACAGTTATCTATTTCAAGCAATCCATATGTCTTATCTCAAAACTGGCCCTGTACTGGCTAATCAATTATTGTTTCCATGTCTCTTTGATTGAATACAGACACTGGGGGGAATGGGAACCTCTTTTTCTGATTTCAAAGAATTGCGCCTGGTCCCTGTCCTCCTCCCAACTCTGGAAGCCCCTAATCTTTCCTCCAATTTGAAATCAGATTACCTAATTTTGTATCCTGCTTTGTACCCTCTTAATTATTTTATTTTAATTAATTGGTATTATTTGATTAATTATTTTTAATAATAAAAATCTGTCTCCCCTTGTATTTGGGGTTTGGTGCCAATGCCAAGGAGGCCTGGTCCTGATTTGTTATACAATTGGTACACAATGTTTAATAAATCCATATGCCCAGAAGCTTGACCCTTTGCTTCCTCAGTCATTTCAGATCTCACCCATCACAGTGCTAAATTAAGCCAGCTAGGTTCCAATAAATGGCGCCTCTCAGCCTATAGCTGGAAATAAACACTAGCTAGACATGTGCAGTAAAATCAGAAAAATGTAATGTTAATGAGGTAATCCCAAGGTGGTGCAGATAAGACTTAATTTGTTTCCACCGCTAGAACCCAAGAAGAATGGGCCCTCCAAATCTTGCCTCTCTAGGACCCTTCCAACTGCTATGGGTCCTTGCTGCCCAAGTGCTCCCAACTCCAGTCCAAAACTATGTAAGTGATTGTATGTTCCTTCCCTGTCCATTTCCTGTACTGTGCACCTCCCTCTCCCATCCCATTCCCTGCGCTGTCTTTTTCTGTACTCCCTGTGCCCTATTAAAGTGTGATTAGTGTATTATCCCTCACTTGCTGACAGCGTGATCTTTTCTGGCAAAGAACTGGACTTGTTCACTCTGACCCAACTGAGATTATTTTATGGTACCCATCCCCCAGGCATAAACCAGATGCTTGGGCTAGGACTACGGCATCAGCAGTCACATGGGAGAGCAAGGTGGTAAGTCCACTTATCAAGGACTAACAACTCTGAACTCTCTGCCCTCCAGGTAGGTACCACCCTTCATAGTTGGGCTTAGGAGAACAATGGACTTCACCATATGCTGCCCTGGTTTCCCTTGAGATAGGAGGAGGAATACATTCATAGAAGCCAGAATTCACAGTATCCTTGATGCATGTTGTTGATGTTGCTGATATGTTAGGACAGAACAAACCTCCTTTTGTTAACTTTTCAATGATTTCTAAGTGCCTCATTTTGTCCCAGCATTGAACCTAAACTAAGCTGGCATTTAGAGCTTGATCCAACATTTGGAGAAGTGAGCAGGATATGGTGAAGGCCACACCAATTCATCTGGTTTTCAGATATTTACCAAGTTGGAGGGGTTTATACTCCCTCCAGCTTGGACTCTGTATGTCCTCAGGGGACCAGGAAACTGTGTTAGAGAAGACATGACAAAGTAAAATTCCTTTTGTTAATTGCTCAATGATTGATGAGTTCTTTCTTTCATCCAACATCAAACTTGAACTAAGAAAGCAACAGTGTTAGTACAACCTCCAGCACCATCACTCAGGGTCATCACCTCTGCCAGAACTTCTTTCCTTACTACTCTAGCCACAATGATTCAATTCAACTCAATTTAATTCAACAAGCATTTATTAAGTATCTACTTTTCAAGAGGCATGGTGCTAAATGCTAAGGACAAAGTGAGAAACATAAGTCTATTTTTTATTATTGCTTAAGGAACTTTAATAATAATCAGAACACATTGCTATGTAGCCGCAGTATACCAATCAACCTCCAGGTCACTCTTCATCCTGTTTCAAGGTGTTCAGCACCTGGCTCACCATTTTCCTTTCCTTTCCAGTTCCTGCCCTTCTTGTACTAGAGGTCTTTAATATCCTTCTAGATGCACCCTCAAACTCCCTAACATTCCAAATCCTCAGACTTCTTATGTCCCATGACATACTCCTCCATTCTACCTTAGCTACACATAGGTATGGTCATATACTGGACCCCATCATTACCCATAAATGACCTATTTCCCCTAATGAGAAACTGTTGACATGAACCCATCTGACTAGAACCTATCATTCCATTTCTCTCCATGGTTTTTTGTTTTGTTTTATTTTTGCTTTTTGGGTTTTTTTGGTGAGGCAATTGGGGTTAAATGACTTGCCCAGGGTCACACAGCTAATAATTGTTAAGTGTCTGAGGCCAGATTTGAACTCAGGTCCTCCTGAATCCAGGGCCAGTGCTTTATCCAATGTGCCACCTAGCTGCCCCCCCTCCAGGCTTTTTTTTGTGTGTGTGAGGCAGTTGGGGTTAAGTGACTTGCCCAAGGTCACACAGCTAGTAAGTGTTAAGTGTCTAAGGCTGGATTTGAACTCAGGACCTCCTGACTCCAGGGCCAGTGCTCTATCTACTGTGCCATCTAGCTGCCCCCTTCCATGCTTTTAAAAACTATATTCTTTACCTCCATCAACACCTCCAATATCTGCACTACTTAGTACTTTCTTATATAATTAATCTAGCTTCATTTTTTCCCCCTCTCCATCTCTTGCCCCCTTGTCTTACTCAAACTCATCTCTTGCCAAACAGCCTTGAATTATTTCTACCATCTATCTCCTTCACTGCTACTCACCGGCCACTGAAGCCTGTTAAAGGAAGACTTAGAACTGAGCTGCCTCGGTAGATGGCAAATTTGTGTTATCCAACCTCAAATGGCGCAAGGCAGTGTTTTTATTCCTCCCCAACAGATTCCTTATGTTATTATCCAAAGAATCTGTTCTAAACCCCTTTGCTTTTCAAATTCCCCAAATCTTCCTTCTCTCCCCTCTCCACTTTCTCCACTGAAGATTCTGCCTCTTTACAAAGAAAAATGAGGCCATCCATGTAAGCTGCCCCATTTTGTTTATCTCAAGACTCCTTGACTCCATTTCCCACTCTCTCCTCTTTCTCCTGGTCTATGAAAAAGAGGTGGTTCTTTTCCTTGCTAAGGCCAACTCCTCTACATGTATACTTGATCCCATCCACTACCATCTTTTCCAGAACATTGTATTTTCAATCATCCCCTCTCTCAGATCTTCAACCTCTCCCTATTAATTGATTCCTTCTCTATTATATGCAAACATGTGTATTCTCTTTCTTGATTAAACAACATCAACCATCCATCCCCTCAAGCTATTGTCATATGTCTTCTTTTCTCCGTCAAATAATTTGAAAAAGCTGTCTATACTTGCTGCCCCTATTTCTTCTCCTTTCATTCACTGGGCACTCTCCTAAATTCTTTCCAATCATAATGATTGGAATGACGCCACCTACTGGAGACTTACTATAGGAAAGCTCCACCATGAGGAGAATGCCTCAGAGGGCAAAGCCATGCGGCTTTTCCTTGGTGTCAGGAAGTAACATTTGCGCATGGGTACTGTCCACCAAGGCTACCAGCCAATCAACTTGAGGAGCCTCCCATTTTCTGGGAGGGGACAGGAAGGAGGAAGGAGGGCCTGTGAGGAGAGGGCTGTCTCTTTTGGGTTCCTGACTTGATGGTGGTGGTGGTGGCAGAGGACTTCACAGGAAATTTGAGGAAAGATAGGAATGCCAGGCTGTTGGAATTCTGTTCTCAATCTTTCTCTTTCTATCTTTCAATAAACTCTTAAAAACCTAAACTCGTTTTATCAGTGATTTTAGTCAGTTTCCCCCAAAACTGGGGGAACAGATTAGAACCCACATTTAGAATCTTAAATTACACACAATTTAGCTTATGACCTCATAACTCAACTGAAACTCTCCTCTCCAAAGTTACCAGTGCTCTTTTAGTTTCTGAAACTAATAACCTTTTCTCAGTTGGCATCCTTCTTGAGCTATATGCCTGTTGACCTTCTTATCTCAGGATTTTTGTGATACGAGTTTCTTCTGGATCTCTTCCTATCTATCTGACCATTCCCTTTCGGTCTCCTTTGTTCATCATCCATATTATGCTTTTCAATTATAGGTATTTCCCAAGATTCTCTCTTAAGCTCTCTTCTCTTCTCCTGCTACATTCTCTCTCATATTAAATTCATCAGCTCCCATGGATTTAACTATCATCTCTATGTGAATAACTCACAGTTATCAATATATTCAGCTCTATTCTAGTTGCTTATTAGACATTTCAAACCAGATGCCGCAGACACTTCAAACTCAACATATCTAAAACTGAAATTATCTTTTCCTCCAAACCCTTCTCTCTTCCAAATTTCCCCAGTTCTTCCATTGAAGGCTGCACCATTCTTCCAGTCTTCCAGGTTCATAGCCCCAGCATCATCTTCATCTTCTCATTCTCCCTCCCATATCTTCATAATATTTCTCAAATATGAACCCTTTTCTCCCCTCACATGGCCATGAACTTAGTTTAGGTCCTCATTACTTCTCTTCTACACCATTACAATAGCTTCCTAATCTGTCTTTCAACCTCAGGTTGCTTCCCATTCCAGTCTATTCTACACATGGCTGCCAAAGTAATTTTCCTTAAACAAGAACTGACTATGTAACTCCCCTACTCAGTCAAGTCAATTGCTTCTAAGTATTAATCCCTTCATATAGCTTTTAAAGACATTCATAAGTCTTACCCTACCATCTTTCCAAACTTACTGGACCTTATTCCCCGACACATTGTGCTATTTAGTTGAACAACTGATCTTCTCTCTGTGTCGTGCATGACATGAAATCTCCTACCTTTGCAATGGATGTCCCACATGCCTGCCATGCATCTCCTCACAGAGTCCCTCAAGGACTATCTTTTACATGAAGCATTTCCTGACTCCCCGCCTGCTAATACCCTTTCTCTCAAACTACACAGTATGCATTTATATTCAGTCACTTTGTATTTATATAACACACATGGGGCAACTAGGTGGCACAGTGGATAGAGCACTGGCTCTGGAGTCAGAAGGACCTGAGTTCAAATTTCACCTCAGACACTAGCTGTGTGAACTTGGGCAAGTCACTTAACCCCAGTTGACTTAAACATCCAGGGCCATCTCCAGTCATCCTGGTCACATAGTCATTTATGTCTTGCCACCAGACCCAGATGACTCTGGAGGAGAGAATGAGGTTGGTGACTTTGCACAGCCCTCCCTCTCTGAAATCCAATTCAGTGCAAGTCATGACATCACCCCGATGTCATGGTCCTCTTCAAGAACAAAGGACAAACAACAACAAAAATATAGCACATGTATATATGTATGTTGCCTCTCCCATTGGAATATAAGCAAGTAGGGATCATTTCATTCTATGTACTTGGATTCCCAGTGCCTTGCACAATACAGTAGTCGCTTAATAAATGTTCTATGATCAATAATTTAGTATAGTGCTTTGATGTTTACAAAGTACTCTCTCCTACTGAATATCTACTATTTCTGAAGTCTGAATGGGGAGATGTGGGTGGGGGTGGCACTTGGCATATTGGTCAGGTTAGAATTTCCCTGCATATTTTGGGTTGTCTTCTACATTATTTGAGGAGAAGGATTATTTCTAAAGCTTCTTCTGTCTCTCACACAGAGTCTGACACAGGAATATGAACACACTTGCCTGTCCTTCAATATTTCAAGGATTTGTGATTTCATCTATGGGAAGGAGATTGTTTCTTTGCTCACAAAATGCAACCCTTCTAACACCTTGATAGAAGGTATCTGAGAATTACAATGGCTAAAAATTTCATCATTCTGTAGCCAACCTGGTAATGAGCCTCTCTGTTTCTAACTAGATTGGCCCTCAGAAATAAACACACAGACTGTTTTGTGTACTGCATATGCTGTATTTCCCTTGCCTTTCATGTCATAAATACTTAATAAAAACTTGAAGGTTGCATTAGATCAGGTTTGTATTGAGTTCTACTGGCATAACCTTCAAGAGCCCAAACTGACCTAAAGACCATAATGAGGCTGTAGGGATGACACAATGCATTTATTAAGCAGGCACTTAATAAATTTTTATTGATCAATATGTAATGTTTAATTGATTATCCTTTTTTTTTACATTGCCATCGCTTCCCAAGGACTCCTCTCTCTGTTCTACCAAAGTCCACCTTTATAACAAGGAAGCACAATTTCACAAAACAAATCAACACATTGGTCACATCTGACAATATATGCTTTTGTTTTTGTTTTTGTTTTTGCAGGGCAATGAAGATTAAGTGACTTGCCAGGGTCACACAGCTAATAAGTGATAAGTGTCTGAGGCCAGATTTGAACTCAGGTCCTCCTGAATCCAGGGCCGGTGCTCTATCCACCTAGCTGCCCCTATATGCTTTATTTTTGTACCTATAACTTACTACTATCTTTATGACAAAAGGCATGAGGTGTGCTTTACAACTGGTCCTCTGAAGTCTTGATCAATCACTGCATCAATGAATATTCTGATGTCTTTTGATGTTTTCTTTTACATTTTAGTGGTCATTGTACAGTTGTTCTTCTAGATATGCTTACCTTGTTTTGTGTTAGTTCATACAAATATTCCCAAGTTTTTCTGACTTTTTCACATTTATTTATTTATTTGCAGTTCAATAATGTTCCATTATATTTATAAAGCACAGCTTGTTCAGTCATTCCCAATCTATGGGCATCCACTTTGCTTCCAAATTTGCTACCACAAAAAGCATTGTTTTATATATATATAAAACAATGGTCTCACAGGGTCAAAGAGTTTGTCAAGTTTAATACCTTTTCTAGGGATTTCAAATTGTTTCCCAGAATGGTTAGACCAATTCACAGCTCCTTATTTTGGCACCATTGTCAATACACTGGGCTTGAGATGAAACCTAGAGTTGTTTTCATTTCAATTTTTCTTATGAGTGATTTGGAGCATTCTTTCATACTGTCATTGGTAGTCTGTATTTCTTCTTTTTAAAGATACTTATTCTAGAGAATATTATTAAATGAAAAATGGATGATTTTGATTACATTAAATTAAAAAGTTTTTGTACAAACGGAAGCAATGCATCCAAAATTAGAAGGGAGACAGAAAACTGGGAAACAATTTTTATAGCCAGTATTTCTGATAAAGGCTTCATTTATAAAATATATCAAGAATGAAATCAAATTTATAAGAATCCAAGTCATTCCCCAATTGAGAAATGGTCAAAGGATATGGATAGGCAGTTTTCTGATGAAGAAATCAAAGTTAGGGGGCAGCTAGGTGGCTCAGTGGATAAAGCACTGGCCCTGGATTCAGGAGTACCTGAGTTCAAATCCGGCCTCAGACACTTGACACTTACTAGTTGTGTGACCCTGGGCAAGTCACTTGGCCCTCATTGCCCTGCAAAAAAAAAAAAAAAGAAGAAATCAAAGCTATTTATGCCATATGAAAAAATGCTCTAAATCATTGTTTATTAGAGAGATGCAAATTAAAACAACTCTGAGGTACCACCTGACACCTATCAGATTAGCTAATATGACAAAAAAGGAAAATAACAAATGTTGGAGAAGCTGTGGAAAAATTGGAACACTAATGCATTGTTTGTGGAGCTGTGAACTGATCCTACCATTCTGGAGAGCAGTTTGGAACTATGCCCAAAGGGCTATAAAGCTTTGCATACCTTTTGACCCAGCAATACCACTATTAGGGCTTTTCCCCAAGGAGATCATAAAAAAGGGAAAAGGATCCACATGTACAAAAATGTTTATAGCTGCTCTTTTTGTGGTGGTAAGGAATTGGAAATTGAGGGGTTGCTCATCAATTGGGGAATGACTGAACAAGTTGTGGTATATGAATGTAATGGAATTCTATTGTGCTGTAAGAAATGATGAGCAGGTGGAGTTCAGAGAAACCTGGAAGGACTTGCATGAATTGATGTTGAGTGAGATGAGCAGAACCAGAAGAACACTGTACACAGTATCAACAACACTGTGTGTTGATCAATTGTGATAGACTTGATTCTTCTCAGCAATACAATGGTCCAAAATAGTTCCAAAGGACTCATGATGGAAAATGCTCTCCAAATCCAGGAAAAAACAACCTGTTTAATCTGGATGCAGATCGAACCACACTATTTCTATTGTTTTTGTTGTTGTTGTTTTTCTTTTTTGAGGTTTTTTCCTTTTTGCTCTGATTCTTCTCTCATAACATGACTAATGCAGAAATATGTTTAATGTGATTGTACATATATAACCTATATCAGATTACTTGCTGTCTTGGGGTGGGGAGGGAAGGGAGGGAGGGAGAAAAATTTGAAACTAGAAATCTCATAAAAACAAATGTCAAAAACTCTCTAAATGTAACAGGAAAATAATAGAATAAAATATTTATATGGTTAAAAACTCTACTTATTCATTAATTTATTGGGGAAAGGCATCAAAACAGACTTTAATGGAAGCACACCTCGGGATATTTATCAACTATCTGACCTAATGAATGAATGGATAGACAGATGGATGGATAGATGGATGGATAGATACTGGCTAGGTTGCCCTTGCATTGCAGGGAGTCAGAGATCTATTTATTTGGCAATCCAATGAAAGTATTTGCAATCCAATGAAGGTAAGGGAAGCCTTTGTGGATTTTTTTCCCCCTGGAGACTCAAGCTTTCTAACTATACCAGTGATGAGGGAATGTGTCTGGCTGATGTGGGGAGATGTGTCGTCTGGCTGTCTTCCACGCATGCACATTCCCCCTCATGTCTCTGTCTCTGGGAGACAGAACACAAGTGTGGGACTGTGTATGTCTCACTTCTTGGGGTCCTCTGGGTATGTGTTTGTTTCTGTTTCTAAGAGCCTGTGTAGTAATGGGTAGAAGGAGGGGAAGGTGGAGATTATAGACTGTGGTGCTTTCTGTTCAGAAAGGGGGGGATGGGAATTCTCTACTCTAGGAACCCTGACTGATTTACCAGCAGATTATGTGATTTGCACACTGTAGGGTCGAGGAGGGCCAGGGATATGTTCCCATGTGCTTCCCTGCTCTCAGTTAGGGTCAACCCACCCCCCTCTCAGCAGGGAGGGAACATTTTCAGGATACCAAGCCTCTGAGTGAGCAGGACTTCTGTCTGAATCCAGGGGCCTCAGGCAAGGGGGAAATGAGAAACCGAGGAGGCACTTAGAGATCGTCTCCTCTGTCCACCGTTGCCCCAGCTCATTTTACACATGAGGATACTAAGACCCAGGGAAATTAAATGATTTGACCAGAATCCTATGGCTAGTTACCAGCTAAAGTCAAGGCGTAGCCCCTGGGCTCTTGGTCCATTGTCCATTACTGCCTCTTGGCCAGTGTTTTGTGCTACAATATCTACAAAAGACCTACTATGGGGCAGTTAGGTGGTGCAGTAGATAGAGCACTGGCCCTGGATTCAGGAGGACCTGAGTTCAAATCTGGCCTCAGACCTTTGACACTTACTAGCTGTGTGACCCTGGGCAAGTCACTTAACCCCAATTGCCTTACCAAAAAAACCAAAACCAAAACCAAACAAAAAAAGACCTACTATGTGCATGGAACTTTGCTAGCTGTAGTGGGAAATAGAAAAAAAAAGATTCAAAACATAGCTCTTGGCCTCAGGAGGTTTATGTTCTCATTGAGAAGATAAAACAGCCATACCCAGAAATATTACTAATGATGGATGTAAGGAAGTATTTGAGAAGGGGCATATGAGAAGTACACTCAGATCTAGAGGGGTTCAGCACAGAGAAAGATCACTGTGGGACAGGGTAGTTGGGAAAGATTTCTAGGAGTCTTCAACAAAATAAAAATAAGGCAAATTCTGGCAAGGATTTGAGAGAGGCAGCATGGCATGGTGGAAAGAACACTGCCTCTGGATCTGGAGCACCTGGGTTCGAATCCTCTGTAACCTCTGTTATATACTCCCCATGTTACTCCAGGCAAGTCACCTCACTAGATGCCTCACTTTCCACATCTGTATAACTGGAGGGCTCAACAGCACAATGACCTCTAAGTGCCTGAGCCTCAGTTTCAACAACTGTATCATGACTTCTAAAGTCCTTTACCACTCAAAATAAGTGAATAAGACCTTCTGGGGAGGAAAGAGTTTGGGGCCATCTACACACTCGCAGTGTTTGCACTAGCTGTCCTCCATGCCTGGAACTCTCCACCTCTTCCTCTGTATTTCTTAGCTTCCTTCAAAATCTCACCTTCTGAAAGAAGCCCTCCTTAATCTTAGTGCCTTCCCTCGGAGACTACCCTCAATTTATCATATGCATGCATGTATCTTTGTATGCATGCATGTATGCATGTATGTATGTGTGTATATGTGTATGTATACATATACTTCCCTCTCTTTTTTCTCTTTCTTTCTCCTTTCTGTCTGTCTATCATCTATCTATCTATCCATCGTTCTATCTCCCCATCTCTCTTTCTCTTATCATCATTCTATCTCCCTATCTCTCCATATCTCTCTCCATCATTCTATCTCCCTATCTCTCTATCTTTCTCTATCTCTCTATCACCCTATCTTCCTATCTCTCCCTATCTCCCTATCTCTCTCTCTATCTATCTTGTTCATACATAGAGTTTGCATGGTGTCTCCTCCATCAGATTGTGAGCTCCTTGAAGGGAAGGACTGGTTTTGCCTTTGCTTGTCTTTCCAGTGCTTAGTACAGTGTCTAGCACATAGTAGGTGCTTCAGAAATACTTGTTGGCTGAGATTTCTATAGCATTTAAGGGTTATAAAACACTTCCTTCACCACCCTGTGAGGTAGGCAGTTCAAACCACTTTCTCCCATTTTATGGATGAAGAAACAGGCTCTGGAGAGCTAAGAGGCTTGCCCCAGGCCCACATCTAGTTCAGGTTGGTGGCTTCCTGACTCCCTGCCCAATGGTTTTTCCAGACCACTGGTTTTTTCCCAGGGTTCCGCAGGGTCCATCTATCTGAGTTATCCAGGACTAATCACCACCTTGCTTTTGAAGGTTCCGGGCCATTCCTGGCCTGGGTTTCTCAGGGTTCCCTCCCTTCTTCCTTTTAGCAGCTACAGTCTTCACATCCCAGGCCTGCTGGCCACAATTCTGATTTCTTCCCTGAGGCTGTGGGGCCATAGCCTGAGCACAGTGTAAATACACCCCTTGGTGTCTTGCTGGGAGAAATTTCACCCCAGGCAGTGAGAGGAAACCCCTAGCCTCAGTGGCTGCTGGCCAGGGGCAGGGCTGTTCCTTCTCACAGCAGAACTCCCAGAGAACAGCTGGCTTGGGCAGGACAGGGCCTTGCTTGTTAGAAGTGAGAAAGGAGGCTGGTGTAATGGAAACTGGGCTGCCTTTGGTGCCAGGAGACCTGGGGTTGAAATTGGCTTGGCCACTGGCTAGCTGTGTGACAGCAGGCAGGTCACGTCCACCTTCTTTGGGTCTCTACTCTATTTCCCTCACTGGAGAAATGGAGATAATTGGATCTGACTGACTTCCCTCACAGGGTTGTTGTAAGGAAAGGCCTTTGTAATCCTTGCAATATGTTAGAACTGAGATGGATCCTTTTTTTTTTTTTTTTTGGTGAGGCAATTGAGGTTAAGTGACTTGCCCAGGGTCACACAGCTAGTAAGTGTCAAGGGTCTGAGGCTGAATTTGAACTCAGGTCCTCCTGAATCCAGGGCCAGTGCTTTATCCACTGTGCCACCTAGCTGCACCATGAGATGGATCCTTTATTAAGAGCATTTCATAGTTAAAACCTGGAGCTAGAAGGTAAGCAGAGGCCCTCTTCCATGCCCATCATTTGTCATAGAATCACAGAACACTGGAGGTGACCTTCAAGATCAGCAAGTCTAGCAGTTCTCAAAGTTTTTGGTCTCAGAACCCCTTTATACTCTTTTTTTTCTGGGGCAATGAGGGCTATGTGACTTTCCCAGGGTCACATATAGTGTCAAGTGTCTGAGGCCAAATTTGAACTCAGGTATTCCTGAATCCAGGGTCAGTGCTTTATCCACTTCGCCACCTACCTGCCCCCAACCCCTTTATACTCTTTTTTTTTTTTTGCAGGGCAATGAGGGTTAAGTGACTTACCCAGGGTGACACAGCTAGTAAGTGTCAAGTGTCTGAGGCTGGCTTTGAACTCAGGTCCTCCTGAATCCAGGGCCAGTGCTTTATCCACTGCACCACCTAGCTGCCCCCCCTTTATACTCTTAAAAATTATTGAAGCTCCCTCGCCATCTCCAAGAGCTTTTGTTTATGTGACTTGTGTTGCTGTTATTTAGTTGTTTCAATTGTGTCTGACACTTCATGACCCTATTTAGGGTTTTCTTGGCACAGATACCGGAGTGGTTTGCCATTTCCATCTCTAGCTCTTTTACCAGATGAGGAAACTGAGGCAAACAAGGTTAAGTGACTTGCCCAGGGTCACACAGCTAGTGAGTGTCTAAGCTCAGATTTGAACTCAGGAAGATGAGTCTTCCTGGCTCTGTACACTATGGTGCCACCTAGCTGCCCTATGTGGTTTCTACTTTTCAATATTTACCATATTAGGAATTAAAACATTATAGTATTATTATGGAAAGAAGTTTTACCTCAAGGACCCCCTGAAAGGGTCTCAGGGGCCCCCAGGGTCCCCCCAATTACATTTTGAGAACTCATGGTCTAGTCCAACCTCCTCAATTTACAAGGGAGGAAAGTGATACTCAGGTGGTGGACATTGAAGTCCTGAAGGTCACACAGTTTGGAAGCATCATTATAATCAGGATTTTAACCCAGACCTCTTGACCCTAGGTCCAGCATTCTTTGAACCACCCCGTTCTGGCATGGGCTCAATGTCAAGACATATTTCTTAGAGAAAGACCCAGTAAGAGCATGGTATGTTATCTCCTGCTGTCCCCCCTGCACACACTGTTCCTCCCCAGCCACACTAGTCTAATCCTGCTTCTTCTGCACATGCCATTTTCCCCATATGGGAAGCCTCCTGCTCACCTCACTGCACATGAGTCACAGAATCACAGAATGTTACCAAGCATTTAGTCCAAATCTCATTTTACAAAAAGAGGAAACTGAGACCAAAAAGTTCCTAAGGTTGGTGTAAAAGCAAGGACTAGAAACCAGGGTCCCACTCAAGACCTATCTCATCAGTGAAGCCTTCCCTGAATTCTTTCTCCAAGAGGCTTTTTTTCCTTCTCTGAATGCCTATAACACTCATTTGGCACTTCAGCCTCCTCCTCCTCCTCTTCCTCCTTCTCTTCCTCATCACTTTCTAAGACTCAATTTCCTCATCTGTGAAATGGACAAACTAACTGAAATGCTTGTCTTATAAGACTGTTGTAAGAATAGTGTTTTTAAAAATAACAGTTTAAAACACTTTCCTCACAACAATTCCACAAAGCTGACAAAGCAAGCCTTATTTGGCAAGGCAAAGCAGCAAACATTTGTTAAGCACTTACTATGTGGAAGTTGCTGAGGGTGTAAATATGAGCAAAATCATGGATGGAGCCTGCTCTCAAGGAGCTTAGAATCTAACTGGCAAGTCAACTCCCAAAAGGGAGCAGGAAAGGGGCAGGACAAAGGGACCTGGTGAGTGGGTGTGGTCTTGAAGTCCAGAAAGTCAGAAGCACAGGAATGAAGGCTGGCCAGCTTGGAGCCCTCCCCAGAATGGAGACTCCCAAAGGAACTCACCAATGAGAGAGGGGAGCTGCAGAAGGATGTTCTAGGGTGAGAATGTCTCAGGAGCTGATTGATGGCTGATGGAGGCTACTAATTATATTGACTGCATGGCAGGGTTTTGTTTTGGTTTTTTGGTGTTTTGGTTTTTTCGTGAGGCAATTGAGGTTAAGTGACTTGCCCAGGGTCACACAGCTACTAAGTGTCAAGTGTCTGAGGTCGGATTTGAACTCAGGTCCTCTTAATCCAGGGCTCATGCTCTATCCACTACGCTACCTCGCTTCCCCTGCTAATTATATTGAAACTGGGAAAGTTTTGCCCACTTAACAGATGAGGAAACTGGGTCTTAGTGGCATCATCAGATTTAGAGACACAAAGCACCTTATGGATCATGGGGTCCAACTTCTCATTTTACAGATGTGTAAACTGAGGCCTGGAGAGAAGTGATTCGACTCTGGTCAAGGAGTTAGTATGGAGTGAGGTCAAGATTCTTACCCATATCCTCTGATTCTAAAGCCAGTGGTCTTCCCACTGGACCACACCATCATCAGTGATCCACCCAGAGTTAGCAAGTGTCAAAGATGAGTATTGACCTCAGGTCTCCCAATATCAGGACCAGACCACTTCTCATTTAAGCATGCCCTCATTGTGTCATTAATTATTTTTTCATGCAGATGTCTTGCCCCCCCCCACCCCATGCTAGACTGCAGGCAACTTGAGAGGATGGATTGGGTCTTTTAATATTGGTGAAAACAATACCAGCTGACATTTATAGAATGCTTTTCAATTTACAAAGTGCGTCACACTCAATGCTCAGCACAGTTGCCTGGCACATGGTTAAGTGCTTCATAAATGCTTGTTGACTGACTGACTGACAATTATCTTATTTGTGCAGCCCTGTGAGGTTGGTATTATTATTGGCAGATGAGCAAACTGAGGCTAAAGGAGATTAAGTAATTTCCGCAAAGTCATATAGCTACTAAGCGGATGAGGCAGAATTCAAACTCAAGTCATCCTGTCTTCAAGCCCAGCAAGGTAGGTAGCACAGAGAATAAAGCATTGGACTTGTATTGAGGAAGACCTGAGTTCAAATTTGGCCTTTAGACACTTATAGTCACCTGACCTATGTCTGCCTCAGTTTCTTTATTCAAAAATGGAAATAATAATAATAATAACACCTACCTTCCAGGGTTATTGTGGGAACATGATGAGAAAGTATTCGTAAAGCATTTTACAAATTGTAAAGTGCCATAGAGATCCCAGTAGCTATGGCTATTACTACTGCTTTATTCACAACAGGTATAAGTATCTGTTTGTATATTGTAGCCCCTCTCACAAAGTAGGATGTAAGTTCTCTGAGCCTCAGTTTGTCCAAGGTTGCTATGGTTTTCTTATTTTTGTCTTCCTATCTGCAGTGCCTTGCCCATAGTAGGTGTTTAATAAATGCTTGTTGGGTCAGATTGGATTCCCATTACTCCTTTGTATCTTTCTATCACTCCTTACCCGCCTCCCTCCCCTCATCGCTTAGTAAATGAGTATTAATTGATTAACGAAGGAGAAATTCTGTCCCTGACAAAGCAGAGAGTCTGAGGACGGTTCTTGGCTTCCCTTCTCACAACCCCCGCCCCAAAGAGGGTACGAGACAGCCCACAGAAGACAGGACAAATGCTTGGTTTTCCTCTGGGGTGGTCCTGCTCTGCTGTTGATCCATTCGAATGTGGAGAGAACAAAGCCCCAGAAAAAGCGAGAAGGGGAGCAGCCCAGCCCTGGCCGGCAATGGAGGATAGAGTCAGAGGTTTAATAAGGTCTTTCCCATCTCTAATTTCAGTAGTTCTCTGGAAGGGATGACCTTTTCCCACCTGGCCACATCAATCATCCACGTTGGGGCCATTGGCCACTGTGTATGTGTGGGGGGTTTGGGGGGTGGGGCACCCTTCTTGAGTTGGCCACGTCGCTCCTTTTGCAAAGAGAAAGGCACATTCTTCATCTGGTTTGGTCTTTCCAGGATTTTCCTTCCCAGATATCAAGTTACATTCCATTCACAAAAAAACATTCCAGATCGTAAAATGTGTAAGCGCATTACAAAGCAGAAAATGGGGTTGAACACTGTGGTTCCACAGCAATCTGGGATACAGGAAGTCTCAGCACCTTCTCCTCCCCCCCCCCCCAACTCCATTTGCTCATCCTGGACCAAGTAAAGGAGAATTTCCATCATAAATATCCTTATGCTGCCTAATCAGGGACAGCACAGGATTTTGTAGGCAAAGGAGTCTGGCTGTCCTCATTCCCATTCTATATGAGAAGGCCAAGGCAGAAAAGAAGCAGGAAAACTCAGAGGCAGTAACACCAATGAATATTTCCCAATGGCCAGTTCTCCTCCACAATTCATAGAATTTTAGAGATAGAAGTGACCTGGAAGATATTTAGTCCAGTTCTTCAATTTTACCAAGACAAAAATTGAGTCCCAAAGGTCATGCCTGGTGCTAAGTCGCTGAGCTGAGATTAGGACCCAGTTCTCATGCCTAGCACAGTGACTGCTGTCCCGGGTGTCCATCAAAGGGAGAGGCAATGGGAAGGAACTAACATGGAGTTTCAGCCCCTCAGTGTGAGGGCTTAATGCAGTCCCAAAATATAGGGCATGGTGATGTTGGCAGGCTGTCCATCACTAACCCAGCATGCTTCCCCAGCCCTATCCGTGTCTATGAGTGCATGGGACCAAAGACCTTCCTCTCTCTCTCTTCAAAGCAACTCCAGTCAAGGGGTAACCAAGGGCTGCAACCCTCTGCCCAAGAAATACTAACGATGATGATGGTTAGAATTTATACGGTATCTTCGGGTTAGTAAAGTGTTTTATATGTGTTTTCTTACTTGAGCCTTACAAACCTGGGAGGTTTTTTGGTTGTTATTCAGCCATATCTGACTTTCTGTTATCTCATTTTGGGGTTTTCTTGGCAAAGACACTTCAGTGGTTTGCCATTTCCTTCTCCAGCTCATTTCAAGATGAGGAACTGAGGCAAACAGGGTTAAGGGACTCACTCAGGGTCACACAGCTGAGGTTGGATTTGAACTCAGTTCTTCCTGACTCCTGATCCGGCACTCTATCCACTGTGCCACTGAGCTGCCTTATCCCTGGGAAATAGGTTTTGTTATTATCCCCATTATATAGAGGAGAAAATTGATGTTGAAAGAAATTAAGTGACTTGCCCGGGGTCACACAACATGTAGGTTTCTGAATCAGGATTTGAACTTACATCTACCTTTTTCTAAGTCCCATACTCTATCCACCTTACTGCCAAAGAAATATGAATGTAGTGGGACTGGGTGGATGCCTTTCTCCAATGACACTCATGTTACTTTCACACACACACACACACACACACACACACACACACACACACACACACACACACGGCCCAGTCATGGAAAGGAGATGGAGACACCACATGCTCCACATAATCTTCCCCCCAATTTGTCTACTGGGAGGGACAGTAGAAGTAGAGGAGGGCTGGTGCCCTTAACCCCCTCCCTCTTCTTAAAAAGTTGGTTTGATGCAAATTTAATTTCAGTTGCCCTCACTGTAGTTGCTGTTACCTGATCCAACTGGAAGAGAGAGGGTGTTAAGTCCCTGCCCCCACCTTCAGGCACCATGGTAAGGAGCAGAGGCAGCAACAGCTTCAGGATTCTATATAAAGGTCACTGCAGGCAGAGAAGTGGGTGGGGGTGGCAAGGATTCCCAAAATAACCCTGGCATCCATGATTACCAAGGGCGCCAGAAATCCCTGTAACCTGAGGCGGGCCTGGGGATTTCCAGACAGGTGGTGGCCTCCCTCTCTTAGGAACCCATCTGCACCAACCTCGGTGGGCCCAGCCAAAGCTACCACTGAATGGGAGCCCCACTTCTGGACAGATACCAAAACCACTGAGGGGAAACAGTCCAGAGGCAGGTACAATTGTTCCCACCCACTGATGCCTCAGATGGGCTCAGGGTCCAGCTGCACTATCAGCTTGTTTCTCCTCTGAAGGCCTGGGTCCTTTGTGTGGGTCACTTCTCTCTGGGCCTCAGTTTCCCATTCTGTAAAATGAAGGCAATGTAATTAAGTGGCCTCTAAGATCTATTTTGGTTCTAAGTTACAATGGTTCTGTTTTTTGACATTCTATGTTCTGAGGTCACATTCAATGTGAATTCTAAATTGAGAATCCCATTTTGCTTTGGGGGAAACTTGAAGCTTTTAGCTAAAGTTCAGGATCAGGTACATCCATATGAGGAGGTAAGTGGTCCTTGAGGAAGGCATCATGCCTAAGTAGGGCCTGTCTTTTTCTATGTTGGCATTCTTGATTTTGTCCTTCATTCCAGAAGAGGACCACAAACAACATGGGGTGATGTCATGACTTGCACTGAATTAGGTATAAATGAGGAAGGCCTGCTTTCTATATGTGGTACACTGGGAAAGGGCATTGGATTTGGAGACAGCATCCCTGGGTTTCAAATATCACCTCTGATGCTTGGCACCTGTATGACCTTGGATAACTCATGTAGCTTCCCAAGGCCTCAGTTTTCTCATCTGTATAATGGAGAGTTGAACCAGATAGCCTTTGAGATCTCATCCAGCTCTGGACCTGTGATCCTTCAACCTATAAAACAAGGATTAAAGTCTCAGAGTTCGAAGGAAACTCAAACATTAATCTCTTTTGTTACATTCCCAAGTGACCCAGGTGGTCATCCAGCCACCTCGGAAAAAACCCCAGTGATGGTGAATGCACCGCCTCCCCAAGTGACTCATTCCACTTAAGAGAAATTATCATTTTACTATTTGATTAACCACCAATTATTAAATTGGGATCCAGGCTATTCTCTTTAATTTCTTCACTAAGGCCCAGCTCTTGTTAAAAAAAAGTCAGTCTCTGAAGGACACCCTTATACTTGTATTCCCAGTATCTCCCTATAGTAGGATTTAGAAGTGAGATGGACCTTAGAGATTCTATCACTTAGTATTTGTTGTTGTTTAATTGTTTCAGCTGTGCCACTCTTCATCATCCCATTGGGGGCTTTCTTGGTAAAGATAATGGAGTGGTTTGTTATTTCCTTCTCCAGCTTATTTGACAGATGTGGAACGAAGGCAAAGAGGGTTAGATGACTTGCACTGGGTCACACAGCTAGCAAGTGTCTGATGACAGATTTGAACTTAGGAAGATGAGTTTTCTTGACTCCAGAACCAGCACTCTATCTACTGTACCACCTAGCTAATCTCATCTATTCTACTCTACTCATTTAATAGAAGAGGAAACTGAAGGGAAGTGAATGATCCAAAGGAACAGAGTAGGTAAACAAGAAGATTGAAATTTGAACTCAAATTCTCTGACTCAGAATCCAATTCTCTTTTGACTGGTCCTAAACCTTGGGTTGATTTTATACAAGAATGACTGTAGAGGAAGGGGGAAGAGTTTGGGCTGAATCAAATGAGTTTTCTCCCCTCCCTCTTGCTTCTCCACAAGGGATCACTGAAGAATCTCAGACTGAATGGGAATAATAGTGAATCCACAAGGGATGTCGCCTTGAAGGCATGGTTTGGGTCAGTGGTTGTGTGGAGAACCACTGAAAGGCTCGTGGTGTTCATGAGTTGAATGGAGAATGTTCGTGCATGCTGTCAGGAAGGTCTGTCCATCTTTAGCATTGGCCAATGAAGAGAGAATCCAGGAGAGAAAGAAGGGGAGACAGAGAGACAGCAAGAATTAAGGATGGGGGAGGGGGCAGTGCAGCTAGGTGGCACAGTAGATAAAACAGTGGCCCTGGATTCAGGAGAACCTGATTTCAAATCCAGCATCAGACATTTGACCCTTACTAGCTGTGTGACCCTGGGCAAGTCACATAACCCTCATTGCCCCGCCAAAAAAAAAAGAGTTAAGTACAGGGAGAGACAGCAGGGAGCAAAGAAATGGAGAGATGGAGACACAGAGATGTGGAGACAGAGACAGAGATCATTTCTTTTATTGGGTCCAGAGAAGAACTGTAAAACCGTGCAAAAACCTGGACTACCATAAAATGTTTCAGTAGAGCCTCCTTTGCTGAACTAAGTAGGATTTCTGCATAGTCATCCTTTTCTCTTTACTTCTAAGACTACTATCCTAGTTTAAACCCTCATCACCTTTCCTTTGGGTTTCTCTAATAGCCTAATTGGTTCCTCTAATAGGCCTAAAGGATCTTGCCTCTCCAACCCATTCTCTACACATCTGTTTAACTGATTTTCCTAAAGTGCATGTCTGATCTCGTCATTCCCCTCCTCACTAGATGCCACTCATGCCCTTTTGTTTTTAGGTAACATTAGGTCTCCTATTTAAAGCTCTTCACAAATGAGCCTCAACCTACTTTTCCAGCCTTATTACACATTATTCCCCTTCCCACCCCCTAGAGTACCATGAGCCTGGCCTTCCTGGTATTCCTTACATATAATCCTTGATCTCCCATCTGCTCACCTTTATCTGGGCTGTCCCTTATGCCCAGCTTCCTCATGTCTACCTTTTTGAGTTACTCATTTCCATTAGTGATACCTTCTACATGAAGCCTTTCCTGATGCCACCTTTATACTAATGCCTTTCCCTCAAAAAATTCCATTGGTTTTGTATACATTTGGAGTCTAATTATTAACATATTCATTGTCTACCCTAATAGCTCTTTGAGGATAGTGACTCTCTGTGTGTGTATATGTGTGTGTGTGTGTTTGTATACCCAGTGCCTGAAATCCAGCAGGAGTTCAAGAAATACTTACTGATTGATTGATTTGAGAAAGAGTCTCCATGATGTCACTAGACAATGTTGGTTTTCCCCAAATCCTGTGATTTTTGAGCAAGTTACCTCTATAAATGAGGTAGAGGTAGATTAGATAACTTCTAGGAGCAGCTACATGAAGTAGTGGATGGAGCACCAAGCCTGGAGTCAGGAAGACTCCTCTTCTAGCTGTGTGAACCTGGATAAGTCACTTCATCCTGTTTGCCTCTGTTTCCTCACTTGTAAAATTTTCTTCTGGAGAAAGAAATGCCAAACCTTTTCAGTACCTTTGCTGAGAAAACACCAAATGGGGTCACAGAGAGTCAGACATGACAGAAACATCTGAATAACAAGATCCCTATTAGCTCTAGATCTATGCTCCTAAGATCTATATGGGGCAGCTATGTGGTACAGTGGATAGAGCACAGGGCCTGGAGTCAGGAGGACCTGAGTTCAAATCTGACCTCAGACACTTACAGGCTGTATGAGCCCGGGCAGGTCACTTAACCTCTATTTGCTTCAGTTTCCTTAACTATGAAATGCAGATAATAATAGCACCTACCTCCCAGGGTTGTTATGAGGATCAAATGAGATAATCACAGCAAAGTGCTCAGCACAGTGCCTAACACATGGTAAGTACTCTAAAAATGTTAGCTATTATTATTATTATTATTAAAGTTTCAAATACTCTAATGAGTCTGTGACCTCTTCAATGTAGGTATTCCCTTCAATGATGCAGATTACAAATCCATTCATGCCTGACCATCCTGTGCTCTTCTTGTATGTGACCTTCCATGGATTCATCCTAGGGGATCCACCCAATATATTCACTTAACATTGTGAGAACAATGAAGCATTAAGAGTATCTATCAGTTATCTCTCCCTCTCCCCGTGACCAACCCACATCTTTTTCATTCATTCATTTCTTAGATGGCATCCCTTACCATACTACTTCTTACTACACTATTTATAATTTGTAATGTGCTACTGTGTGCTCATATTCACCATGAACTTCTCCATTACCTCTTAGGTGATCATCAATTTCACTTCTTCCAAAATGGTAGCCTATGACTTATAAATTTCCAATAACACTGAAGAATACTGATATTAGAGAGATAGGCCTTTGTCTGAGAGAAAAGCATTTAGTGTCATCAAAAGAACTATGTAGTTTTTGAAAGCCTTAAGGACATCAAGGAGGTAGACCCCATTACCTCTCTAGGAAACCCATTTAGTACAGTTCAAATGAAATTTGAGGGCTATTTTGGTCTCATTGTGGTAACTGATTTGTATTAGCTAAACTTCCCACATGACATTTTTCTAAGAAGTGTCAATATTCTTTCCTCTCCATTGTCTATTTTTGGGTGTCAAGAACATATTTAGATAAATAATATAGGTGTTGTTTTAATTGCACTTCACATTTAATTCAATCCATCTTTTTTCATTTTTATTCTTTCTTCTACTTTTGTATTAATTTTTATCTTTCCTATAACAAGTCAGTGATTTGAGTATATTTTATGTATATTATATTTATATATATTATATTTGAACTGATTCAGAAATGATTCCCATATCAGTAATGAATCATTTCCTTTCTGTTAAAAATATAATAAATTTCATTTTTTTGTGATATCATTTGGGGCTAACCATATCTGGTACTTTCCTATTCTTTTGTTGGAGAAAGCATTCTTGTTGAATATGTATGAGGCCTCTGTGTAGTCTACAGATCTTTGGCCTCCCTCCTACCTTATTTCTGAGCCATGTTTCATAACATATTTTTCAACAACTTTGCCAAAGCCCACCCTTAAATTAAAGTAACTGAGTATCCTAGTATACGTTGACTTAATTCGGAAGATCTCATTGAATTGTTTATTGAATTTCTCCACATCTTCATCCCCTGCAATAGATGTTAACATATGTCACCATTATTTTCATATTTTTTGACAAATTATTTATTATGAGCACTGCTGTATGTGATGACCAAAAGTCTCATGAAATCATATTTCTTTTTATCTCTGGATAGATTAGTAAAACCAATCTACCGATCCCTTTCTTTAATTTCCTCTCCAAGGAGAACCTGTAAGCTATCTTTCTATTTAGCTGAGGCTTCTTCCTCTTCTGATTTCACAATGGCTACAGTTTGGTTTGGAGTCCCAACTGCTACATTCATCTTCATAGACATCCTAAAAGCGATGTGATCCTTAGCACCCTTTGCTTCTTGTTTTTGTTTTGTTTTTGTTTTTTTTAGCGAGGCAATGGGGGTTAAGTGACTTGCCCAGAGTCACACAGCTAGTAAGCGTTAAGTGTCTGAGGCCGGATTTGAACTCAGGTCCTCCTGACTCCAGGGCCGGTGCTCTATCCACTGCGCCACCTAGCTGCCCCCACCCTTTGCTTCTTAATTCACCATTTTGTCGATATCACTGCAGATGTGGAAGAGGCCTACATTAGGACTGAGGGCCACTTTATATATATTTTTTGCTTTATGGGTTTCCATAGCCAAAGAATTCATCTTTAAGTGGCAGCCTGCCTTTACTTGTGGGAGCTGATTGGAGGAAAGTAATCCTCTGTTGTCTAACAAAGCTGGTTGGAAAAGGCAAGGCTTGTCTGCCTTGCCCTTTACTATTCCAAAGGGTTTAAGAAGAGGGAAACTCTTAAGGGGTGTGTCTGTTTTTCCATTTATTCCCACCTACAGTTTGAGAAGGAGGAATCTTTCAGAGCTTAGCTAAGAGAGCTGACCCAAATAATTCTACAGCTTCCAGGCCTAGGGAAACTGCTTTTACTATTATAAAAGCACAACAATACCCTAACCCCCATCCAAGGAGTGATGTTAGTAGAGTAACCAGAGTAGAGGAGGGTCTTCCCAGCAGGTTACTTCTGGTATAGAGTGTTTGTAAAGGAGACCAAGGTCATCAAGGCCTGCAGTCCAGAATCATTAACTGCCCTGGGCACATGGTCTTCTCTGATTATACACTTCCCTCCTACAAGCCAAGACTAAAGTGGAGGGAGAGTTGGTGTGTGACTTTTTGTTCACAGATGATTGTGCACTCAATGTAGCCTCTGAGGCTCAGATGAAACAGAATATAGATCGATTCTCTGCCACTTTTGCTAATTTTGTCCTGATAATGAATACCAAGAAAGCAGAGATGGAGGAGGCAAAAAGGGGTTAACAGATAAACTGAGGCTTGAGTCCTTATCAATAGTACCTAAAAGGGTTAACAGATAACCTATCAATAGTACTTAAAAGGGTTAACAGAGAAACTTAGGTTTGTGTTCTTATAGTAACCAAGAGGGTTTGTCCCTCTTGTCAACAGACAGTAACCAGGAACCATTAACCATCGATAGCCATTAATATTCCTACATGACAGGACACCTAGAAACCAGATCTTAAGTAAAGAGATATCATAAACACAGAGACCCTCTGGCTTTGACAAGCTTAAGCATGTCTTTATGAGCATGAGCAGAAAAGACCAAATGTGTCCTTAGGTTCACCTTATGACATGTAAACCCCCAAAACACACCTCCAAGGAAAAAAGTATTCACCTGGGGGTTGAATTAAGCCCCCAGGAACTCCCCTGTACCTCCCTAAGGTAGAGATTAAGATAATGAAATAACCTACTATAGAAAAAAATTAACTTATCCTAATCTGTAAATTTTATAACTGTGGGTTATATGAAAAATTATATCTATATGAAAAATTATAAGTGGGTTGCGAGTCCCTTCATGGTCGCCATTCAAATGTCAAAATATTTTAACTTACTTGGGCCTAATCTGTGGACTTTTGACTGGCTGGCTATCTGACTGCTATTAATTTCCTAAGCCAGTCTGTTAGGGCCATTTAAAAATTCCCCCACACTGCTCCTCCCGAATTGATAAGCAAATGCCTTTTTTAAGTAAATAATCAAATCAGGGTTTATTTATAATAATAAATGTAAGAGATAAGGGTAAAGAAATGCAAAGTTATACAACCTAACTTTTAAAGTTTCTCTCCTGCTGTTGCTGCCACTGCTTGCACTTATTACCCCTTTCTTTCCATACTGTTCCTCAGTCTCCTTAGCATCCTTGTACTGACCGACCTCCTTCTAGCTCCCCCCCCCCGAAAAGCCCTTCTCTGTCCGTAGTGACCCCCCAGCGTCTCTGGCTCCCAGGCTATATATCCCTTCTCTCCCCTCAAACTTCAGGTTCCCCATGCCCCCACACATGCCAAGCTAATTCACCGGCTGCTTAGTGCCCCGGCTGGGGGGCTTGAGTGAGCTGTGTGTACCACAGCGTGCCTGGGACCTCCACACAGGCTGCACCCAGGGCCACTGCCTGGGCTAGCCTGGGATCTCCGGGGTAGATCCCCTCAGGGCAGAGGGAAGTGGGGCTTTCCCCAGCTGTCCAACCCAGCCAGCACCCTCTAAGGCTCCAAGGCCCACCAGGCTTCTAAGCTCAGGCTGAGGGGGAGGGGCACTAGCCCCTCTCACACAGAAAAAAACCCTGAGGGTCTAAGGCTTTTTAATCTTAGCCCAAAGGCAGGGTCCCCAGATCACAATAAATTCCCATACTACTTTTTCTTATTATAAATAAACATTTTCATTCCCCTATTTGAGACACCTATCTCCATGGTTTTCTCCCTGTGGTCAACAGTCTTTCAATAAAACTTGGGAAACTGACTCACTGAGTCTTGTAATTCTTTGGGACACCTCACGATCAATTTGATCAATTAAACCCACCCCCCACATCAGCAGAAGTTCTCCATCACTTACAGCAAATTATAAATGCTGTGGATAAGTTCACTTACCTTGGCAATAGACTTTTCAGGGATGTACACATCATAGATGAGGTTGACACACACACTGCCAGAGCTAGTCCAGTGTTGGGAGGCCCCAAAGGAAAATGTGGGAGAGAAGAAGTATTAGGCTCCTTACCAAACTGAAGGTCTACAGAGCCATTGTGATGACCTCATTGTTGTATGCCTGTGAAACCCGGACAACCTACAGAACCATGGCAGGAAACTGAAAGGCTTCCATTTGAATTATCTTAGGAAGATTCTGAAGATCCCCTGGAAAGATAAGGTACTGGACACTGAGGTCCTTTCTTAAGCTGAACTGCCAGGCATTTAAACTCCACTGTAGAGAGTGCAACTCTGATGGGCTGGTCATGTTGTTCGAATGCCAAGTGTACGTTTGTCTAAAAGATTATTTTACAGAAAGCTCACACAAGTCTAGTGTTCACATGGAAGTCAGAGGAAGTGATATGAGGACATTCTCAAGGTCCCTCTGAAGAACTTTGGAACTGATTGTGAGACATGGGAGACACTGGCACAGGACCGCCCAGCATGCCTTGCCTGAATCAAAGAAGGCGCTGTGCTCCTCTGTGAACAAGGCAGAATTGCAGTAGCTCAAAAGAAATATGAGATGTGCAAATTTAGAGACATCTCCACTCCAAATGTTCATGTTGACTATTTGTACCTGACCTGAGCTAGAAGCTTCTGAGCTCATACTGGTCTGATCAGCCAGAGTCAGGCACGTTATACCTTGACCCCAATATAGCAATGCCATTTTGGTCCTCTTTGAACACGGACAACATCTTCCCTCTTAGATTTCTATAAGGTTGTGCCTCCTCTTACCCATAGACACTGTCCTTTTATAGGAGATTGTGATCCATACTGTGTTATGATCGTTACTGTTTTGTTTCTGTTCAGTAAATGTGTCGTGACAAAAAAGTTAATGGTGTCATTTTTATTGATTCATTTAAGTGGGAAGTGTACCAGTAAGGGCTCAGGAGCTATAGTTGTGACTAGTATGTGTACAGCTCCCTAATACCAGTTACCCTTAAAGCCCTAAGAGTGAGTTATAGCTAAATGGCTGCCCCTCTGGGAATGCCCAACTTTCTAGCCTGAGGGCATGTTGGATGGGTAAGCCAAACCAGAAACAGAAGAGAAACAAGTTAGGAGTCACCATGTGCCATGGTCCATGCCCATACTAAAATCTAATGGGCTTAGCAATCAATGAGTAAAATGAGGGTGTCATTCTATATTACCCCTGACATCATTTCTATCAATAAATCTAAGATCCTGTGATCTGTTATCTCTTAGGAGGGAGCATGGTAAAGTGAAATGGCTTTGGATAAGAGTCTGAGGTTCCAGTTTTCTCAATCCTGGGTGGTAGCCTGAAGTGGAAAGAATTTTGCTTTTGGTGTTGAAGGAATTGGGTTCAAACCCTGACTTTACAAACGATGTGACTTTACCTATGTGACTTTGGGCAAGTCGCTTTAGCTCTCAAGGTCTTATAAAATGATGGACTTAGAATAGATAACCTCTAAGATTCCTTCCAATTCCATCATCCTGTGGTCTGTTTGGGTGGGGCAATGAGGGTTAAGTGACTTGCCCAGGGTCACACAGCTAGTGTCAAGTATCTGAGGCTGGATTTGAACTCAGGTTCTCCTGAGTCCAGGGCCAGTGTTTTATCTACTTCACCACCCAGCTGCCCCCCACCACATGCCTCTTTTTTTAAAACAAATTATGTTTTTGCACAATATATTAATTTCATCTCAAATCCTATGAGATACTATTTGTAAAGCACTTAACACAGTGTCTGACACATAGTAGGCACTAATATAAATGTTGCTATTATTTATTATTACTCTTCTGTGGTTTGTGGAAATGTATTCTTTGGATTGACAGAGACCACACATCCTGTAGTCATATTCAGTATAAGAAATTAATTCAGTGTGGCAAATTTGTTAGGGGAAAAATGATGCATTTTTGGCCCACTGGTACAGTGACTTTGGAATCAGAAGATTTGGGTTCAAATCTCAATTTGTTTTTTCACTTCTTACCTTTGTGACTTATTGCTTGCTTTTTCCAAGTCTCAGATTCCTCAGTAAGAGCAGGAGTTTGGATTAGATGATCTTGAAGTTCCCAGTTAATTCTAAATCTTAGCATCTTAGAACAACAGCAGATTCTGGCTCGTGGCCATGGTGAGGCTGGATGCTCTCAGATCTTGCCATTCCCTGTGGAAGAAACTTTGCATCTGATCCTGTTGCTTCCAAGCCACACACAGTGACATCCCTCTTACATGCTGCCAAGTAATTCCAGCTCAACTAGGATTCCTCCCTGGGTTCTGCAAAGCTCTCCAAAGAAGCCATCATGTTGCAGCTGGTTCACTGCCTAACACTTCCCTTGAATGCTATGCTTTAAGGCTCCCCCCCACCAGGACATTTAAACATACCTTGTCTGGAGCTGTCTCTCTATGGCGCTGACCACTGCTGGGTACCCAGCCTGGCTAGATTGTGCTCAGGAAGCAGGACCTATGCCACGCAGTCCCCACTCCACAAATACTGCCTGCAAACGCAGTGTGTGTCACTACTGAGATTTTAAGACTTAGGGCAAACCCAGGTGTGATGCTACAGTAAACAAAGCACTAGGGCAGGAATTCTTAACTCCTGGGGTCCCCAAGATTTCAGGGGCTCTGTTGACTCAGAGGGAAAAAGGCACATCTTTATTTGAATACAGTTTATTTCCTTTGTAATCCTATGCATTTCATGTAGTCAAGCACACATACACAGGCTATACACACATATATGCATATACATATATACACATACATTTTCTATATATATACATTTATATACATATCTCTATAGATATAGCTGTAGATATAGTAATATCTATGTATAGTATATAGTAATATAGGAGCACATGTGTATATGTATATTTGTACACATATACATACTTATACATATATATACAATCTACATATAGATATCTCTTTAGATCTTTAGAGATATCTCTATATTTAGATGTATATGTGTGTACCACATGTATGTATTAATAACTATATATATCTATAGATCTTTAGAGATATCTGTAGATTTAGATATATATGTGTATGTACATATGCAAAAGATCTATGTGTGTATATATATGCAAAAATGTATATAGATATAGCTATAGCTATAGATACATACATGCCATATATACACATATACATCTAAATCTACAGATATCTCTAAAGATCGATAGAGATACCTATATGTAGATTGTATGCATGTCTATATTATGTGTGTATATAAGTACATATATGTATACATATATATGCACATACACATATCTATCTTATATGTATGTGTATATCTATACATCTGTGGGCAGCTAGGTGGAATAGTGGAGGGAGCACTGGACCTGGAGTCAGAAAGATCCAAGTTTGAATCCAGCCTCAGACCCTTTTTTGGCTGTGTGACCCTAGGCAAATCATTTAACCCTGTTTGCCTCATTTTCTTCATCTGTCAAATGAGCTGGAGAAGGAAATGGCAAAACACTTCAGTATCTTTGCCAAGAAAACCCCAAACAGAGTCACAAAGAGTGGGACACAGCTGAAAAATGACTACACAATGATAAGGGAGAAAGTGTCTTACAGAAGGTGGAATTTAATCTGGGATTTGAAAGAAGTCCAGGAAGACAGGAGGTAGAGATGAGAAGGGGGCAGGGGTGCGAGGGGAGAGAAGATAAGGTATGATTTGATCTCATGGGACCTGGAATCAAATCCTGACTCAGAGACTTCTCTCCTATCCACCCAGCCTTATGAAAACCTCCTTGTTTCTCTGGCCCATGTTTCCTCTTCCACAATACCCGGAGGTCTGATTGGATCGTCTCTAAAGTTCCTTTCTAGTTTGAAAATTGTGATGCTATGATAAAGCTTGACTGTCAGCTTAATTAACTTTTTGAAAGAGTTATTTGAGAAAATTAAATATAAGAAGATAATTTTGACAAAAGCAGAATATTTCTTGATGTGAACATGAGATTGATTTTTTTTCTTATGTGCGTGGGAACACTTTTTTTTTTTCTTAAGGGAGGGGGAGAGTATTCGTTTTGGAGTCAGAGAATGTGGGCTTGAATGTCAGCTCTGTTATCACTATGTGACCTTGGGCAGATCACTTCCCACCTCTGGGACTCAGCTCCCTCCCCTGTAAAATGAGTTGGATTGGATCAAGAATTCCGAACCGGGGGTCCATAAGCTCTTCTTTTTTGGATATCTTGAGAACTCTATTTCGATGAAGTTCCTTTTCTTTGTAATCCTTTGTATTTTATTTTATGCATTTAAAAACATTCTTTCATTTATTTTTTCCCTTAAATGTAAAGATAGTTCTCAACTTTTGTTTATACAAGCTTTTCAATTTCAGATTTTTCTCCCTCCCTCCCCTCCCTCCCCCCTCCCCTAGAGAGCAGGTAATCTGATATAGGTTTATAAGAGAAAAATCAGAGCAATGATGAAAAACCTCAAAATAGAAAAACAACAGCACCAAAAACAAAAGAAATAGTATGGTTCATTCAGCATCTATACTCCACAGTTCTTTCTTTCTTTTTTTTTTTCTTGGATTTGGAGATCCTCTTCTATCATGAGTTCCCTGGAACTCTTCTGTACCATTGCATTGGTGAGAAGAATATAGTCCATCACAGTAGATCAACACATTATGTTGATGATACTGTGTACAATGTTCTTCTGGTTCTGCTCATCTCACTCATCATCAGCCCATGCAAGACCCTCCAGGTTTCTCTGAACTCCTCCTGCTCATCGTTTCTTACAGCACAATAGTATTCCATTGTATTCATATACCACAACTTGTCCAGCCATTCCCCAATTGATGGGCACCCCCTTAACTTCCAATTCCTTGCCACCACATAAAGAGCAGCTATAAATATTTTTGTACATGTGGGTCCCTTTCCCCTTTCCATGATTTCTTTGGGAAAAAAGACCCCAAAGTGGTATTGCTGGGTCAAAGGGTATGGACAGCTTTATCGCCCTTTGGGCATAATTCCAAATTGCTCTCCAGAATGGTTGGATCAGTTCACAGCTCCACCAACAATGCATTAGTGTTCCAATTTTGCCACAGCTTCTCCAACATTTATTATTTTCCTTTTTTGTCATTTTAGCCAATCTGATAGGTGTCAGAGTTGTTTTAATTTGCATCTCTCTAATCAATAGTGATTTAGAGCATTTTTTCATATGGGAATAGATAGCTTTGGTTTCTTCATCAGAAAACTGCCTGTTCATATCCTTTGACCATTTCTCAATTGGGGAATGACTTGGATTCTTATAAATTTGATTTAGTTCCCTATATATTTTAGAGATGAGGCCTTTACCATAAAAACATTCTTTTAAGACGTCCATTGGCTTCCCCAGACTGAGAAAGGGATGAGTGATACATGAAAGGTTAAGAACACCTTGGTTAGATGGTCCATCTCGGACAGCCAACCTCCTAACACCGCTCCCACCTCTATAATTTTTTGGTCAAAGACCCCTCTCATCTCTTACATTCAAGATCCCTTCTAGTTTTTCTATGTCCTAAGATTCTTTTCAGTTTTAACATTCTGTGATTCAATATAGTTTTGGTTTTTCCCCCCTGAAATTATGCTGAGGTATACCTGGCAATGCCCAATGCAATTCAGAGCATTCTGCCAACCATAATCTCATTTGATTCTCAAAATAGCCCTACAGGGTAGGTAGAGTAGGTCCTTTCTTTGATCAATAGAGCTGCTGAAGTTTTAATTCCTTTGACTGACATTTCAGGTCTTCCATGATCAGGGATCACCCTACCAGTTTAGGCCAAGGACTTTTCCTTAATCAAAAACTGGACCAGGTAATTCTCCTACTCAATCAATTCTACTCATTTCCTGTTGTCTCTAAGATAAAGGGGCGCACTGGCCCTGTAGTCAGGAATACCAGAGTTCAAATATGACTTCAGACACTTGACACTACTAGTTGTGTGACCCTGGGCAAATCACTTAACCCTGATTCCTCAAACATCTGGGGCCATCTCCAGTCATCCTGATGTATATCTTGCCACTGGACCTACATGGCTCTGGAGGAGAGAGTGAGATTGGTGACCTTGCACAACCCTCCCTCACTTAAATCCAATTCACTGCATGTCATGACATTATTCTTCAGACAAGGACAAACAAACAAGATAAAGTATGTTCTCTTCTGGTTAGTATTTAAAGCTATTTACAAGTTGATCCCAAATTATCTTTCCAGACACTCTGTGATCTATTCAATCAGTCAGTAAGTATATATTGAGTGCCTATTGCTTTTCAGGGACTGTACTAAGTGTCGGGGATACAAAGAAAGGCAAAAGACACAGTCCCTGCCCACAAGGAGCTCACAGTCTATCAGGAGAGGCAACATGTGAATAGCTGAGTACAAAGATGCTATATACGGCATAAGTTGGAGGTCATTAACAGAGGGAAGGCACTAGCATTGGAGGGTGACCAGTAAAGGCTTCTTGAAGAAGACGGGATTTTTAGTTGGGATTTAGAGGAGGCAAGGAGGCCAGGAGGCAGAGATGAGAAGTGAGAACAGCCCAGGTATAGGGAAGAAACAGTAAAGATGCCCAGAGTCTGGAGATGAAGTTGGAAGAACCAACCGCAAGACAGTCAGCATTCACTGGATCACAAGGTATGCAGGAAGGAGTAAGGTGTAAGAAGATCGGCTAGGTAGGAAGTGCTTTGGATGCCAAATAAAGACTTTTTATATATAATATATATATATATTTTTTTTTTTTTGGTGAGGCAATTGGGGTTAAGTGACTTGCCCAGGGTCACACAGCTAGTAAGTGTTAAGTGTCTGAGGTCGGATTTGAACTCAGGTCCTCCTGACTCCAGGGCTGGTACTCTATCCACTGCGCCACCTAGCTGCCCCCAAGACTTTTATATTTGATCCTAGAGTTGATAGGGAGCCTCTGGAATTTACTGAATGGGGGTGGGGTGGGGTGACATGGTCAGACCTCTACTTTGGGAAGATTAATTAACTGCTGAGTAGAGGATAGACTGGAGAGGAGAGATGCTTGAGGCACATAAACCAACCAGCAGGCCATTGCCGTAGTCCATGGTCCTTTCTCTGTTCTTCATACAAGACACTCTATCTTATTCATTCAACAGGCATTGAATACATGACTACTATGTTCCAGCTTTTCCCACCCCCAAACTCCAACTAGGAACATACAGGAGGAAAATAGGATGCTTTTCTTATTCTCAGGGAGTTTACATTCTATAAGGGAGAAAGAATAAGTGCGGTAGCGACATAAATACAGAATACATAAAAAAAGTAAATGGTGGGAGGCGGGGATGGGACAGCTGAGGTAGACAATAGCAACCATTGGATGAGGAAAGGACTCAGGAGTGTTTGGACTGAGCCCTGAAGGGAGATCAACATTCCAAGAGTTGGAGATGAAGAGGAAATGCATTTAAGGTGCATGGTGTACAACCCAGGCAGAGACACTCATATACCCTTAAAACACGACTTATGTAATATTCTATTATAATTGTGCATATTTGCATCTTGTATCCTTAGGAGACTGTGAGCTCCTTGAAGTAAGGGCCACATCTTATTTAAACTATTTCCCCAGTCACACAGCAGGTGCTTAATAAGTAGTCACTGTGGTTGATGTTCACAGGCCCAAAGGACTTAGGAGTAGGGACCTTGGAGAGCATGTAGCCTATGGTCTCTTAACCAGTTTGTGTGTCACAGGCCTCTTAGGCAGTCTGGGAAGCCAATGGAAACTTTCTTAGAATAATGCTTTTAAATTTTCAAAATAAAATATGTAGAATTGCAAAGGAAACCAATTATATTGAAATAAAGATCGATTTTTTCCTCATTTAAGTTCATGGATCTGCTGAAATCTATCCGTAGAATGATTGGGGCTCCATGGACTTCAGATTGAGTCCTATATCTAGTCCAATCTCTTTCACTTTACAAATGAGGAAACTGAGGCTCATAAAGATGAAGTGATTTATCCAAGGTTAGACAGCAAATCAAAGAGCTGGGATTTGGACCCAGATGCTATAACTCTAATTCCAGTGCTGTTCATGGTTTTATATTATTAGATTGTGAGCTCCTCGAGGGCAGGGACTGTCTTTTTTTTGTGGGAGGGAGAATGGGGGTTAAGTGACTTGCCCAGGGTCACACAGCTAGTAAGAGTCAAGTGTCTGAGGCTGGATTTGAACTCAGGTCCTCCTGAATCCAGGGCTGGTGCTTTATCCACTCACTGTACCACCTAGCTGCCCTGCAGGGACTGTCTTTTGCCTATTTTTGTATCCCCAGCGCTTAGTGAGCTCTTAATAAATGTTGATTGATTTTATTATGATACCCATTTTATTGAGAAAGAAATAGAGACTCAGAGAGGGTAAACAACTTAGACAAAGTCACACAGTTTACAAAATGGTAGAACAGGGAGTGAGGAGTCTGTCATGAAAAGAAAATAAACCAGGGAATGGACAAATTCAAACGGGCTGGCTTCCCTGAAATCACTATGGTCTGCTCCGTAGTCATCTGGTTACTCAAATAAAAGAAGGGCCTGATGCCTAAAATAAATAAATAAAAGAAAGAAAGAAAGAAAGAAAACAAATTGCTTAATTCCCCGTCCAAGTGGCTCTGTAAGAGTTATTTGTATGTGGGGACATTTTCTTTCTGTATCTGTCAGTGTCATAAATACTTGCAAGGGGCAGGAAAAAAAAAAAAAAAACCTCTCAGACTCTACGTCAACAGAAATAGCCCTAATTGGCCTTGGAGCCTCATAATTCTAGGATTGTCTTGCCCATGTGTATGTAGGAAGTTTGCAGAAGCAAGGGTAAAAGGTGTTTTCATTCATAATTTGAAGTGGAGGCTTTGTTTCCAACCCAGAGTTGGCTCAACCTCATTGCCTTTGGGCATTAAAAAAAATAATGTGTGTATGTGCAGAAATCTGACTTATCACTTTCTTAAGGAAGGGCGAAAATGCATGAATATTTAATTATGCAGCTTCCAAGAAGGGAAGGTAGGCAGTGAAATGAATACATTCTTGAATTTTTCTTTTCAAAGACCTGGATTGGGCCTGAATGAACCCCAAAGAGCCTTCCCTGGACTATACAAACTAGAGTATTGCCTTGACCCTCTCATTTTATTTTTGGAAATAGCCACATTCTTGGTGCCTCGCCTGTGGTCTTCAGCATGAAGAGCAGCTAATTTCAGGTCAATACCCAGCAGCAGGCAATGATATTGAATCAGACTCCTTTTGTTTCTCAGCATGTTTTGTCAAGAATGTAGAAACTCACTTTAGACTCTGATCAGGTCTTCCTTCGAGGGTGGAGGTGACCCTGCGTTACCTCCACCCACTTGTGACCCAGCAGGGCACAAATTTGGGCAGGTCCTGGGGGGGCCCAAAAGACCTTGAATAAGGGCCTGGGGCTTGAATGTATGTATAACCTCTAAGGACCAATGTAGCTAAGTGTAGGGAGGTTCATAACTAGAAGATTAGCCATGGGACCTGGGTTTGAACTTCAGCTCTGATACTTACTATCTGTGTGACCTTAAGCAAGTCACTTCCAATCTTAGCAGCTCAATCTCCACTTTAGATGAGAATTACTTCCTTTCAATTCTGGAGACTATACAAGGTGCTGGAATTTTTTGTTTTCTCAATAATCGTGACCAAGGCTAAGAGAGTGTTGAGATCTGCATCAGCTGAAGGCAGTACACACACTTATGAAGTCACAGGCCCTTGAGGTATCGAAGAAGTTCAAAGACTCTTAACACATCTTTAGCCATGATGTTCCTAGGTTAAGGAAGAGACGGTACTTAGTTCATGAGGATTGGACATGATGCAACATGGAAGTCAAACAGTCCCGAAGGCCACATTAAGTAGTTTCCAACCTGTAACATGAGAGAAAGAGGATATCCTTTGTGGGCTGATGCTCATGATTCTAGGAAGACTCCCATTAGTAGCCTCCCCTTAAGCAGGGGGAGAGAGGAGGTAAGGGCAAGACTCTAGGTCAACACCAAATATGGAGAAACTCATGTCCCTGGCCACATAACAATAATACAAAGAAATACTCTTCTTATCAGTACCAAGAGTTATAATAATGATTGGATCTCATTCAAATGATCGCAGATTTAGATCTGGAAAGGACCTTGGGAATTATCCAGTCCAATCTTTATCATTTTACAGATGATGAAATGGAGGTCAGATGTCCAATGAAAGATGAATTGACTCACATCAGGTAGTAATACAGACAGGATTCGAACTCAGCACCTTTGATACTATAGTGCCCAAGTCTTGGATCACTATACAAGGATCTTACCTGAGAGGTGGTGTAGTAATAAAACTGGACGTAGAGTTAGAAGATGTGCATTCAAGTACTGGGGCTGATACTTAAGGACTGTGCAACCCTAGGACAACTACTTCTCTCTTTTCCTCAGTTTCTCCCTCTGTAAAATGAAGGGGATGATGCTTTTTCTGCCTCCCCCCAGAATGATTGTGAAGGGAGTACTTTCTAAACTCTAAACTGTTGTGAAAATGTGAATGCCTATTATTGTTAGTATAATTTCAAGATATACATTCATCACTTCTCATAGGGCTCTTTGGAAGGACAGTTATTGCTTTTCCCAAGGATAAATGAAGTTACCCAGGAAGCAGCTTGTATGCTGGAGCTATCTCCAACCTGCCTGTCCAAGCTGATTGTTAAATCTTCAGTGTGCTCATTTACAGCTTAGAAATCAGCAAATAGTACAAATCAGGGCTTGGTTTATATTTTATTGATTGTGTAGATTTAGGAACATGATGGGGGAAATGTGAATAATTCAAACCAAACCTAAAAGTGTGCCCTGTATACATTTCCCATCCCAACCTCAGAGCCAGTTGTTAAACACTTACCAGTGAGAGCATCTCAAATCATATTACAAGTTAGCTGCTAAGAACTCTCCACGAGTGCTCAGGACACTTGATTTAGTACTTTCAGGGTCCAGGATTTCCTCCATGTGAGTGCTCACTCCACCAGGATAAATCAAAACCCCTTAGTAGTTGTGTTTTCCCTCCTTACCTCTGCCTCTTAACATCCCTAGCTTCTTTCAAAGCCCAAATCAGGTGTCACCCCCCTGCCCCCACAGGAGGCCTTTCCTGATCCACCCAATGATTGCTAATTCTCTCCCCACAGAAATTAATTTTCTATTTACTTTTTTATGTATATATGCTGCTTCCTCCCAATAAGATGTATGCTCCTTGAGGGTCAGGACTGCCTAGCATCCCAGGTGCCTAGCACAGTGTCTGATACATAGAGATGTAAGGGAACTTAGAGGCATCCAAATTCCAATGCTCCTATTTTACCGGTAAGGAAACAGACAGTGAGGTTAAGTGACTTGCCCAGGGTCATCCAGCTAGTGATCTTCCCAGCTGCAATTTGAACCCAAGTGGAGTTGAATAAGTGGGCAGTCTTCTCCAGTTGCTTTCACCAGTGAAATTCATCACCCGATGGCCAGCTTTCTGGTGAGGGACCTCCCTGCATTTAGCTAGACAGGTCCTCAGACTCAATCTATCAGAAAACCTAGACTTGAAACCTTTCCAGGCTGGTAGGACCTGCTAGTTCTTGAATTTCATTGGCATAATAATCTCAAGTATTAAATAATAATTTATATAAAGAATCCATAAAGCACACACGGGGCAACTGATTTATATTGGCACAAAAAGTGAGTCATTACTTAGAGTAAAATATCCATGTTAGCCAACTGGTGGCATTCCAAACTTGAGTTACTCCAGTTCACTTATACTGTGCATGTGTCAACAAGACCTAGAATCCCATCTCTATCTGGGCAAACCACCAGATGGCACTTCATGCTTTGAGCTATCATTAACTGGGCAGGCATCATAGGGTCTTCCTGGTCCTTCTATTTCCTAGCTATTTCTCCTTCTGTTCCTTCCCAGATTCCTATATAATATCTTTTTGCTGTTGTTCAGTCATTTTCATCGTGTCTGTCTTTGTGATCACATGTAGGGTTTCCTGGACAAAGATATGGGTTGCCATTTCCTTCTCCAGCTCATTTGACAGATTAAGGAAACTGAGACAAACAAGGTTAAGTGACTTGCCCAGGGTCACACAGCTAGTAAGTGTGAGGACAGATTTAAACTCAGGAAGTTGTGTCTTCCTGACTTCAGGCTTGGCATTCTACCCACTGGGCCACCTAGCTGCTAATCCTATATAATCTAGAGATATGAATATTTCCAATAATGATTATAATAAATCAAAAGGCTCTAGTCCCCATTCTCACAGACTTTTGGTGGGGGGCAGGGCAATAAGGGTTAAGTGACTTACCCACGGTCACACAACTAGTAAGTGTAAAGTATCTGAGGTTAGATTTGAACTCAGGTCTTCCTGAATCCAGGGCTGGTGCTTTATCCAATATGCCACCTAGCTGCTCCCCCCCCATACACACACACACACACACACACACACAGAGACTTAATTTCTTTTCCAACTGCAGGTCCCCAAAGGATTGGTCACTCACAAATCAATTGAATAGACATCTTTACTACATTGAGAACAAAATAATTAATGTTGGCTTTAAAACGCCTTAGTAGCAGGCGTCCTGCTGGAGCTAGTAAGGTTTGAAATCCCAACTTTCCCCACTCAGTCTGTTGAATTTGGTGTTTCACTGGTGTACCCAAAGATCTTTGTAAGGATGTGCTTCAAGCATTCCCTCAAAATCCTGCCAAAAATCAACTTGGTAGAATAAGAAATCACCTCATCACTCTTGGCTCTCATAGTAACGCTCTCAGCTCTAGGCTACATGATAGGCAAGTCTATCACTGGATACCAGCCCTGGAAACCAGGACTAGTGTCAGTCTCTGAATTTCTTTCTTTCTTTTTTTTTTTAAAGTTTGTTGATGGTTTTGTTTTTGTATTACAAACATTTACAGATTACCCCTACTCCCCAAGAGGTCTCTTGTAACAAAATAAAACAGCCAAGCAAAATTAAAAATACAATGAGCTCATCTGAAAGAGCATGCAACATTCCACATCTGTAATACCTCCCACCCAACCTCTCTTTTTTAATTGGGTTTTAAAAAAAATAATTAACACAAATCTATTTTCTCTTCCTCCCGCCCCTTAGCCCATTGGAAAAAAAGAAAGAAAAGAAAAACAAGTTTCTTGCAATAAAAATGCATAGTCAAGCAAAACAAATTCCTTAGCTGTGTGTGCGTGTTTTGTTTTGCACTCTGAATCCATCACCTCTTTCAAAAGGTGAATAGTATGTTTCATTATCCGTCCTTGGGAACATGGATGGTCATTGAATTGATTGTTGTTCTTACAGCTTTCAAAGTTACTTGTTTTTATAGTGTTATTGTAATTGCATAAATTATTCTTCTGGTTCTGTTCATTTCATTCATTCTTCATTAGTTTCAAAATTGTTCATTTTTATAATATCAATGTTATAGTATAAATTGTGTTCTTAGTTTTACTTATTTCCCTCTGTATCAGTTCATATAAGTCTTCTAGTGCCTCTGTAATACCATCTCCTTTCTCATTTCTTAGAGCACAATATTCCTCCATCACACCCATATGCCTCAACTTCTTCAGACAATTGTTAGATATCCTCTTGGTTTCAAATTTTATTTTTCCACAGTAAAAAAAAAAGCTGCGGGGCAGCTAGATGGCGCAGTGGTTAAAGCACCGGCCCTGGATTCAGGAGGACCTGAGTTCAAATCCAGCTTCAGACACTTGACACTTACTAGCTGTGTGACCCTGGGCAAGTCACTTAACCCTCATTGCCTAAAAACAAACAAACAAACAAAAAAAAAGCTGCTATAAATATTTAATACATATAAAACCTTTTCGTATTTCTTTGACCTTTATAGGGTACAGGCTTAGCAGTGGTATCGCTTGGTCAGAAGGCATTCACTGGTTAGTAGCTTTTTGTGAATAATTTCAAATTCCTTTTCAGAATGGTTGTACCCATCCACAGATCGAACAACAGTGCATCAATGTGCCTATTTTCCCATAGCACCTCCAGCATGGATGATTTTTCTTTTTTGTTATCTTTGCCAATCTGATGGGTGTGAGGTGGGATTTCAGAATTGCTTTTTATAACTTTTTTCTAATTAGTAATAATTTGGATAATTTTTTTTCACATAGCTATAGATAACCTGGGTTTCTTCCCCTGAGAACTGCTTGTTCTTATCCTTAGACCATTTATCCATTGGGAAATATTCTTTATTCTTATAAATTTGAATAATTTCTTTGTACATCTTGGAAACTTATCAAAGAAACTTGCTGTGAAGATTTTTTTTCTCCAGTTAATCATTTCCCTTTTATCTTAGCTTTATTACCTTTGTTTGTGCAGAAAACTTTTAACTGTGATCTAATCAAAATTATCTATCTTACTATCTATGATTCTCTCTATCCCTTATTTGATCATGAACTTTTCTTGTTACCTTAATCTGATAGGTTTTCAATGTTTGCTTAATTTGTTTATTATGTGACAACTAGGTATCTCAGTTGGGTCTAAAGTCGGGAAGATTTGATTTCAAATCCTATCTCAGATACTTACTGACTTCATGATACTGAGCAAATCACTTAACCTTTGTATGCCTGTTTCCTCAATTGTAAAATTGGGGACAATAGTAGCACCTTCCTCCCTAGGTTATGAGTATCAAATGAGATAATATGTTTAAAGAATTTAGTGCAATGCCTGGCACACAGTTAGGCATTCAACAAGTGTTTTTTCTTTCTTCCTTTCTTCCCTCCTTTCCTTTCTTCTCTCCTTCCTTCCTTCTTTCCTTCCTTCCTTCCTTCCTTCCTTCCTTCCTTCCTTCCTTCCTTCCTTCCTTCCTTCCTTCCTTCCTTCCTTCCTTCCTTCCTTCCTTCCTTCCTTCCTTCCTTCCTTCCTTCCTTCCTTCCTTCCTTCCTCCCTCCCTCCCTCCCTCCCTCCCTTCCTTCCTTCTTTCCTTCCTCCCTCTCTTCTTTCTTTCTTTCCTCCTGGCTTGGCAGGACATGGCAGAATTTGTCCTGGACTGTCATTGTTTTCAAGAACCCCTGATCACTTCCATACATTGACGAGATGCAGGTGTTTACCTCAGCCTGTGGATCCTTTCTCATAATAATGTTTTTAAACCAAAGGAAGCACTCAACAAAAATGATTAAAAACAATGAATGGGCATTAGTCCTTCTGAGTTATTTTTCTCTGATCCTTCCAGCAACTCAGCCCCCTGGACCATAGATTTAAAGATGATAGGGGCCTTAAAAGACCCTCTAATACATTCTCTTCATCTTATAGATGAGAAAAAAAAATGAGAACCAGAGGAATCAAGTGATATGCCTAAGGTCACCCAGCCAGTAAGTGGCAGAGGTGGGACTGGGAGGAGTAGTAAGGTGTAATAAATAGTGTTAAACTTGGAATCAGGAAGGTCTGAGTTAAAATCCTTCCTAAGGCAAAAATCTTTCTGTTTAGTTCTATTCTGAGTAAGTTGAAATCACCCAATCAAAAATATAGATGGAAAACTGAGCAAGTGAAAAATAGGGAGAGATGATTCTCATTTAAGTCTATCTACTCACAGTTCTTACCTCTAGCTTCCATTCAGAGACCTTTTCTAGTAACCCTAGCTGCTGTCAATCTATCCATCAATCAGTCAACAAGCATTAAGAGTCTACTGGGGGACAGGCAGCTAGGTGCAGTGGATAAAGCACTGGCCTGGATTCAGGTGGACCTGAGTTCAAATGCAGCATCAGACATTTGACACTTACTAGTTGTATGACCCTGGATAAGTTACTTAACCCTCATTGCCCCACCAAAAAAAGTCTACTGTATGCCAAGCACTGGGAATACCAGTACAAAAAATGAAATAATCCCTACTCATAAGGAAGTTTAAAAATGTAATGGAGGAAACAACAAAATAAATATATAAATATATTTTGTTGTTGTTCAGTCATGTCTGACTCTTTGTGACCCCGGATGGGGTTTTCTTGGCAAAGATACTGGAACAGTTTGTCATTTCCTTCTCCAGCTCATCTTACAGATGAGGAAACTGAGGCAAATAGAGTTAAGTGACTTGCCCAAGGTCACACACCTAATGAATGTCTGAGGCCACATTTCAACTCAGATCTTCCTGACTCCAGGGTCAGCACTCTTTTCTACTGAGCCACCTAGCTGCTTCATAAATATATAAAAAATAAAAATAAAACAACAAACAAATATAAACTGAAATAAATCCAAGTGTGTCTAAACTATGAGTTAAATGCAAGGTAGTTTGGAAAAGAAAGCAGAGGATGGAAATTGAACTGTATCTTTTTTATCATAAAAGTATTTTACTATTTTCCAATTACATGCAAAGATAGTTTTCAACATTTGTTTTTTTGTTTATTTTTTTTTTCAGGGCAATGAGTGTTAAATGACTTGTCCAAGGTCACACAGCTAGTAAGTGTCAAGTATTGGAGGCTAGATTTGAACTCAGGTCCTCCTGAATCCATGGCCAGTGCTTTATCCATTGCACCACCTAGCTGCCCCCTCAACATTTGTTTTTATAAGATTTTGAGTTCCAAATTTTTCTCCCCTCCTCCCTTCCCTTCCCCCTCCCCAAGACAGAAAGCAATCTGATATGTTATATATGTACAATCACACTAAACATATTTCTGCATTAGTCGTATTGTGAAAGAAGAATCAGAACAAAAGGGAAAAACCTCAAAAAAGAAAAAACAAAAGTAGAAACAGTATGGTTCAATTTGCATCTAGAGTCCACAGTTCTTTTTTTCTGGATGTGGAAAGCATTTTCCATCATGAGTTCTTTGGATTTATCTTGGATCATTGTATTGCTAAGAGTTAAGTCTCTCATAGTTGATCAATTGAGCTGTTTATTTTCTTTTCTTTTTTTTTAGTGAGGCAATTGGGGTTAAGTGACTTGCCCAGGGTCACACAGCTAGTAAGTGTTAAGTGTCTGAGGCCAGATTTGAACTCAGGTACTCCTGACTCCAGGGCCGGTGCTCTATCCACTGCGCCATCTAGCTGCCCCAGTTGAGCTGTTTCTTAAAGGAAAAGGGGGAAGTCCATAAAGTGGAGATGAGTGAATGTATTCCAGGCATGGAGGAGACAGAAGTAGAGCAAAGGCTCGGAGATGGGAGATGTCATGTGTTAGATGAGGAATGAAGACAAGTCTAGTTTGGATAGAATGCAGAGTGTGGGAAAGGAAGTAATGTTAAATGAGACTGGGAGGCTAAGTTGGGGCCTGGTTATGAAAGCCTTTAATAACTAAACAGAGGAGTGCATGTTTTATCTTAGAAGCAAAGGGAAGCCAGTAGAGTTGGTTGAGTAGAGCATTTATATGAGCAGATTTTGGATCAAAGAGAGTGACTTTGGCAGCAGTGTGTGGGATGGACTGGTGAGGTTAGAGCACTGAGGCAAGGAGACCAATTAGGAGGGTTTTGCAATAATCTATTCCAGAGGTGGGGAAGGCCTGAAGGAAGGTGGGAGCTGGAGGCAGTGGAGAAGAGGGTCTGGATCTGAGCAATGCTTTGGATTTGGTAACTGATTGACTATGTAGGATGAGTGAGAGTGAGGAATGAAAGATAACGCCAAGGTTAGGAACCTGGGAGTCTCCTTGTAAGGTTATATAAATGTCAGCTGCTGGGGGCAGCTAGGTGGCGCAGTGGATAGAGCACTGGCCCTGGAGTCAGGAGGACCTGAGTTCAAATCCGACCTCAGACATTTAACACTTACTAACTGTGTGACCCTGGGCAAGTCGCTTAACCCCAATTGCCTCACTAAAAAATAAGTAAATAAATGTCAGCTGTTATTATTTTCACATTCAAAGGGCATGTGGTCCTTTCCCAAACACTGAAATCATGACGGCACTTTCTTGTTGCTATTCTCAACAGAATATTACCTTTCACCTTGAGATGGCTTGGGCTTTTCACCTAGACTCCCTTGGGCAAACTGCTAACTGCCCTTAGGAGATCACAAATCACAGACTATCAGAGATATGAAGAATCTTCAAGCTCATATTTTTGTTGTTGTCTAGTCGTTTCTGACTCTTCATGACCTCAGTTGGCGTTTTCTTGGAAGAGATATTGGAGGGGTTTGCCATTTCCTTCTCCAGCTCATTTGACAGATGAGGAAACTGAGGCAAAGGGGGTTAAGTGACTTGCTCAGGGTCATCTAGCTAATAAGTGTGTGAGGCCAGAATTGAACTCAGGAAGATGAGTCTTCCTGACTCCAGGTCTGGTCTTCTAGCCACTGTGCCACCTAGCAAAAAATAAACTCCTTGAGGGCAAGGGAGTGTTTTGCATCTGTCTGTGCATCCCCTTTACTTTTCTTCCTTCCTTCCTTCCTTCCTTCCTTCCTTCCTTCCTTCCTTCCTTCCTTCCTTCCTTCCTTCCTTCCTTCCTTCCTTCCTTCCTTCCTTCCTTCCTTCCTTTCTTTCCTTCTTTCTTTCTTTCTTTCTTTCTTTCTTTCTTTCTTTCTTTCTTTCTTTCTTTCTTTCTTTCTTTCTTTCTTTCTTTCTCTCTCTCTCTCTCTCTCTCTCTCTCTCTCTCTCTCTCTCTCTCTCTCTCTCTCTCTCTCTCCCCCCTCCCTTTTTCTTTCTTTCTTTCTTTTTTTGCAGGACAATGGAGGTTAAGTGACTTGCCCCTTTTGATGGGTGACACACAGCTAGTAAGTGTCAAGTGTTTGAGGCCAGAGTTGAAGTCAGGTCTTCCTGAATCCAGCGCCTGTGCTTTGTCACTGCGCCACCTAGCTGCACCCTGCTCCCCTTACCTTTCACTGTGCCTGGAACACATTAGGCCCTTGAAAATGTTTGTTGAATTGAGCCCCCTGGGCAGCTAGGTGGCTCAGTCGATAAAGCACCGGCCCTGGATTCAGGAGCACCTGAGTTCAAATCCGGCCTCAGACACCTGACACTTACTAGCTGTGTGACCTTGGGCAAGTCACTTAACCCTCATTGCCCTGCAAAAAACAAATAAATAAATAAATTTTTTAAATGAATTGAGCCCTCCCCCACCCCCATTTTACAGATGAAGACACTGAGGCCTAGAAAAGGGAATTGACTTACTCAAGGTCATGCAGTAAATTGACTGTACAGCTGGGACTAGAACCAGGCCCTTTCATGCCTAATTAAGTCCTATTTCTACTGTACCAGGATGGCCTCAACTGGTGCAGCTCTGGTTCCCATGCTTTTAGGTGGAGATTTATATGTATAGTTTTTTCTTTCTTCTAAAGTTGTATTAACTTTTTTTTTTTTTGCTTTGGCATCCCTATTTTTTGAAAACTTCCTCCCCAGCCAATGAGCTACCTTTTTTCTTTTTTCTTTCTTTCTTTTTTTTTTTTTGTGGGGCAATGAGGGTTAAGTAACTTGCCTAGGGTTACACAGCTAGTAAGTGTCAAGTGTCTGAATCCGGATTTGAACTCGGGTCTTCCTGAATTCAGGGCTGGTGCTTTATCCATTGAGCCACCTAGCTGCCTCCAATGAGCTACCTTTTGTAGCACACAGAGACAGAGACAGAGAGACACAGCGAGACAGAGACAGAGACAGAGAGACAGAGTTCAGCAAAACTAAGGAACACATTGGCCAAGTCTGACAGTAGAGCCAACAAACAGTTTACACTCATAGTCCCTCAACTCTGCAAAAAGAGGAGGAAAGTACATTTTCTTTTCTCTCTAGGGTTAAATTTGATCATTATAACTTTGTAGCATTTAGCTTCTTTTCCTTGTTCATTGCCATTGTTGTAATCATTATGTATATTGTTTTTCTGGTTCTGCTTACTTCACCCTGATTTAATTCATGGAATTCTTCCTGCACTTCTTTGAATTCTTCATATTCATTGTTTCTTATAGGCCAGTTTTATATTCCATTATGTCTCTGTACCACACATTTCTCAATGCATGGGCGTCTATTCTGTTGCCAACCTTTGCTACCACAAAAGTGATACTGTAAATATTTTGGTGTACATGGGACCCATCTTTCTGTCTTTGATCTCCTTGAGCTTCTCTTTTCTCTATATACCGTTTCACTTGGTGATTTCATCAGCTCCAATGGGTTTGGTTATTATTGTTATGCAGATGATTCTCAGATCTATTTATCCAACCCTAGTTTCTCTCTTGCACCCCAGTTTCACATCATCAACTGACCCTTCTATATCTCAAACTAGGTGTTCCATAGGCATCTCAAACTAACCTGTCCCAAATAAACTCATCATCTTTTCCCGCTAATCCCTTCCCCCGCTTCTGAATTTCTCTGTAACTGTCAAGGGGACCACTGTCCTCTCATTCATCCAGTTGTAATGACCTGTCCCCTCTCCATTACTCTCTCATTCGCATATCCAATTAGTTATTAAATCTTATCATTCCTTTCTCTATATCTTTTGTATATTCTTCTTCTCTATTCACACGGACACCATCCTAGTTCAGGTTCCCATCACCTCTTGCTGAGGCCCTCTGAAGGCTTCCTTTCCTTTCCCTTCCCTTCCCTTCCCTTCCCTTCCCTTCCCTTCCCTTCCCTTCCCTCCCCTCCCCTCCCCTCCCCTGACCCCTCCCTTCCCTTTTGCTGTGCCTGACACATATTAATCATTTAATAAATGCTCATCAACAGATTGATTGGTTGATTAATCTGCTTGCCTATGCATAGTATCTCTAGGGTAAAGTGTATGGATATTCAGTTCTTTTTTTTTTTTTTTTTTTTGGTGAGGCAATTGGGGTTAAGTGACTTGCCCAGGGTCACACAGCTAGTTAAGTGTTAAGTATCTGAGGCCAGATTTGAACTCAGATCCTCCTGACTCCAGGGCTGGTGCTCTATCCACTGTGGCACCTAGCTGCCCTAGTTCTTTTTTTAAAAGCATGATTCCATATCATACATCACTTTTCAAGGGGAAGAAATACCTATGCTAAGGTATTTATTATAGTCCTTTGCAGTGTTATAAGAGCAAACTTCTTTATTAGAAAGTAAAGCATTTGGGGGGGGGCAGCTAGGTGGTACAGTGGATAAAGCACCAGCCCTGGATTCAGGGCCTGAGTTCAAATCCAGCCTCAGACACTTGACACTTACTAGCTGTGTGACCTTGGCCAAGTCACTTAACCCTCCTTGCCCTGCCCCCCCCAAAAGAATGTAAAGCATTTGAAAAAATGTTTTACATGACATTGGTGATTAGAAATGTGACTGGTTATTAAAATCACAGGTATTAGAGTGTAGTAGCATTGGGCTTAGAGTCAAGAAGACAAAAGTAAAGTCTTGTTTTTACTTTTTCACTTCATCTTATTCTCCCCCCACCCATCCCCACTCCCAATTAATGGGTATTTATTTTCTTGGGGCAGCTAGATGGTACAATGGATAGAGTGCTGGACCTGGAGCCATCTTCCTGAGTTCAAATCTCGCCTCAGACACTAGACCTTGTCGGGCCTTAACCTTGTTGGCCTCAGTTTCTTCATCTGTCAAATGAGTCAGAGAAGGCAATTGCAAATCACTCCAAGATCTTTGCCAAGAAAATCTCAAATGAAATCACAAAGAGTTGAACTGAAATGACTGAACAACAACGAAGTTTTCTCTCCCTCTCATCTCCCCCCTCCACCCCCCCCACACACCCTGAAGAAAAACAAAACTTTGGTAACAAATATGCATAGTCAAGCAAAACAAATTCCAGTTGGCTGTGTCCAGCGTGCCTCATTTTGCATCTTGAGTCCATCACCCCTCTGTCAGGAGATGGGTAGCATGCTTCACCATTGGTCTTCCAGAATCCTGGTTGATCACTGCAGTGATTAGAGTTCTTAAAACTTGCAGAGCTGTTTGTCTTTACAGTGTGGGTGTTATTGTACAAACTGTTCTCTGGACTATTTGCTGGCTTTATGACCCTGCCCAATCTGTATTAGCAGAGGGAGTGCCCCTCCATGGACAAAATCACCTTCTTAGTTCCACTCCTTATAATCATGTTAATGGCTCACACTTGTGGAGCACTTTAGAGCTTACAAAACACTTTGCATCCATTTTCTCTTTAAGCCCTCACAACAACCCTGGGAACTAAATATTGCCATTCCCTTTGGATGGGTGAAGAAATAGACACACACAGAGTTTTTAGCCGCACAGCTAGTGACCGTCAAAGACGGGGGCCCAAGTCTTCTGACTCCAAGCCTACTGCTCTTACAGAAAGGTCACATAGAAGGGTCTTTTATAGTTGTGGAAGGTTTTTGGTTTCCTTTTTCTTTTGATTGCATAGGTTTATTCTTTTGTAAGGGAGGTGGGGCTCTGGTGGTGGCGGCCCACTGAGGCTTCTACAAAGCTAAAAGTCTAGAAAGGCTAAAAACAAGATTTCAAAAGGTAAAAGTGAAAGCCTTTAAATACAAAATAGATATTACCTACCCTAGAAAGAGGGGGAGGTTTGAACCCTTTAATTATATAGGAAGAGGTCAGAAGGGCTTTGAATGGGCCTCCTGAACATAGACTGAATTCACATCTTTGTTGCTGACCACTCATTTATATAAAATTTCCAACGGGAGTATGGCAAGTGAAAAAAATCATGACTGAATTGAAACAAATCACCCTAAGGTAATATGAAGTGGCTTGTGAGGGAAAGAGGCTTTGGGGCAATAAAGAATTGGTTAAAAGGAGAAGCATCCCTTCTTCCCTTTCCTGCTTGGAGTCACTAGTTCCTGATTTGGGATGAAGCCTCTGCTGCTCCTGAGCTAAGAGTCATTGCCTAAGGTGGAAGAGCTTTGCAGCTAGATATCTGAAAAAGAGCAATAACACTTCAGCTGAAGAGAGCTCAGTGGCACTCCAGCCAGTAGCAAATTGGCCCATGCAATTGAGAACTGGAACCCTGGAACAAGCAAACCCAGTGGAGGCGAAGGTACTTGGGAAGATCCAGCCTAGTTAACAAACTTCACAAGCTCACCCTGGAAGTAAGGACTTCTAGACCATACAGTTCCAGACTTGTGAATCACTTTCACTTCAAGTATCCTCTGTAGAAGTATTACTACCCTTGAACTTTCAATTCATTCCCTCTCTTCCCCATTTCAGAACTCTGGGTGTCTTGGTGGGAGAGTGTACCCCTGGTGTTAGAGGAAATGCTTTCTAATTTTTCTTCTTTCTAGGGTGTTTCAATAAATACCTTTGCTATGGAGCTGAGTCTACGAACTAATTGTAAAGGCGAAGGACACTGGTGAGGGCTCCTGAGCTGGTATTGAACAGGATAACCCCCCACAGTGGCACCCTTAGAATCCTAGGTGTTGTAACCTCTACCTTTCTGGGGACCCAACTGTCTAGTGGGAGTGGGAGTTGGCTGAGCCCAGAGGATGCTATACTTTATAATATTGAAGATCTTATTCTTTTAAATTTTGAGTCCTATAACAAATGAATTGTTATTTATTACTAAAGGCAACATGGTTAAAGTGTGGAGGTATCAAACTCACTTCGAAGAACAGGGATAACTCCTGAGGACAGCCCAAACCAGTTCAAAATGTAATTGGAAGGGCAGCTAGGTAGCACAGTAGATAAAGCACAGGCCCTGGATTCAGGAGGACCTGAGTTCATATCCGACATCAGACACTTGACACTTACTAGCTGTGTGACCCTGGGCAAGCCACTTAACCCCAATTGTCCAGCAAAAAAAAAAAAAAAAAAAAGGAAAAAATGTAATTGGAAAATGTTTAACGAAATAAACAAAATATAATGCAACATAGATATTGTTAATCTGTGGGTTTTGAAGCCACTATGCAGACTCTAGGGCTCCCTTTCTATTTGAGTTTGACATCACCGGTGCAGTGGTTAGAGAACTCACTCTAGCATCAGAAAGTCTTGTCTCTGTGTTTTATAGCATTGGGCAAGTCACATAAACTTTTAGTGCTCTCAGGCAAAACAATAATTGTCAGAGAAGTTGACCACAGATACTAACAGGATCACCAGAACTGTGATTTCATTACCAAGAAACTCCTCCTGCTAGTTAGTATCTATGGTCAACTTCTCTGACAATTATTGTTTTACCTGAGAGCATTAAAAGTTTGTGACTTGTCCAAGGCTACAAACACACGTATGTATGTATGTATTATGTATGTATGTATGCATGTGTGTTTGTATGTATATCTGTGTGTATATAATATTTATAATTTTATAATACTATGTGTATATAATATTTTACAATAATATATGTATATATCTTACAATAATATGTATGTCTTATAATATACATATATCTTACAGTAATATATAATAATATAGATATACAACATTTACAATAATATACTTGTGCATAATATTTTATAGTAATATATGTATATAAATATTTTTAAATGCTGCTTCCATTAATTTCTACCATGAACAAACAAAAACACTGGGGGCAGCTAGGTGGCACAGTGGATAAAGCACTGGCCTTGGATTCAGGAAGACCTGAGTTCAAATCTGACCTCAGACACTTGACACTAGCTGTGTGACCCTGGGCAAGTCCCTTAACCCTCATTGCCCTGCAAAAACCAAAACAAACAAACAACAAACAAAAATGTGTGTGCTGTGGAATTTTTTGGTGAACATTTTAGCCAAGAACAGCTTGCTGTTGTGAATTGGGAGATTTCCTCAGAATAAGGACAATGTGGATTCAACTCCTTCCTCTGACACACATTGGACATTGTGACTCTAATTGTTGTTTACTCATTTTCAGTTTACTCATTTTCAGTTGTGTCTGAGTCTCCGTGACCTGATTTGAGGTTTGCTTGGCAAAGATACTGGAGTGGTTTGCCATCTCTTTCTCCAGCTCATTTGACAGATGAGAAAACGAGACAAACGGGATCAAATGACTTACCCAGGGACACACAGCTAGTAAGTATCTGAGGCCAGATTTGAACCCCTGTCTTCTGCTCATGTGACTCTAGGCTAGTCACTTCTCAAGGTTCCTGACATCTCTCAGACAGAGAACAACTGTTAATCTGCAATGGCAGGGGAAGGTTGTTCCCTAGTGCCCAATTATACCCCAAGATGCATCCTGGTGAACTTCAGGGGTTTTTAACCTCATTTGTATCCTGAACTCCTACTACTGACAGTCAGGGGAGCTTTGAGAGCCATTCTAGGAACCCCTTCCCAAAATGATGTTCTTCAGTGTAAATAATAAAATACACAGGATTGTGTATTATGTTGGAATACACGTCAAAACATTTTAAAATACAAGTTGAGTTACACCCAAGAGAAGGTGCTAGACTTGGAGCCAGGAGGACCTGGGACTAAGTTTTCACTTAAATGTTTTGTGACTGTGTGACCCTGGGCAAGTCTATCAACTTTGCTGTGCCTCAGGCACTCTCTGAGACTTGCCTATGAAAATATAAAAGAGTTGCAATCTATGCTGCTGAAGGTACTTCTTGTGATGAAGTCAAACATCTTTGATGTATTATAACAGTTTAAAAATTAATTCTCCACTTACTAGCTATGTGACCCTGGGCAAGTCACTTAACCCTCATCACCCCGCCAAAAATAAAATTAATTCTAGTCAAATTAATAAAGGACACTGGCAGACCCATATGTATAAATGCTATTCTTACAACAGGGAGACTTATTTTGAATCATTTCTCCATTCAAAAGTATTTTGCATCATGATTTTTTCCCCCTCACAAAATAGCTATCAAAAAAAATAGCTATGCTTTGTAGAGACTGGGTGGTGCAGTAATAGGTACTTTGGCGTTGGAATCAAGAAACCAAGAACGTGGTCCCATTTCTGCTACCATGGTGCTGTGTGACTTAGGGTGGGTTGCTTCCCTTCTCTGGTACTCAATTTCCTCCTACTTAAAACAAGAGAATTTGACTAGACTCTAAAGTTTCTTAAAGCTCTAATCTGTGTTCTAAGGTCCCTTCCAGCTCTGACATTTTGTGTTCTAACGGCCCTTCCAGTTCTGACATTCCATGTTCTAAGGATCCTCCCAGCTCTGATAGTGTATGCTTTAAAGTTGCTTCAAGTTTTTACATTCTTTGCTCTAAGGTTCCCTGAACTTCTGACTTTCTAGGTCTTATGTTCCTTTCTGGCTCTGGGTTTCTATAGTCTAAGGTCCCTCCCAGCTCCGACCTTCTGTTGTTCTAAAGGTTCCCTTGAGTTCTTGAGCTTCTGTGTTCTAAGGTTCTTCCCAGCTCTGATTTTCTGTGTTCTAAGGGCCTTCCCAGCTCTGACTTTCTGTGTTCTAAGGGCCCTCCCAGCTCTGACATTCTGTTGTTCTAAGGGTTCCCTTGAGTTCTTGAGCTTCTGTGTTCTAAGGTTCTTCCCAGCCCCGAGTTTCTGTGTTCTAAGGCTCATTCCAGCCCTGATGTTCCATGTTCTATGATCCTTCCTCACTCTGACATTCAGTGTTTTAAGGTCCCTTCACACAGGACCTGTGCTTTAAAGTCCTTCAGTCTATAACATTCCATGATTCTATAAACAAATGCTGCATTAGGGGATTAACTAGTTAAATACAACTCTTAGGTTTTCTCACATTTTCCCTGACTACTACAGTGCCTCAGCTTTCTCCCCTTGCTCATTCCTAAACTCTCTACTCCCTGAACACATCCAGCCGAGCTTCTTGGATGACTTCCATTGTCAAACATCTTCCACTCAAAAAGCCCTCAGGCTGTCAGCCAGGAGAAGAACTGGGCTTGTTTTGGAGACAACAGTCTCCCCTAGACAACAGTCCTGACTGGGGGACCAGGGGCCACTCGCTGTCTCCTTCCTAGAGCTTGACTGGGAGAGCTCCCCTAGATGCCCACCAATGCTTGGCGGCCATATGTCTCTGTGATTTCTGGGACAGGCTTATCTGGAGCGAGGGTGGATTTAGGGGAGAGGAGAAGCTCGTAACCACAAACAAGTTTGTGGGTCACTTTGTGTACAACAGTATCTAAGATAAGCTGGCGAGGCGATGTTGTTCACAGAGCAACACACCAGACTTTGAAGTTTGTTTAGATGCTGAGGCGGGGCCTCTTTTCTAGTACCTTGCAAAGGATGGATGGAGAATACATACACATGTGAAGGCTTGGAGACAAATACCTGCCCTTTCAGGGGACTAAAGGCTGAAGAGGGATTGGTTCCTGCCAAGTTCCTACTGGTCTTTTAATCTTGCTCCCTGGACCTTTTCCTGCTTCAATATGTCCAGTCAGAAACGCAGTTGTGGGGGCAGCTAGGTGGTGCAGTGGATAAAGCACCAGCCCTGGAGTCAGGAGTACCTGAGTTCAAATCTGACCTCAGACACTTGACACTTACTAGCTGTGTGACCCTGGGCAAGTCACTTAACCCTCATTGCCCAGCAAAAAAAAAAAAAAGAAATGCAGTTGCTTTACTTTTTCACACTCCCTGGTTGCCTGCGGCCTTCACCGGGTTTCATGAGGCTGAAATCTCTTGTCTGTCATTTTTCATAGATATCAACCTTCTTCATAAAGCAAAAATCATTCCCATTGTTGACTGGCGTCCAGTGAATGATGAGATGTGTCTTGACTTCTGGGAGCTTCAGGTAGATCAACAGGGTCTGGAGCTAGAGATTTGGGGAGGTAGAAGGGTAAAGTAACAGTCACCTAGTCCAAAATTCACTTTTTGTAGCTGGGGAAACAGCCCCAGGGAGGGGAAGTGATTTGCCTGAAGTCCCTCATCTGATTAAGAGTAAGAATTAAGATTAGACCTCAGGTCTAAATTCCCATCCGGTGTGCCTTGGACAAAGGATTGCACATTGGGAGAGTTCAGCTGCTATTGGAGCTGAGAGAGGAGGGTGAGTGCTTTGATGAAGAAAGCCTTGTGTAGACCACTCCCACCCCTGTATGGAGCGATGGGGCATAGGAGAAAGAGCACTGAAGACACTTTATCAATAACAACAGTGGTGTAAGAGACAGAACAACTCTGAAGGATTGAGCACCAATCGATGAGATGAGCATACCAGGTTTCCAGGCAACCAAGTGAGGATGCATGGATGCTACCCATGTCCTGACAGAGATGTGGCAGAATTGAGATGCAGAGCAAGACAAGGCCAATGGAGGAATGGGTTTGCTTGACTATGTGTGTTTGTTACAAGGGAGGGTATTTTAGCTTTTATTTTAATAAGAAAGAGAAAATAAATGCTTTTATTGTTTGTTTGTTTTGCGGGGCAATGAGGGTTAAGTGACTTGCCCAGGGTCACACAGGTATTAAGTATTAAGTGTCTGAGGCTGGGTTTGAACTCAGGTCCTCCTGAATCCAGGGCTGGTGCTTCATCCACTCACTGTGCCACCTAGCTGTCCTGAAAATAAATGTTTTTAACTGAAAAATAAAAATAATTTTTAAAAAAGAATAAAAGATAGAGCCATGAGTATATAAACAAAAGACCTGGGTTCTTTTTCTGATTGTCATATTTTTACCTGTGAGACCATGGACAAGTCATTTTCATTTTACCCCTTTCTCCCTCCTTTTATCTCCCTCCCAGTCTCTCCTCTTTTCTTCTCTTCCCCCCTCTACTCTGTCTTTGTCTCTCTACCCATGCCTCTGTTTCCCCATCTTCAAAATGAGAGAGGCTGAACCATTAAGGGGTTGCTTACGCCCCTTTTAACTATATCCTGTGAGTTTTTCTGTCTCTATTCCCTAATTTTTCAATCTGTACCCCCCTTTTTTTTTTGCAGGGCAATGAGGGTTAAGTGACTTGCCCAGGGTCACACAGCTAGTAAGTGTCAAGTGTCTGAGGCCGGATTTGAACTCAGGTACTACTGAATCCAGGGCTGGTGCTTTACCACTGCGCCATCTAGCTGCCCTGTACCCCCCTTTTTTAAAGTATTGTTGCTGATATGACAGTAGCTACTATTTTTCCTGTTTTGTTAAGACCAGTCCTTGAATTTGACCTTCCTAAGGCTGGCAGGTGGTAACTGAGAAGTGGGCATTCTGGGTCGCAGTCAGTCCTGTGGGTATGAAATGAGGGCAAAGCACTGACCTCCTCTCTGCATCTGGTCCCTTCTGTGAAGTCAGCCCTCTGACCTACCAGGTGCCCTGCAGAACCACTCAGGGTACTGTGGGCCTTGCCCACATGGATGGACTCTGCCTTCTTCTCTTCAGGCCACTCTCCCCTCTGGGCTCATTTTCCTGCTCTGGGCCACTGCTTTTGCTTGCTGGGACATCATAAACATCTGCCACAGGCCTGCTGGTGGAGGCTGCCCTCCCAGACGTTCCTGCTGCTGACAGGAACCAGTTCTATTTTTTATTAACCACACGCCACATCTGGGAATACTCTTTAATCAGTTGGGTTGAGCCAGTTGGTTGGAGAGCCTGAGTCAGAGCCAGGCTAATGGAGGCTGGGAGAAGGCAGTGGGGGTGGTGGGGGGAGAGGAGAGAGAGATGGGGGGGTGCGGGTGATGGACTGTTCTTTCCCCCTGCAAAGAGCTCTCCTCCCAAGGTGAGCCTTTCCTTGTGACCAAGTCCAAGCTCCAGTGCTCAACAGCACATCTGGATGCTATCCACAGGGCAGATTGTGTAATTTGGCCTTGGACATTAGGTGGGGAGGAGCAGAAAAGGGAGGGCTGAGAACAGAGTGGAGGAAGCAGTGGGGCATCCCATCGAGGCCTGCTCTAGGCCCCAGTGATTCCCCAGTGGGCTCTGCTTTGGCAAGCTTGGGGATTACCAGGGGGAGCTCCTGGGGAACCGGACCTGGTATCTCTAATTGGCTCTGGTGGGAAAGCAGTGTTTTTATTTAAAGTAAGCTTTATGAGTGTCGGAGAATTCTTTCTTCCTCCCTCCTTATCACTATCCGTCTCTCTCTCTTTTGCCGCCTCCCCCCACTTCTTTCTCCTTCCCACTCTTTCCTTTTTTTCTTTATTTATCCCTCCACTTTTTCCTCTCTTTTTCTTCTCTCCCCTCTCTCCTCCTCTTCTTCCCTTCCCTCCCTTCTTCTTTTCTCTTCTTTTTTTTAACTCCTCTCCTCTCTTTCTTCTTCTTTCTTTCCGTTCTTCTCTTTCTTTTCCTTTCTTTTCTCTCTTCCCTCCCCCTCTCCTATCCTCCCCCTTCTCATCTCTCTTCTCCTTTCTTCTTCTCCCCATCTTTTCCACCCCCTTTCTCTCTCCCTTTTTCTCTCTTCCCTTCTCTTCTTTCTCCCTTTCCCCCTCTCTCTCACTATATATCTCCATCTCTCTCTCCCCATACTCTTTTCATTTCTTTCCCTCTCTCTCTCTCTCTTTCTCTCCATGTTTTTCCTCTCTTTCCACAACATTTGCTATCTCTGCTTGAAAAGATGACCATGAGAATTCTAGTGGGGTCTTTGCCCCATTCCAAGGGTTGGGCCTTCCTTTGTAGATTCCCCAAAGCCCTACATTTCATTTTTTTAAATTAAATTTTATTTTCACATTCACATTTCAAAGGGGACAGGCTAATGTCTTCCCCACCTTCCATGTAAATTGTCTATATTTCGATTGTGCATAGCATTTTGCATGTTGTCTCCCCCATTACAATGTGAGCTTCTTCACACTATTCACCTCCAGAGCAAGAACTGATACTGACTAAATACAGACTGAAACAGGATATTTTTTGTTTTCTTTCTTTTATCCTTTTTTATTTGAGTTTTCTTATACAAAACGACTAGTATGGAAATGTTTTACATGATTGCACACATATAACCTATATAGAATTGTTTACCATCTCAGGGAGGGGGGAGAGAAGGGAGGAGGTGCAGAATCAGGAACACAAAACTATAAAAAAGTTTTAAAAATTGTTTTACCATTGGGAGAATAATAATATATCATATAATAATAAAAAACCCTGCTAGCCCAGTCCCTGTTATACAGTAGGTACATAATAAATGTTTATCGACTGGCAAAGAAAAAGAATGTGAGCTTCTTGAAGGCTAGGATTGTATTTCTGGGTGCTTAGTTTCCAGCACACAGCAAATGCTTAATAAGTGCTTGTTGATGATGATGATGGCTTAGAAAAGAGAAGGAAGTGACGGGACGGGGCAGGGAGAAGGACAAAAATCATTTCAAGACAGTCTGATTCTTTCTCCTTTAAGAAGACAGCATAAAAAGCAAGTCTGACATGAGATGGAGTCTCAATACCCCCCGTCCCTTCCATTCTCCCCCACCTCATTCTGCCTCTCCCATCCCCTTTTGCCTTTTAAAACTTAAAAAAAAAACCCTCCAACAAACAAAAAAATCCCTCTTGACACTGACATATTGCAGATGTTTTCTTATGGGTTGGAGGTTGGAACAGAAAAGGCTTCATATACATCGGAAGTGCAATAAATCATGTCGATGTGTTTCTCAGAAGGCTTTCCAAACTAAGTCATAAACATATCATCCTAGCTGGGCTGGGATCTCTACCCTCTCTTGCCTGTCTGTCTGCCTACCTGTCCATCTGTCTCTTCCTCCATCTAGGATAATTTAGAGCAGTGGGACCTTCTGAAGTCTACCAGATACTCATTATTTTATGACCTGTTTATTTTTTTCAAACATTGACTTTTCTGAAAATGAAAAACCTCAGAGCTGAAGCCTATAAATGGAATGGAGAGCTAGGGGTGAAATGTTAGTTAATAGTTTCCCTCAAACCTCAGATGCTGTGTGATCTCTGTAACCCAAATGTCCCCTGAGCCCTGGGCCCTAACACCACCGACTTGGGTACAATCCTGATACTGGGAGTGTTGAGGGCCTCATTCACAAAATCTCTTTGGCTCAGGCCCCACCCCAAGGGTTCCCTTGAGAATAACAGAATTTGGCTCATGGCTTTCCCTAAAGGGAAACCTCAGCTCCCCTCCAAGTGTTCAGGCTAACAAGGCATCTGATAAAGGTCAGGTTTTATTTAATCCAACCAAAAAATACAGAATGGGCTTGTACTAGAGTCCCTTAACAGTCAGAAGAATACTCCTCTCCTTCTAGAAGGCATCAAGCAGCTTTTCCCTCTACAGTAGACAGGACAATAATCCTATCGAAGGGAAAGATTCCCTTCCGGGCTGCTTGGGTGATAATTAATACATGGCGCAGCTGGGTCCAAATATCCTGGGCCCCTGCTTCTCTTCTTCTAATCTTCTATGGCTAGGGTTACAAATCTCTGCTTGTGGCTGGGATTATTTCTTTTTTGTTTGTATCTTTAGCACCTGGAACATTGCACCTAGCACATAGTAAGAACTTCCTAATCTGGTTGAATTTCATTGAATTGTCAAGTTTCCATCCTGTTTCCTTTGTCTCTGTCTGGTGCCAGCCCTCACATAAATGAAGTTCACTGTTGGTTGGTTGGTCATTGTCTTTCATTCTCAAAGAGGACCAAAATGACACCATTATGTTAGTTACAGTGTGTCTGACCGTGGCCAAGGTGGGTGCATAGACTTCTCTCCAGGTCCATGTGAAGTCCGGTGTCTCTGGGTCTATGGATGTGGATTCTTCTGGTGGATCCCTGTCTCTGAAAAGTCCAAGCCTGAAGGCCAATGAAGTTGTATGAACTTAGTCATTCCCAAGGGTTCTACTCAGGATTCCTCAATTGCTCAAACTTTGAAGCTGTGCACTTGAGTTGTTGCTAGAATAAAGATACTGAACTCAGGACAAGGCAGGGAGAAGGGGAAGGGTATTTTATAAATTATAAAATCTAGAATTGTTAGAAATGAAGAATTTTCCAATGGTTATAAATGATGAATTTCATAATTTTTAGAAATTATGAATTTTATAAGTTTATAAATTATAATTTTGATTTAAGTTTATTTAAATAACATCTACTATAGGCCAGACACTGTGCTAAATGCTTTTTGCAAACATTATCTCATTTGCTCCTCACAACAACCCTGAAAAGTAGATGCTATTATTATTTTACAATTGAGGAAAGTGAGTCAGAGGTTAAGTGATGTGCCGGGGGTTGTAAAACTAGGAAGTGTCTGAGGCTGGATTTGAACTCAAGTATTCCTGACTCCAGGCCCTCCAGTTGCCTCTGAGGATGCTATTCTCTGCTAAGGCCAATTCACACCTCCTGACCAGGGAATTCACACTAGTTCCAGTAGATAGCAGTAGTAGAGGTGCTTAGCTGTTGGTGTGAGGGACCTGGTCTGGTTCCAAGAGAGTTTATTTTCTGAATTCTCAAGAATATTTTAAGGTTTGCAAGGGAATTTGTTTTCTGTTAGTTTATAAAAAGCAGAGTTCCAATACACAATTCTAGCCACATTTCTTGTTAGGAATTCAGTAGGTGCTAATCTTTTTTATTTTTTTTTTTGCAATCTACCATGATGTGGTACCCAATTTCTACCACTTCCCTGAATAATTTGCATTGATCTGTTCATCTTGCCCCTTTAAAAATATCCCATCTATAATACTGGGTGACAATGACCTGATCCCAAATTGCTTTTATAAACCCTTTCGTTTCATTAAACAAATCTTCTCTATTGACACATGTTTGGTGGAATCCATGTAGCTGTCACCCACAGAGGCCTTTTAATTCTGTTCTTGGATCTTAGCCACTTCATAGGCTCCATTTGGAGGTGAACCCCACCTGGCTCTATTTGATAAATTGAGTACAGCATACTCCTTGTCATCTTTTACTGTTGCTCAGGGAAATGATGTCTGTCTCTTCCAAAATTCTGTCTCTAAATTGTTCATGTGTTCTATCAATCTTCCTACTCCTTTCTGATGAGAAAGTGTTAATCTTTCCACAGCTGCCTTAGGGGGATAGACCCTGGGTTTCACTAATATTGTAGCTAAGTGCATATACTGGAACAAGAGTGCTGTTCTTTAAATCAGAAGGATTCTAGTTTAGATTATTTTTCAGGCACTTAACTAGCTCTGTGACCCTGGGAAAGTAATTTAATTTCTTTCTACCTCAATCTCCTCATAGGTAAAATGGGAAGAATGATATCATCTACCTCCAGATTGTATTGTCAAAGCATTTGGAAGCCTTAAAGTGCTAGCTTTATCATCATACTCATTACCACCGCCACCACCACATGGATTCTGTTAGGATATTTTCCTAGTAATTCTAGTTCCAAAAGTATATTTTAAGATAAATATCATCATACACATCATCCCCCTGACCAATCAACCAATCAATCAACAAACCTTTATTGATAGATTACTAAATGCCAACCACTGTGCCATGTGTTAGAGATACAGATTTAATAATAATAATTTAAAAAGGCAATCCCGACCCTCAAGGAGATTACGTTCTAATGGGTAAGGCAACCAGGAATAATATAAACAACAGCTAGATGGTCAGGTGTGTTGTCATGAATATTCTTTTGCGGGGAGAGTTGAACTACATGGATGGCAAAGTTCTTTCCAGCTCTGAAATTCTATGAATTCTGTGAATTTCCCCTCCCCGCCTCTCTTCTGACCTCTAGTCTTGGGTATTTAATTGCTTGATGGATCATAGATCTAGAACCTGACTAGTCTGACCACCCCTCTTTCTTCATTTCTAGTCGGTGAATAAGCATTTCCTACCTACCTACTATGTGCCAAGCACTGAGATAAGTGCTCTAGGAGGAGCTGATCTCTAGAAGAGAGAAGTGATCAAATTCACACAGGTAGTAAATGGCACAACTAAAACTTGAACTCAGAACCTGTAACTACAAGTTCAACACTCTTTCCATCACACCTGCTTTCTCCCCCATGAAAGAGGGGGGGAGAGTTGATGTACTAAGAGTTCAGGATGTCCATTACTCACCTAAAACAACTCTTTCCAAAGTTACTAAGATGTGAAATTGCTAAATCTGATGGTCTCTTCTCAGATTAAATCCTTCCCAACCCATATGCTGCTTTGAACACTTTTGACTACCCTTTCCTCCTGGATACTCACTTTCTCCTCTGATATTTCATGACGTTACTCTCTCCTGGTTCACTTCTGACCTGTCCGACAATTCCTTCTCAGTCTCTTTTGCTGGCTCATTATCCACTTCTAACTGTGAATGTTTCCCAAGGCTCTGTGTTAGATGCTCTCTCTCTCTCTCTCTCTCTCTCTCTCTCTCTCTCTCTCTCTCTCTCTCTCTGTCTCTCCCCCACCCCCATCTCTGTCTCTGTCTGTCTGTCTTTCTCCCTGTTTCTGTCTCCTCACAGACTGATAAGTGCCTCACCTAGCCCACTATTTCCAGTCATCCCCAACCATGCTTCACTTTACTTTCTACTCTTTCTACTTCTTAACTATCTTCTTTTTCATTTTTTAAATTATTATTTGTGTGTGTGTATTTGAGGCAATTGGGGTTTAGTGATTTGCCCAGGGTCACACTGTTACTAAGTGTCAAGTGTCTGAGGCTGCATTTGAACTCAAGTCCTCCTGACTCCAGGGCCAGTGCTCTATCCACTGCACCATCTAGCTGCCCCATGACTATCTTCTTGATGGCTACTTTGCATCTCCAGAATTCCACACCTCTTCCCCATCACCCCTTTATAGTTCCGGAACCAAAATATAATCTATTCTGCTATTGTTCCTCAAAGGATGTATCAATCTACTTCCCTATAGCTCCAGTCACCACCCCTCCTACTTTCTAAACCAAAACAGCTTTCCCTACCTACAATTCCACTATATAGTAACTCCTTTTATTCAGATGTAAGCCCCTTGAGGGCAGGGAATCTCTTTGCTTTTGCATTTTTCTCCCCACTGCTTAGCACCCTGTTCATCTCACTTAGTAAATGCGTTTCAATTCATTGATTCATCCATTCATTCTTTAATTAGCTCTGGGTTCAAGTCCTGCCTAGGAAGCTTACTACTTGTGGGACATTGAACAAGCCACAATTTCACCAGGCTTCAGTTTCATCTGCAAAATGATGCAATTGGACTAGATGAGTTCCCTCCCAGCTCTTGGTCTATGATGCTATGAACCATCAAGCCCTGTAAAATCAGCCCCAGACCATACTTCATTCCGTCCACACATCCATTTCAAGCATCTTGCCATCTTTCCTGCCAACCTCCCTTCTCCTCCCACCCCCCAAACCTCTATCCCCTTCTTTCCATCTCTTGCTGTGGGAATAGGAATCAGGCCAATAATACCAATGCTTCTAAAAAGAGACAACTGCCCCATGGTTCTGATGTGGGTTGGAATTAGGGTGAAATTGATTGTGAGCCATCCCAAAAGAATTACAAGACTCAGTGACTCAGTTTCCCAAGTTTTGTTGCAATACTGTGAGTGAACACAGGGAGAGAACCAGAAAAGTGGAAAGGTATCTCTCGAATAGTAAAAGATAGTTATATTTATAGTATAGATAAATTGATTATCAGTCCCATTATAATAATCTCCACCTTAGGTACAGGTATGGGGGAGGGCCTGTCCTTCTTATTATGATAATCTCCACCTTCGGGAGGTACAGGGGAGGGCTTATCCTAATTTGGAGTTCCTGGGGTCCTAAGCCAATCCCCGAGGTGGGCACCTTTTTCTGTAGAGGTGTGTTTTGGGGGTTTACACATCATAAGGTGAATCTGGGGACAAATTTGGCCTTTTCTGCACATATCTCTTTCTGATTCCCATGCTTAGTTTCAAAATATCTTCATTTATCATTTATTTCTAGTTTGATTTTCTATAGTCTGTCAGTATATCATTGTTATTGTTACAGTCTTTTTGATCTGGCCCTTTATGTTCTTGTTATGGGTACTGATTAATGTGACTTGTATTAATGCAGACTCAAGTCTTAAGTTATCCATTAACTGGGGCCTGAATCCCTTTTAGGGCTCATATCTGAATTAGAGCTTGGATCTTAGGTTTTTCTGTTACCCGCCCCACTTTTTTCTTGGTGAGGCAATGAGGGTTAAGTGACTTGCTCAAGGTTACACAGCTAGTGAGTGTCAAGTGTCTGAGGCTGGATTTGAACTCAGGTCCTCCTGAATCCAGGGCCAATGCTTTATCTACTGCACCACCTAGCTGCCCCCTGTTAACCCCTTTTTTGCCTCCTACATCAGTTCTACACTTACCAGCCCAATCACCCTAGCCACCATTCCCTTGTATGCATTGTCTCTCCTTGTTACAAGATTTTTAAGGGCAGGGACTGTTACATGGATGTGTTTGTATGTATGTACACATATATACATACACACATGTGCATATGTGTGTGTATATATATATATATATATTATCCCTAGTATTTGTGACAGAATTTGTTCCATTATAATTACTTTATATTTTTCATTAGTTCACTTGTTCATTCATTCATTTTATAGTGTGTGTGTATCCTCAAAACTTAGAGGACTTGAGGGCAGAAATACCAAGGAACTCAAACTATAGGTCTGGGTCAGTAAATACTTGGGGATTGATCTGGTCCCCATGGACTAGACCAGCTATTAGCAATTACATTCTGAGGGTCAAATCTGGTCTGGCTTAACTTGTGGGCCCTACAAAGACAGGCGGTGGGCCAGATTTGGGCTTTGGGTTATAGTCTGTCACCTTGTGGACTAGACCGAACACACATAGCACCAACTCTCTCTCCACCTCGCATAGTGAATGCCGCAAATAACCATTTAATCAATACTTGTTGAATGGAAGATGGCACTCAGAAGATATCAGACATGAAGAGCATGCACTTGACTTGGTGGAAGGCCTGGTGTCTGAAGCCCTGGTTCTGTCATCACCAGGCACGGCATCTGAGTCTTCTTGGCCCCAGGCCTTTCAGCACTGGGCATGATGGCCGAGCCTCCATGTTTTCAACTCTTTGCTTTATAACACAGTGGATGTTCTTTAAGACTCTCCATAGCTGACAAATTCATCAGCCTGGGGCCAAGCTGTTAATGAGCTGGGCCAAATTTAGCTGGACTGGTCCTCCAAGAAGATGACTGGCATTCATCATTGCGCCTATACTCAAAGCATCTCCAGATGGTGGCATCTGTCAGAGCTTGTGTTCATAGGCATAGTCTCTGAGAACCCAGAGATATCTCTAAGCCACAAGGGAGCAGTAGGAGTAGGACCTTAGTGGAGGAAGATGAGGAGAAGCAGTGTTAATAACATAAACATATTTATTTTAAACCATTTCTGTAAGGAACGGCAGAAAGACGATCCTAGCCAATCAGAAGTCAGGAGAGGCTTCTGCCCTCAAGTCCTCATTAACTAGCGGGATGACCTTGAATAAGGCCCGTGTCTTCTCTGGCACTCAGCTTCCTCCCTTGTCAAATTATGTACATACACGTGTAGAATCATGTTGTAAAATGACACATACACACATACACATCTAGAACTATATTATTGGATTACATATATACTCACATATCTAGAATTATAGGATTATGTACATCCATATGTCAAATTATATTATAGGGTAATGTACACTCACAAACATAGAAATATAATATAGGATTATGTACACACATATGTAGAATTATATTATAGGATTATATAAACACTCACATGTAGAATTATAGATTATGGGGACAGCTAGGTGGTGCAGTGGATAGAGCACTGGCCCTGGATTCAGGAGTACCTGAGTTCAAATCTGGCCTGACACTTGACACTTACTAGCTGTGTGACCCTGGGCAAGTCACTTAACCCTCATTGCCCCCCCCCCCAAAAAAAAAGAATTATAGATTATGTACATACTTACATGGGTAGGATTTTATTGTAGAATTACACATACCCACCTATATAGGATTTTATTGCAGGATTACATGCATACTCATTTATGTAGAATTATATTGCAGAATTACAAACATACTCATATTTTCAGAATTATATACATATGGACATACATGCTGTCTCCTCTGACAGAGCGTAAGCTTCCTGAAGGCAAGAGCTAAATGTTAAAACTTTGTCTTTGTATTCCCAGCACCTTAGACCAGGCCTGGCATGTCGTGCTTGGTAAATACTTGTTGAATAATTGAGGGGATGGGACTAGGTAGCAGAAAAGCAACATGGGGGGGGGCAGATATTGAACTTGGATTCAGGAGGACTGAGTTTTAACCCTCCCCCAGCCATGACCATGAATTTGACCATAAGCAAATGACTTCCTTTCTCTAGGCCTCATTTTCCTTATGTGTCAAATGTGGATAATAATACCAACCACGGGGTGTCGTTGGGAGGAAAGTTTTTTCCCCCAGTTAACAAACATTTTTTTTATCCTCACAGCTCTATGTGCTTCTGACCCCCATTGAGAAAGAAGGAATAAAGGAAAGAGGGAAGGAAGGAAATAAGGAAGGAAGGAAGGAAGGAAGGAAGGAAGGAAGGAAGGAAGGAAGGAAGGAAGGAAGGAGGGAAAGAAGGAGGGAAGGAAGGAGGGAGGGAAGGAAGAAGGGAAGGAAGGAAGGAGGGAAAGGAGGGAAGGAAGGAGGGAAGGAAGGGAGGGAGGGAGGGAGGGAGGAAGACCAACCACTGTAACAAATTTACATAGTCAAGAAAGACACATTCCCACATTGACCACACCTAAACATGTACCCATCATTCTGCATCTTGCTGCTTCTATCAGGGGTATCTTTCTTCACCATGGTTCCTTTGGAATCAGGGCTGGTCCCTGCTTTGATCAGTTCTTCAGTCTTTCAAAGTGTCTTGTCTTTAGTGATGTTGCTCATAGACACTTCTGATTCTGCTCCCTTTGCTCTGCAACGGTTCATCCAAGTCTGGGGAAAGGCTAGCACTGGCATGCTTGATTCGCTCATAGGTTACTCGCACTCTTTCTGTCCTTAGAAATCCGGTCCAATGGCCTCATTTTTGATAGATGAGAAAACCAGGGCCCAGAGAGATAAAAGGACTGGCTCCAAGTCACACACAGATGGGTTGTGGGAAGGTCTGAGACTGGAATCCTGATTCTAAGTCAGATACAATAATAATTAGCATTTATGTTGGTGAGTTAAGGTTTATCTCATTTAATGATCACAACTCAGGGATAAGGGTGTTATTGCTCCCATTTTACAGATGAGGAAACTAAGAGAGATTAAGTGACTTGACCAGACTCACTGAGATAATAAGGGTCTGAGGCAGGATTCAAACTCAGGTCTTCCTGACTCTACAGTCTATCATTATGCCACCTAGCTGTGATTTATTGTTTTTATTGCCTAAAAAGCTCTATTTCCAACTCTAATCTAACGTGATAGTTCAAAATTTGAAGCACGTCTATTGATTATGCAGCTGCCTCAGTTCCCCCCTCCCCTCCCCTCCACTTCCCATTAAAAACTCTTTCAAAACCTTCTATCCTTTGAGGTAGAACACCCCTTCTGAAGGTTCAAGGAACCCAAATGTCGTTGAGACTTTCTGTTTCTGCATGGAAGCTTTGGAATTGTGGGATTTGATCTGCAGAGGACTTGCAGTTGCCTTAGGGAATGAACTAAGGACAAGCCCCCCATCTGTGAAACAAGAAGAGTCAGATTTGCTAATGGTTTTACTTTCCATCTCAGCTGGGGACATTTAACCCTCCAGGAAGACTTTAGGACTTATCACAGGATTTGAAGGTTTGGAACTGGAAAAAACCCAAGAACCTTAGAATTCAGGAGGAGTAGGAATTGAGAGGTGGAATGCATGGTCTAATGGACCAGAGCTGGAGTCCAGATGACCCGTTTTCAGATCCCGCGTCAGAAACTCTGTCTCCTAACTAGGGGCATTTTTGTTGGCCGTTCCCCACCCCCTTCCCCATGCCTGGAACCCTATCCTGGCTCCTCTCACCTCCTGGTTTCTCTGGCTTCCTTTGGGTCTCAGCAAAAATCCCACCTTCTGCAAGAAATCTTTCCCAGTCCCCATTAATACTAGTGCCTTCCCTCCAAGATGCCACCCCTGACTTATCCTGTATCCGTCTTGTTTGTATGTAGTTGTTTATATATGTCTTCCCCATTAGGCTGAGAGTTCCTTGAGAAGCACACAGCGGAAAAGTAATAAATGCTTGTTGTCTGACTGATTGAAAGGGTATGAATGGGGCAGCTAGGTGGTGCAGTGGATAGAGCAACGGCCCTGGAGTCAGGAGGACCTAAGTTCAAATCCAGCCTCAGACACTTAACACTTACTAACTGTGTGACCCTGGGCAAGTCACTTAACCCCAATTGCCTCACCAAAAAAAAAAAAAAAAAACCGGTACAAATACCAGGTGGAGGAGTCTGGACTTCATCCTGTGTGCAGCGGGGAGCCACTGATGGTTTTTGAGAAGGGGAGGAGCATTGTGTAATCAGGAAGAACGTCTGCTTATAAGGTCACTGTTACAGATATCCTTACCCAAGGCTGTGAACTGTTCTGTGATGAGCTCTCCATCTTTCTCACCCAGGGATCAGCCATCCTCCTATTTCCTGGCTGCTAGAATTCCCTGCAGCTTGTCCCCGACACATATCAGTCCCTTCCAGGGGTTTACCTGGACCATCTCCCCCTTTGCAATCCACCAGGACCGACCAGCATCTCTTTCCTGTGCTTGGGGGTCCCTCTCTGGCAGGAAATAATGCATTGTAATTCTGGTTTCCAGGATTTCCTGCAACAGCCCTCTGGGCCGGACAAGGCCCTGCTAGATTCCTCCCCAGAGACCCTCACAGGGGCTGTGTCCAGGTGAAGGAAGAGCATCAGCAGAGGCTGGCTTGCCCAAAGCCTTTTGAGGCAGAACAAATGGAACTAGGGGAAGTAGATGTTCCCTCCTTAACCCCAGGGAGCCCATGGCCTTAGGAAGGTGGGCGGGCGGGCAGGGGGCAGAGGGCAAAGGATAGTCGCAGTGAACTTCCTCCCGACAAGGGCTCCCAGCTGTCGTGTCAGTTACTCAGGCCCTGTTCACTGGAGTCTGTGCCAGGGCCTGGCTGACCAGTTGAGGAAGGCAGTTATCCTCATATAAGGGCTTTCCCTTCTCAACTCGGCTGTGCTAGAAAGCTATGGTCCTGGGCAGCCTGCATTTGTCCTTCCTGGAATAGAGTTAAATGCAGGCCAGAAAAATGGAAATTTCTCATGTGCCAAACATTTGGATGCAGGACCCCATGAGTGTCTGTGTGTTAGGCTCTGGGGATGGCAGAGTTGGGGATGCCAGAGTGGGATCCTAGATTTAGAGCTAGCAGGGATCTTAGAATTCATCAAATCCAATCCAATCCCCTCATATTAGAAAGAAACTGGGGCAGCTCGGTGGCACAGTGGATAGAGTACCAGCCCTGGAGTCAGGAGGACCTGAGTTCAAATCTAGCCTCAGACATTGATACTAGCTGTGTGACCCTGGGCAAGTCACTTAACCCCAATTGCCTCACCAGAAATCAAGAAAGAAAGAAAGAAAGAAAGAAAGAAAGAAAGAAACTAAAAATCAGAGAGGCAAAGGGTTTTCCCCCTGGTCATACAGCTAGCAAGTATCTGGAAGCAGGTTTTTATTATTATTTTTATTTTATTATTATTATTATTATTTATTTTATTATTATTTTAATTTTATTATTTATTTTAATCCTGGAAGCAGGATTAAAACTCTCTATTCTGTGTTCTGGGCAGCTAGATAGTGCCAGAGTGCAGGCTTGGAATCAAGAAGAATCATCTTCCTGAGTTCAAATCCAGCCTCAGACACCTACTAGCTGTGTGATCCTGGGCAAGTCACTTTACCCTGTTTGCCTCCCCTTCCTCATTTGTAAAATGAGCTGGAGAAGAAATTGGCAAACTACTCCAGTATCTCTGCCAAGAAAATCCCAAATGAGGTCATGCAGAGTCCAACATGACTGAAACAATTGAACAACAAAATTCTATGCTCTAGCCCCTAACACCCCCTTGTCTCCATAATCCTGTCTGTGCAAAGCTAAATCAGAGTTTCTTACCCTTTTTTTTAATCCTTTAGCAGTCTGGTGAGGCCTATGGGGCCTTTCTTAGAATCATGTTTTTGGATGCATAAAATATTTAGGATTTAAATTGTAAATTGTAAACTGTTTTTTGTTTGGTTTGGTTTGGTTTTGGTTTTGGTTTTGGTTTTGGTGAAGCAATTGGGGTTAAGTGACTTGCCTAGGGTCACACAGCTAGTAAGTGTTAAGTGTCTGAGGCTGAATTTGAATTCAGGTCCTGCTGACTCCAGGGCTGGTGCTCTATCTACCTCGCTACCTAGCTGCCCCATATTTAGGATTTAAAGGAGAATCAGTCGTGTGTAAATAAAGGTGTTAAAATATATTTTAAAAAAACAATCAGTTCCTGGCCCCTGGGACAATGTGAGTTACAGCCATCTGTCCTAGTTAATAACTTTCTGGGCAGCTAGATGTCACCCCATCTCCTCATCAGCTGCCCTGGGAATCTTCCCCCTCAGCCTCACCCCTTTCCCCACTTTCAGCTTATCTCATGTGTTGCTTCTCCCTTTTAGAATCCTCCTTTACGTCAGGGACTGGTTTTCTCTTTCTTGCTATTGCCAGTGCTTAACACAGTTCATGGCGCTTAGTAGGTGCTTAATAAATAATCATAATCATAATCATAATTTCCTTCTTGTTGACTCTGTCAATGTTTAAGTGAGTGGATATTCATGATCATGATTGTTATTATTAGGTGTGTGGAGGGGAGGGAGAGAATATCATGAGGGGGTAAGTGGGTATAGGAAGAGGAGGCTGGAGCACATGCAGATAAATGTGAACTTCTTGATTTTTGTCAAGATCAGTCCCTGTGGGGAAAGAAGGAGTAAAGAGGCCTGAGGATCTCTGAGTGCCCTGCAGTAACCATACATCTTCCTTAAAAAAAATTAAAAAGTCTCTGACTCTGATTAATGACCTAGAAACCCACTGTAAAATTGGTCTGGTCCCTCCCAGGGTCTGCTCCAGAGGGGTGGGGGAAGGCAGCAGTTAGACATTCACATAAATAGCAGCTTTGCAAGGTCCCCTCTCACCTGTCCCTCCTCCCCCGCACCACCCATCATGCCAGCTGACTGGAAAAGGCGCGCCTACAGCGGGGGCCCTGCACCAGGGAGACAGACACGCTGGATCCAATGAGCCAAATGTCAGGAATGAATTGGCGGCAGCTCCCCTCGGACCCGCCACAGCATTTATAGGGCACTTAGACCATGAATCACTAGGATACAGATGAATAACGGAGAGGCTGGCAGGTAATCGATCCGGCATGAGATGGATAAGCCTCCACGTGCGTGCTAGGCAAGGGCTCGAGAAAGGGGGTTATTTCTCTCCAAGCTTCTTCTCCTCTCGCCTGACCACCTTGGTCTCACTCTACGTGGCTCTCTGGCCCACCGGGGAGATGCGCAGGACAACATCAGAGCTGGAAGGTCTCTTGGAGATCAATTAGTCCAACCCTCTCATTTTACAGGGGAGGAACCCAGGAAGCTTCCTGTCTCTCAGATATGCCTTTTTTTCCATATTCTTTGAGAAAACCTCCCCATCTTTCTTTTTTTTTTCTTTCAATCAACTTCTCCATATTGTGCCCCTGTTCTGCAGTGGGTGTCATGCTAGGCACAGTGGAGGTTAAAGATAAAAGATAGGGAAATAGGACCTGCCCCAGAGGGGCTTATAATCTTCCCAAAACACAAAAGAGAGAACAATGCAGGTGGAATCTAATTAATTACCTGAATGTATATAGTACAGACAACAAATGTTATTGGAAGTCACCAAGAAATCGATAGCATTTATTAAGCTACCTACTATGTGCCAGAGACTGTGTTAAGCTCTGGGAATACAAAGAAAGGTGAGACAGCCTCAAGATGCTTTCTGTCAGATGAGAGAGACAACATGGAAACAACTGTATGTAAACTGTATGTTGTTGTTCAGTCATGCTGGACTCTTCATGACTTCATTTGGGATTTTCTTTGCAAAGAAACTGAAGTGGTTTGTCATTTCCTCCTCCAGTTTATTTATTTATTTGTTTGTTTGTTTTTGGTAAGGCAATTGGGGTTAAGTGACTTGCCCAGGATCACACAGCTAGTAAGTGTCAAGTGTCTGAGGCCGGATTTGAACTCAGGGACTCCTGACTCCAGGGCCGGTGCTCTATCCACTGCGCCACCTAGCTGCCCCCTCCAGTTTATTTTTACAGGTGAGGAAACCAAAGCCAACAGGGTTAAATGACTTGCTCAGGCTCACACAGCTAGTAAGCATCTGAGGCTGGATTTGAACTTAGGTCTTCCATACTCCAGGCATAGTGCTCTATCCACTGCACCACCTGGACACATAAGGATAAGTTGAACCTGATCAACAGAAGGAAGGGATGACAGGTCATTTGCCCAGAGTTGTCATGGAAGAATTTGTGAAGTAAGGGAGCCAAGAGTTCATCCTTGAAGAATGGGTAGGATTTGGATGAACATTGAAAAGATGACAAAGGTTAATGATAGAGGGTGAAGAAAAATTAATTGGGAATCAAATAACCTGGAATTGAATCCTTGCTCTGCTAATAGCTTAGCACAGAAAAGCTTAACAAATGTTTGTTGATTGACTACATGACCTGTGTGACTTTGGGGGAGTCCCACTTCCTCTTTCTGGGACTCAATTTTCTTGGCTGCAAAATGAGTGTTAGAAAAAAAATGAGTGTTAGACTAGATGACTTATAACTAAGCTTCCTTTCAGCATTAAATTACAATCAATAGAATATGTCAATTCTGAGGGTGAGGACTGTTTTCATTTGTATATCCTCAATACCTACCATCCCTGGCATTCCATAGGAATTTAATAAATGCTTGTTGAATGTGGAAACATGAGGGGCAGCTAGGTGGTGCAGTGGATAAAGCACTGGCCCTGGATACAGGAGGACCTGAGTTCAAATCGGGCCCCAGACACTTGACACTTACTAGGTGTGTGACCCTGGGCAAGTCACTTAACCCTCATTGTCCCTCCAAAAAAAGGAAGGTGGAAACGTGGAAGTGGGAATGACTGTATTGTGTCCTGAGAACAGTTATCTGGAAGTGCCACAGAAGCTCTGGGACAAAAGAATGAGGAGAGATTTTGCCACCACTATAAAACTACATTGTCTTGAGTAGAGAGTGCTTGAGACAAGCCATCAATTTAGGGATACCTGTTGTTTTCCTTCATATTCTATTTCCATGATATACTCATTGTTTAGCTCTCCAACATTAGATTATTTCTATGAGCATCTTCCAACTCCTGCTCAGCCCTTAGATTAGGTTATCCTGGGAACTATTGCTTAATTTGACTTAAGTTTTTATTTATTGTTCTGTACCAAGATATGGACCTGTCTTCTCTCCCTAGAGGGGGTATTTTCCACAATACCTATTAATGACCTGCTAACATTGGTCCTATCTCTCCCTCTGGGGGACAAAGATCCAAAATCAGTGATGGGACTGGCTTCACCACTGTCTCTTCTGGAAAAACAAAGAGTACATATTGATTGTTTGGTGGTTTCTAGTCTTTTCTCAAAGAGGATCAAAATGACATCACTATGTTGGGGTCAAAATATAGTGTTTCAGACTGTGGCTGATCAGAACAATACAAGCTAGGAAGGGTCTACCACAGGTTGGGCACAAATGAACATTTGGAGTGGAGGCAGAGCTACTGCAATTCTGCTTTGCTCATGGAGCACAGCGCCTTTTTTGCTATAGAGATTTTTTTTTTTTGCAGGGCAATAAGGGTTAATTGACTTGCCCAGGTCAAGTGTTTGAGGCCAGATTTGAACTCAGCTACTCCTGAATCCAAAGCCAGTGCTTTATCCACTACGCCACCTAGCTGCCCCCTACCTATTGCCTCTTAATTTTTTTTGTGTGGGGCAATGAGGGTTAAGTGACTTGCCCAGGGTCACACAGCTATTAAGTGTCAAGTGAAGTGTCTGAGGTCGGCTTTGAACTCAGGTCCTCCTGAATCCAGGGCCCGTGCTTTATCCACTGCATCACCTAGCTGCCCCCTAACACAGCGCCTTTTTTGATGAAGGCATGCCATGCTGGGCAGTCCTTTGCCAGCTTCTCCCATGCCACAAGATTGGTTCCAAAGTTCTTAAGAGAGACCTTGAGAGTGTCCTTGTATCATTTCTTCTGACCACCACATGAGCAGTTGCCTTGTGTGAGTTCTCCATAGTCTTTTTTGTTTGTTTGTTTGTTTGGTTTTTGGTGAGGCAATTGGGGTTAAGTGACTTGCCCAGGGTCACACAGCTAGTTAGTAAGTGTCAAATGTCTGAGGCTGGATTTGAACTCAGGCCCTCCTGACTCCAGGGCTGGTGCTCTATCCACTACACCACCTAGCTGCCCCCATAGTCTTTTAAGCAAGCATATATTTGGTATTTGAACACATGGCTAGCCCATCAGAGTTATACTCTCTGCAATAGAGTTTGAACACTTGGAAGTTAAGCTCAAGAAAAGACCTCGGTGTCCAGTACCTTATCTTGCCAGGTGATCTTCAGAATCTTGCTAAGACAATTCAAATGGAAGTGATTCCATTTCCTAGCATGGCACTGGTATTATATCCAAGTTTCATTGGCATTGAACAATGAAGTCAGCATAATAGCTCCATAGACCTTCAGTTTGGTAGGCAGCCCAATACCTCTTCTCTCCCACACTTTATTTTGGAGCCTCCCAAACACTGAGCCAGCTCTGCCAATGTGTAGATAACATGCCATCAAGGATAGGAAAGCTCGGCACTTACTCTCCAATATAGAGACTCCACCTCTCCTTTGGAGTGCAAAGCATATCCTCTCAAGGAGTTGGGAAGGGTTTTTTTTCCAATGCTATTGGCTTGAACTCACATTCTGGTGTGTTCTTTCCAATGCTGACCACCAGTGATTAACACCTTAGTTTCTTTTTAACCAATTAACATCAATTAGCTTTTACAAACAGAATTAGCTTTTATAATTAGCTTATTGCAAAGATATTCCACTCCTCCCTTATACCACCTCAGTCCCTGGAAAGAGTGGGCTCAAACTTATAGCATTTTCTACAAAGCATTTACAGACCAAGTTCACTCCAGAATGTGGCATGGCCAATGATAAGGTATCTTTTCTTCTTGGACTAGGCTGGGTTAATCAGGTTACTCTTCAGTACCTTGGCTAACTCCCTCATCCATGCTCAGCCTCTGGTAAATCCTGGCATAAGTATTTACTGAACTTCTGAGGCTTGCTCTTCTGACCACTTGAAATGCACAATGTTGTGCCCCTTCACCTGAAAGAAGTAAAAAAAAAGATATAATAAATACATATCACTGAGACTTTCTGGAATTCAGCTCCCCAGCCCCTTCCCCATGGGCTGATAGCAGGCAGAGCATGCTGAGCCTGCCCTGGGGATGGAATTCCATTGGCCAGGCTCCTATTGCACGAGAAATAGGAAATAACATTGTGAAGTTTAATGCAAGTCATCATGGGGCCATTTCCAAATGCCAATCAACTCAATTTGATCCAACAATATTTGTGTGTATTAAATGCCTATTAAGTAAGCTTATATTCTTCTGAAAAGTAATTTGGAGCTAGAAAAATCTTTGAAGATCAGACGGACCAAACCCTCATTTTGTAGATGAGGAAATAGGGCCAGGAACTTTGAATGCCAGGTTATATTTCATGAACTTTCTCTTGTAGGCAATGGAAAGTCATTGTAGATTCTTGCAGTGGGGAGTGACATGATGAAAGTCATATTTCAGGAGGATGAGGGTTCCTTAAAGTCCTTCTGTGGGTGTTCAGGGTGGACTGAATCAAGTAGACATTAGAGACAGAAAAAAATTATTCAGAATGAGATAATGAAAAGGGATGATGTCAGTAGGACAGTAGAACAATGGGGAAGAATGCAAGAGACATTCCAAATAAAGAACCAATGAGACTTGATGACTGAAAGACGCCTCCCCTTTCCCCCTTTCCCCCTTTTCCCCTTTGCTCTGGGTTCAGGCCCTTGACTTGTACTCACCAGTCCTCCCAGGGACAGGAGCCCTCCATACTCCAGTTTCTATAGGTTGTATCCTCCATACGAGACTCCTCAGATGCTACTTCTTGTGCCTCTGACAGCTCAAAGACTTGATGCTCTGTTGCCATGTTCTGCCTGCCTGTAGGGACCCGCCCCCTGTTACATTTCCACTGATGTCCTTCCCTGCCTAGATATTACCATAATATTTGCTCTCACCCTCCCTTGGCACACCAAACATGTATTCAAATAGCAGCATGAGAGATGGAAAGACTCAGTTCAAATACTAGCTCTACTACTTACTAACTTTATTTTAATTCCCTTGTCTAAGCCTCAGGTTCCTCATCTGTAAAATGATAGCTTCACTTCACTACCTTTAATCGATAGTTCTTTCAGATCTCAGTTTTATGATCCTGTTGCTCCCTCAGTCACAGAATCATAATCTTGTTCAGTCGTTTCTGACTCTCTGTGACCACATTTGGGGTTTTCTTGGCAAAGAGACTGGAGTGATTTGCCATTTCCTTCTCCTGCTCATTTTACAGATGAGGAAGATGAGGGCAAACAGAGTGAAGTGATTTGCCCAAGAAGTTAGGAAGTGTCTGAGGCCAGATTTGAACTCAGGTCTTCCTGACTCCAGGGCTAGGGCTTTATCTACTTCACCACCTTGCTGCCTAAAGTTGGAGGGCTCTTCAGGGCACATCTAGTTCAAACCCCTTATTTTATAAATGAGGAAACTGAGATCCTAAAAATTAGGTCAACTGCCCAAGGTCACAGTTAATGTCAGGCCCAGCACTGAATTCACATCACAGGATCAGAGGTCAGACATCCAACCATACATTGTTTTCTAATTCTAAGTCCAGTGTTTTTTCCATCATACCATAATGACCTTCGAAGAGTTAACAGCAAAGGGAGAGAAACACAGAGAGAAGCAGGGAATCAAGGACAAAATCTCTGCAGTGTCATAGAATCCAAAGAAGAAGAGAATATCAAGGAGGGGCTTGCCAACCACACCAACTGCCTTGGGCTCAGGAGGATGAACCATCCAATTCTATTCAAGATATATTTCAAGTACCTGCTAGGTGCCAAGAATCATACTAGGTGCTAGAGATACAAAGGCTCTCTCCTGAACTCCAGCCCCACATTACCAACTGCCTATTGGATATTTTCAACTGAAGCTACTACATGACACAATGAATAGACCACTGGACTTGAGTGAAGAAAACCCGAGTTCAAATCTTACCCCAGACACTTTGTGCTTTATGACCTTGGGAAAATCAATTAACCTCTACTGCCTCAGTTTCCTCATCTATAAAATGTCAATAACAATAGCATCTGCCTCCCACAATTGTTTCAAGGATCAAATGTAATAATATAGGTAAGCCTTAGATATTATATAGATATTAAATTTCTATGTCACTATATTAGGTATTAAGTGAGATAACATAGGTAAACCTTAGAGATATAGATCTTAAATTTCTATATTATATTAAATATTAAGTGAGATAATATAGGTAAATATTTGTAAACCTTAGAGTTCTGTATCAATGCCAACAATCCAACTGGATGAATGGATGAAGACATATTTATCAAGGGTTTAAGGCTCCCTCCTGATCTCCAGTCCCTTGTCACTAGCCCACCTATTGGACATCAACTGGATGAACAAATGAATTGATGAACAAATGAATGAATTGAAAAAAATTATTAAGCACTATGTGCCAGGTACTGTGCTAAGTTCTGAGAATGCCAATGTAAGCAAAAAAGTCAGTTTCTGCCCTCGAATAGCTTATATTCTAATATGGGAAGACAACATACAGAAGAGTGATGGGCAGAGAAGAGTGTTTTGGACAGGGAAGTCAGAGTGAACCATTCAAGTCCTGGGGTAATTGATTGACATGACCTTTCCAGGAATGGTAGTGTGGATTTGATATTCTCAGAGATAGATTTGGAAAGGTCTGGGAGTGTGTGAAGAGGGGAGGACATGCACATAAAGTACCATGGCATAGAGAGGACTGGTGGGGGAGGGGGAGGGGTTGAGACCAGGCAAGATAGGGCAAAAGCTCACCAGTCAAATGTCCTGTGGGTGTCTCAAACCCCACTTGTCAAAACCAGAACTCATTTCTCAATAAAACCTTCCCCTCTTTCTAACCTCTCTCTTTCCTTAGGGGACACCACCAACCCTGCAGTCAGACAGTTTCTCAACCTTGACATCATCTTCAATTCTGACTTCTCCCTAATCCCTCCCATCCAATCATCTGCCACCTCTTGCTGATGCTCCTTCCACAATATGTTATCCCCTCTCTCCATTCACATAGTAACCCCCTCACCCATTTCAGGCTCTTGTCACGATTGTCTGGGCTATTGCATTTGCCTCCTAATTAGTTGGCCTGCCTCGAGTCCTTCCCTTCTCCAATCTGTCTTCCGTGTAGCTGCCAAATTTATATTCCTGAAGCGCAGGTCTGACCATGTTTCTCTCCTGCTTAAAAAATCTAGCAGCTGCTTTTTACGTCTCGGATAATATATATAACCTCTTAAATCTCACACACACACACACATTCCTATGTTGGCTTTGAGTCCATCCCATTGTAGTCGTCTTATTCTCTCAGAACCAGACCAACTATATTCCCCCCTAAGGGTACTGGGGGGCACCCCTAAAGGCATTAGGGTATCTCTTCTCTAATGATACTGACTTAAGCCCCATTCCAGGTATGTCCCCTTTCCTGTTAGCTACCAGAAACTAGCACCCCAGTTCCATTGAATGAATTAATTCACTTTTATCATCAATTCACTTCAATCTGGGGCAGCTAGGTGGTGCAGTGGATAAAGCACTAGCCCTGGAGTCAGGAGGACCTGAGTTCAAATCCCACCTAAGACACTTGACACTTACTAGTTGTGTGACCCTGGGCAAGTCACTTAACCCCAATTGCCTCACCAAAAAAAAAAATCAATTCACTTCAATCCAGGGATATTTACTTAGAAGCTAAAGCAGTAACAGAAGTCTAAATATTTCCCCCAGCATTTCAGAGGGCCATTCTCCACTGTACACTCTGTCTCTGGGGAGAGGGGACTTGTATTGAATGCAGCTTCTCTATAACCTTGGTGCCATTAAGCTCACATTTAAAGGTGCCATTGCTTGCCAGGGGAGGCCTTCTCTCAGCTACTATGGGATATGACCCAAGGGTTACTCCAGTATCCCATTGAGGGTGGGCTCAACATAGACACAACTTCTAGATGACCAGACTCCTAGACCTTAGGAGGTTCATTCTGTTGACCTTTTAAAACTCATGAAGTCATAGTCCCCAACGTTCTTTACCTAACACAAAAGAACAAATATTGAGACAAAGAACCAAAACCCATATTCATGGAGCCTGGGATGAGAAAGGGCCTGAGGTCTCTACCCTTATAGAGTCATCTCTCAGTAGAGAGACCATCCTCCAGGAAGAAGTCTCACAAAGAGAAAAGGTCAAATCAAGAGAGGTCAGCTAAAAAGAATTCTCAACACTATGGCTCACAGCTTGGTGGTGCAGTGGATAGAGTGCCAGGCATAGAATCAGGAAAACCTCAGTTCAAATCCAGCCTCAGGTACTTATTAGCTATGTGACCCTGGGAAAGTCACTTAACCCTGTTTGCCTCAGTTTCCTCACCTGTAAAATGAACTAGAGAAGGAAATGGCAAACCCCTCAGTATCTCTGCCAAGAAAACCCCAAATGAGTTCACAGAGAGTCAGACAGGACTGAACAACAACGCCTTTTGAATGCAAGCCCCCATGCCAGTCCCACAACTTGCAGCCAGTCCAAGATCCTGCTATTCAGCACATGACTGGTCTATGCACACTACAGAGTTTTTCAAGGCTCCTCCATCACCCATCTTCACAGGCCTCCCAGAAGCAGGCTCCCTGGACTCTTCCGCTTGGGGAAACGGCATCCAGGGTACTCAGCACATGTCCAGCGGCCAGGCCCCTGTTTTGGTTTTTGAGTCTGGGTCTCCCTACTTCCACCCAATCTGGAAGTGTAGCAGCCACTCACGAGCCTGACCCCATTGCTGATTGATGTAGAAGCTGTGACTTCTCCAGTCTGGGCTAGTTGGCCCCTCCCTGGGGAGCCTGGTGGCTGCCTCCTCCTCTTCCTCCTCCTCCTGGGGGCTCGACATTTTGGTGCTGGCCTCATTGCAGACACCCCACTGGCTTTCCATCTACTGAAGCTCAGAGCGCCAGACTTCCAGTGATCTACATTACCTTGCCTTTCCCCTTACATAATATTCTGCCTCTCGTCTCTGTTACTTTGCACAGGCTGTATGTCCCAGAGCCTGGCGTGCCTTCCTCTTCAACCTCAGCTTCCTAGGATCCCTACCCCCTTTCAGAGTTCAGCTCAGTACAGGATGCCTGTCTTGATCACCCAGTTGCTAGTGCTTTCCTTCCATCAAGCATTTTGTGGATAATTTGCATTTACTTTTCTATTTACGCGCTGTTTCCGCTTTTCCCTCTACCCCCTAGAAGGGGAGAGCACTCTCTTGGCCTCCTCAGGGAAGACTGCTTCCCCTTTGCCTCAGGCAAAAACTAAATATTAGCACTTGTCCTCAGGGGGCTTACCTTCTCCTAGCCGCATTCATGTACACAAAATGAGTATAGTACAAAGCATGGAAAAAATGTCCAAATGGTCCAGTAATATTTGCAAAAAGAGGCAGCCCTCATAGCAGTGGGGCTCAGGGAAATTTGACCCGAGGAGGGACCCCAGGGAAGGTCGCCAGGTGGGGGCAGGGAATAGAGGGGCTGGAGGGTAAGGAGTTAAGGGGCTCCAGCTTCCCTCCTCCAGCTCCCTCCCCTTCAGTATTTTTCTTGCCTGCTGATTTTTTCCTTCTGGCCAAACCAAACTCACAGCCACTGGAAAATCCCTGCCCTGCTTCTCTCACTTGGCCCTCCTTGCTGCTCAGCAGGTCACAGGTCAGCCCACATCCTGCTCCCACATTTGACAGTTCCTGTGCAGCCTCCCCTAGCTGGCTGCTATGGCTCCCAAGTTCAGACTCACATTCTGGCAGCCTCTCACAAAATCTCAGTGGGTTTGCTTCTTACCCAACCGAAATCTATTTTAAATCCAGCCAAGCAGAGGGAGACGAGTCTTCTGTTGGAGAGGGCCAAGGGCAGTTTCCTCGGTTAATCTCTGCTCATGCAATGTGACATCCAGCCCTATGCTTTGGGGTAGAAGACTGCTGTATAGCTAAGGGGGAGGGGCTGCTGGCTGTGGAGAGCGTCAAGAAATGGTGCATTGCTGGCAAAAGCATCCCTTGGGGATTAGGAGGCTTGAGCTATATTCATTATCATTCACTGTTCTCAAGCATTTTCCCCTCTACAAAGCACTCTCCTCCCCCACAATCCTATGCCATAGTGAGTGCGAGAATCACCCCACTTTACAGATAAAGAAACTGAGGCTCTAAGAAGCTAATAACACTCATTAATAATGGCAGATTGAATTTATAGAGTGTTTTGAGGTTTACAAAGCACAGTCCTGTGGTGTTCCATCATTTTTTCAGTCGTGTCTGACTCTCCTTGATCCCATTTGGGGTTTTCTTGGCAGAGATACTGGAGTGACTTGCCATTTTCTTCTCCAGCTGATTTTACAGATAAGAAAACTGGGGCAAACAGGGTGAAGTGACTTGCCCAGGGTCACCTGGCTTAATCAGTATCTGAGGCAAGATTGGAACTCAGGTCTTCCTGACTCCAACACTTTTTCCCCTACACCACCTGGGGAAGTGATTTCCCCAGGTAGGTAATACAGCTAGTGAGAGTCAAGGCCACTTATTAGCCGTGTGATGTTGGGCAAGTAAATTTGCCCCTCTGGGACTCAGGGTCCTCATATATTAAATGAGAGAGTTGAGTTGGGTATCTTCCAGGGTCTCTTCCAGTTCTGTATGCATCAATGAAAACTGGAGATGGGGAGATGACTTTTGGGGAGGGGGTGATAAATGAAAAGAGAGAGATGTGGGGGGCTTTCTGAAGAAGATGCCACCAGAGTTGGGCCCTGAAGGAAGGGAAGGACCCCTTGAGGAGGAAATGGAGCATTGGGACAAGGTCTATGTTAGAAATGGGGAGCGGCTGAAGCAGAGGCAGATGTGCAAAGAGGGCTGGAGTGCAAGGGGCAGCCTGGTTTGGCTGAAATCCGGGATACTTGAAGGGCAGCAAGATAAGACTGGACAAGCCGACTGGAGCCAGGATGAGGAGGACCTCTCCCCCTTCCCTTGTCTGGGTCAAAGAGCTCAATGCTTAATTATTAAGTTTACCTGAGTTTGTCTTCCCAGATAGACTGAGCTTCCTGAGATCAGGAAGCGTTTCTTATGCTCTGCTCCAAATAGGGCCTGGCAAAAGGCTAGGAGTATACAGAAGGTGCTCAGTAAGTGCGCATTATGTGTGTATACCCGAATGACTTCCACAATGGATCTGTGATTAGATACAACTCAAATACTAGGTTGGGATTGTTTTCTTAGACCTAGAACAGATCTGGTCTAACCCCAAAGATGTAACAACTTTCTCGAGGTCACAGTGGTAATGTTAGAATTAGAATGTAGGTTTTCTATGGGGCAGCTAGGTGGGTACAGTAGAGTCAGGAAGACCTGAATTCAAATCCAACCTCAGACACTTAGTAGCTGTGTGAACTTGGGCAAGTCACTTAACCCCGACCACCTTTAAACAAAAATATAGAATGTAGGTTTTCTAACTTCCATTATTAAAGGATTTAAACCGTAGAGATCATCTGGGCCACTGGCATCAAACTCTAATGGAAGCAGGGGCCATTAGGTCATCCATAAGGATCTCTGTGAGCCACATATTGACTTAAAAAAACCACATATTAGTGTTATCTATATTCTATGGTATTTTTATTTATTTTCTTAAATATTTCTTGATTAGATTTTAATCTGGTTTGGGCCTAGTCCAATTTTTTTGTGTGTTTTTTGTGTTTTTTTTTCCTTTGTTTTTAAACGTAAGGAGAGATGTAAAGTGTCTGGCTCAAGATCTTCCAGAAAGTAAAGAGCAGAGTCAGGATTTGAACCCAGATCCGTTGACTTCAATTCTAGTGCTCTTTCCCCTGTACCATATTTTTGGCACGAATATGGATGAAACAGGATGGCTAGGTGGCACAGTGGATAGAGTGCTGGACCTGGAGTCAAGAAGACTCATCTTCCTGAGTTCAAATCTGGCCTTAGACACTTACTAGCTGTGTGACCCTGGACAAGTCAATTCACCCTATTTGCCTCAGTTTCCTCATCTGTCAAATGAGTTGGAGAAGGAAATGGCAAACCCCTCCAGTGTCTCTGCCAAGAAAACCCTAGATGGGGGCTCAGAGAGTCAGAAACAACTTGAAATGTGTCCACACACATACACACACGGATGAATCAGTTAATTCTAGGTGGCTCTATTTACTGTATTTATTTAGCTCTATTTATCTGTAAAAATACCACTAGGCATCAGCGATAGCATCAACTGAGTAATGTTCATCCGACACCATCTTGGGAGTTTCAGGTCAAAATGTAATGTGCTTATATAGCTTTAAAAAACAAAAGTTAGAATCTGTTGTTGTGAGGCCAGATAGCCTTATGCAGAATTTCCCTTTGCAGGGAGTCAGTGGTGAATATACCAATTCTCTGTGCACAGCCCCAAGGACTAAGAGGAAGGACTGGAGAAAGTCTGTTTCATTCATTCCCCCAAGAACTGGCGGATGCAATATGATTTATGCAGATGTTCCCGCCAATGAGCAGCGAGCTGGGGTGGGGAGGTGGGGTGGAGAACAGTGGACAGAGAGGGGGCAGACGCAGAATCTCTCATGTTTTCTTTTCTCCCCTGGTTAGCCTGTTGGCAGCTTGTCTAACTGGGGATGGGGATGGAGGTGGGGATGTGGGGGTGGGGGAAGGACTTCATTGGGCAGTGATTTTTTTTTAAACATAGTTCCCCTCATTTTCTCCCCCTCCTCCCCCCCACCCCCAACCTCCTGACCTTGAAGGATGTTGGAAGGTGTCATGTCAAGAGTGTTTCCCGAGCCAGCTTGGGAGGGGGGCGGGCGGGGGTGGGGGGAGCTTTCTCCTTCCTGAAGGCCGCCTGCCAAAAATAACAGTCGACTCCAGCAGGTCGGCACAGGAAGAGAAAAGACTGCAGCCTGATTTGTAGTCAGACACTCTGAGAGCCAGAATGCATTTTTATTGAAGAGGCCTCCAGAGAGGCATAAACCTTTCATGGAAAAAAAAAATTGTGCTCAAGCCATCTTTTTTTTATTTTCAGATAAACTCCCTCTTAAGTTGTTCCCTCCCCTAGTCTCCACCCTTGACCTCTGTGGAGGGAAGCCCCCTTTCACGTTCAGTCTGTTGAGGCTTAGCTGTTATTGTTTGGGGTTTAATCAGGAGCCTGGGCAAGGAGAGCTGGTTGTTTTTTGTTTTTTGTTTTTCAGAAGGGGAGGCCAGGAGGAGAGGCTGAGGGATAGGCTGGCAAGAGTGTTGGGTCTTGAGCCAGGGGACCCAGGGTCAAATCCCAACTCTTCTGTTTACTGCCTGTAGGACCTGGGACAAGTCACCACCCTGATTTGCGCCTCACTGTCTTCATCTGTTAGAACCAAGAGGTTGGACTACCTGACCTCCCCAGCTCTGAGACTTGGGATCTTGCTGCCATTTCCCAAAGTGGCAGCAGTGACATCAGGTCTTGGGCACCCGGGCTCTCTCATTCCTCGTCCCTGCCCCCAACATCCATGTCCTCGTACGCCCCCAGCCCTTCCCACCACCGAAAGCTCCAGCCAAAAATAAATCACAATTCACATTTGCGGTGAGCAGCACCCTTCTGCTGGGCCGCCTTGACACTAGCGGGTTCTCCTGCCAACTAACTCCCTTTTGAGGTGAGAAGCTGATGATCCCAGAGTTGAGAGGGGTGGGGATGGGGAGGAGGTGGATCCTCCAAAGGTCACCAAGTCCAGCCCTCTGTCTCTGCCTCTCTCCGCCTGGGACTTTACTCCAAGTATCCCGGGCAGATGGAACTCTGGGCTATTTTTAGAGATTTACAGCAAAGCAGATTCCGCAGGCTCCCCCAGGCACCTTTTCTCATATCTACCATTAGCTCCTCTCTTATAGATAGGCGTACTCAGACACAGTCCAAACAAGAGACTCAGCCAAGGAGAGTCCTCAGCATGAGGACTAGCGCCTCACATTCTGGCCCGGCCTCTTGGCTCTGTGTTGCGTCAGGCCGAAATCTCAGGGCCTTCTTTTTCTCATCTTTAGTTTGCCTCATGTGGCCTTCATTCCTCTTCCCCTCCTCCCCCTCCAAAACATACCTTCCTTTACTTTGCTCTCAGTTATGTCTCTGGGGCCCCCTACCTCATAACGAACAACAGATTAGGAGACTCGATGGGGCTCTTTGTTCTTCTAAAATAAAAATGACACTGAAGTGTGTTGCTTTTCCATTCCTTGCAACATCATGGAGATACGGGACAATCATTATCATGCCCAGCACAGAATCGGTTTGGAGGCAGAAGACCTGGGTCTGAACCCCAAGTAGAGTCTGTTACTGATAAGCTGGGTGACCTTGGACAAGTCAGTCAACTTTTGGGGGGCCCTCTCAGTTTCCTCATCTGTAAAGTGGAGGGCCAAACTAACCGAGCTCACAGGTCCTTTCCCACCTGAAATCCTATGATCTGATGATCCATTTGACAGATGAGGAAACTGAGGTCCAGAGAGATCACATGGCCCACCCAATGTCATACAGCCATTTAGTGGCATTGCTGATTTCTGGAACCCAGGCTTCCTGACTTTTATCCTAGTGATCACATTCATTCCTTCACTCATGGAACATAAGAATGTTAAGTATTTACTCTGTGTTTGGCTTTATGCCAACCACTGCAAGATGATATAGATAATAATTCATGTTATTAATATAAATCAAATATTCATATTAATAATAATAAAAAATGTGAATTCTTATTTTATTTGTATTCTATTCCCTTGCTCTCCCAGAGCTTACTATCTTTTCACTACATTACAAATACAGCCTGGCTGGTTCTTTCCAAGGACAGACTTGACTTCCTTAAAGTCACTCATCAAGCCTTCCTTGCTGACCTTTATTATGCACCAAGAGCATCTATCCTTTATGCGTGCATCCTAAGGTTCACAGTAGCATGTCACCAAATGTTTATATTGAAATACTACCTGTGGGTCTTTCATCCGCTGAAGCAGATCACAGTCCTTCCATGACATAGTAGATCTTCTTCTTCTTCTTCTTCTTCTTCTTCTTCTTCTTCTTCTTCTTCTTCTTCTTCTTCTGGAGGCAATTGGGGTTCAGTGACTTGCCCAGGGTCACACAGCTAGTAAGTGTCTGAGGTCATATTTGAACTCAGGTCCTCCTGACTCCAAGGCTGGTGCTCTATCCACTGTACCACCTAGCTGCCCCAGTAGATGGTCTTCAAAGAGTTGTAGTGAGTGAAAAATCCATCACCCAATAGCCAACCGAGGACTAAGCTTCTCAAAACTTAGACTGATACATTGAATTTAATAAATATTTATTTAAGTGCTTCCTATGTGCAAGGGTCTGGACATACAAAGACAAGAATGAAGGATAGTCTCTGACTTCAAGGAGCTTACATTCTAATGAGAGATGTCCCAGGCACACAGATAAGTGAATACGAGATAATTGCATTAGGGAGGGAGAGTGCTAAAATAACTAAGGAGACCATGAAAGCCTTCCCCTTGAAGGTCACACCTAAGCTGATCTTTGAAGGACTCTCATTTATTAATCATTTATTAAGCACCTAGTGTGTGCCAGGAACAGTGCTAAGCTCTGGGATGGATGTCAATGGATCAATTAACAAGTATTTTTAATGTACTTATATACCAGGCAACCTGTATGAATACAAGTGTATGCAAAATATATGGAAAACTAATACAGGATAATTTTGCGTGTGGGGGGAGCACTAGCAACTAGGGGGAGGGGAGATGGAAGAGGGGAGACTTTAGACAGGAAGAGGCTTTAGACAGGGAGACCAACAGGGAGGCCATTGCAAAAGTTCAGGTGATAGTGTGCCTGAACCAAGGTGGTGGGCAGGGAACAGGTGTGAGAAATATTGTAGAGTTAGACTTAACAAGAATTGGTAACTGATTGGATCAATTATTTTGTTTACTTATCTGTGTATATGGTATATCTTCTTATATGAGGAATCAAGGATAGGTCTAAGGTTATCAAGGCAATCGAGAGTATCGGGACAGACTGGGAAACAGTGTCAAAAGTTACAGAATAGTCCAAGAGAAGGAAGACCGAGAAAAAGGCCTTTGATTTCAGCAATTAATAGATCACTAGTAACTTTTTTTGGGGGGGGGCAATGGGGGTTAAGTGACTTGCCCAGGGTCACACAGCCAGTAAATGTCAAGTGTCTGAGTCCGGATTTGAACTCAGGAACTCCTGAATCCAGGGCCATGCTTTATCCACTGTGCCACCTAGCCGCCCCCCACTAGTAACTTCTGAGAGAGAGTGGCACTAAAATGACAGAGTTCAAACCTGGATTGCAGAGAACTGAGGAATGAGTGGATGGTAAGGAAGCTCAGGTGGCTAGTTAGTTTAGACAATCCCTCCTAGGGGTATGACAATGAAAAGGAGAGGAGATGTGGAAACACAGCTAGGAAGAGTGGGGAGTGTGATGAAGGTCTTTTAAGGATAAGCAGTGTGGAAGGAGCTGATGAAGAGGGAGAAGAGATTGGAGATGGAACAGAATCAGTTCCCCAGGCAACCGATTCAAGGGCACAGACAAGGAAGTCATCAATGGAAAGAAGAGGTCCTCCAAGACGAGAGCAGAGGAGGAAAATGGGGGAAAGGTGTAGACAGTTTGGAGGTGTGGTGGAGGGGAGAAAAGGAAGCTCATGGCAGATGTCCTGTTTTCTCAGGAAAGTAAGGGTTGTGGTAGGACTTGAGGGAGAAAGATGGAAAGGGGTTGTCTCGGGGATCTGAGGAGAGAAATTTTAGAACAGCCACTTGTGGGGATTTTGATAGAAAATCAAGAGGTGGGAAAAGAAAACGAGGATCTCTGGGTAGCAAGGAGAGCCCACTTGAGGTCAGAGAACTTGTATTTAGAGGTGACCTAGTCAATGGGGATGCCTGACTTCTCCAGAAGAATTCCAAAGCTTGGGAGCAGAAGCAGAGGAGGTAGGGATGACTCAGAGTCGAGGACTAGCAGGCATGAATGTTGGAAGGAGCAGAGGACAAGGGATTCATGGGTAGAAGACATCTTGAACTCCCATCTCTGGTCTCTCGAATTACCTTCCACATTGGACTTCTCCTGATCCTCCCCACTGCCCCCTCCCCAACTCCTAGTGCCTTTCCCCTGAAATGTTTTTTTTTAATTTATTTAGTATATACATATCTATATCTATATCTATATCTATATATCTGTGTGTTTACATTTATGTTATACAGGGTGGGCTAAAAGTCACAATGGGATCTGACGTTTTAAAACCCTTTTGAAAATTATTTTTTCTTTATTTCCTATATATATTTATATATGTATATGTATATATACTGTACATGATGCTATGGTATTGTAAAGTAAAAACAAAAAATAAAGGAGTTATTAAATGTTGAAACCCCTTTGTGACTTCATGAGTTTTGGCCTACCCTGTATATGTGCAGAGAGAGGGGGAGAGAGAGAGAGAGGGAGAAAGAAAGAGAGAGAGAAACAAGGGAGTGGAGGAAGAAGGGGGAGTGAGCAAAAAGAGAGGGAAAGAGAAAGGTAGAAAGAGGAGGAGAGAAGATGGAGGGGAGAAAAAGGAGATGAGAGAAAAAGAGAAAGAAAGAAGGGAAAGAGAAAGCAGAGATGGTGGTAAGGGGAGAGAGAAGGGAGGAGTGAGAGGAGGAAGAGGGGGAAAGGAAAGGAAGGGGAGTGGGGGGGAGAGGAACAGAGGAGGAGAAGGAGGGGAAAGAAAAGAGGAAAAAGAAAGGGAGGGAAAGAGAGAGAAGGGAAAAGGGGAAGGGGAGAGAGAAAAGGAAGGAGTAGATAGAAGAGTCTCCTTGAAAGCAGGGACTATTTTCTGTTTGTGTTCCTGATGCATGCATAGCACAGTGGCTGACAATAGTAGGCCTTCAATAAATGCTGTTTGGTTGATTGAACCCATTAACTCTAAGGTCCACATTGAGAAATTAATAAAGCAAGAGTAGAACAGGGGTGAAAAATTGGGAGAACAGAAAAAGATAGAGGGACTAGAGGTCTCAGTGAAGATAATATATAGGTTTATGACAGGGGTTCTTTATCTGGGATCCGTGGACTTCTAAGATTTCAAGTGATCCATGAACTTGGGTGGGGAAAAATAGCCTCTTTATGTTCAACAGCTGTAATTGAGCATTTCCTTCTATTCTTTAAAAGCACGATTTGTTTGGCATCCCTAGGCTTCACCCCACTGATAAAGGGATCCCTGACACCAAAATGGTTAAGAACACCTAGCTTAAGAGCAGTGAGTCAAAGGGAGAGATCTGATGAGAGCCAAGGATTTCAGAGGTTAATGTCATGGTGGTGGGGCCATTTTAATCAATGTCAAGGTCTAAGGTATGACCACCTCTGTGGGTAGCTGAGGTAGAGTGGAAATAGCCATCATGGGAGTTGATAAGGCAGATGGACCAGAAGGCCAACATGGTCCAAGGGATGTCAGTATGGATACTGAGGTCACAAAGGGTGAGCTCAGGGGGTGAGCAGAGAAAAAGATTTAGAGCTTGAGAAAGAATGGAGACTTGATGAGCAATTTATTGACATATGATCTTTCTTTTTTTAATTTAAGAAATTAATTTTTAATTTTTCTTAATTATATGCAAAGTTATTTTTTGTGTTCCAAATTTTCCTCCCACCCTTCCTTCCCTCCCCCTTCCCCAGGCCAGCAAGTAATTTGATATAGGTTATACATTACAATTATGTTAAACATATTTCCACATGAATCAGAACAAAAGGAAAAATGCAAGAAAGAACAAACAAGAACAATAACAAAAAAAGCAACAATAAAAGTGACTATAGTATGCTTTGATCTGCATTCAGACTCCCTAGTTCTTTTTCTGAATGTGGAGAGCATTTTCCACCATAAGTCTTTTGGCATTGTCTTGGATCGTTGTATTGCTGAGAAGAGTTAAGTCTATCACAGTTGATCATCACAAAATATTGATACTGTGTACAATGTTCTCTGGGTTCTGCTCATTTCACTCAGCATCAATTCATGTAAGTCTTTCCAGGTTTTCTCTGAAATCCATCTACTTATCATTTCTTATAGCACAGTAGTATTCCATTACATTCATATACCACAACTTGTTTAGCCATTCCCCAATTGATGAGTATCCCCTCAGTTTCCAATTCCTTGCTACCACAAAAAGAACAGATATATATATATATGTTATATATATATATATATATATATTTGTTCATGTGGGTTCTTTTCCCTTTTTTATGATCTCTTTGGGATATAGACCCAGTAGTGGTGTTAAACATATGATTTTTCAATTTAAGAAGTGGCACATATTGAACATGACCTAGTAAGCAGAAGGCTTGGACATTCCAGTCCTCTTTAGTGGATTTTTCCTGTCCCAATGTGGTACTCATAGACTCTTGTTTTTGTTTTTGTTTCTGTTTTGTGGTGCAGTGAGGGTTAAGTGACTTGCCCAGGGTCACATAGCTAGTGTCAAGTATCTGAGGCCGCATTTGAACTCAGGTCCTCCTGAATCCAGGGCTGATGCTTTATCCACCATGCCACCTAGCTGCCCCATTCATAAACTCTTGTGTTTTTTTTAAGTGAGGCAATTGGGGTTAAGTGACTTGCCCAGGGTCACACAGCTAGTAAGTGTTAAGTGTCTGAGGCCAGATTTGAACTCAGGTACTCCTAACTCCAGGGCCGGTGCTCTATCCACTACGCCACCTAGCTGCCCCCCATTCATAAACTCTTCAACAAATAGCATGTTAGAGCTAGAAGGACCCTTGCAACAGAGAAAGTCAGAGTTGGGAAATATCTCAGAAAATCGAATAGTCAAAGCTAGAAGGGAATTATGAACACAGCATGTCAGAACTGAGAGGGACTTTAGAATATCAGAGCTGGAAAGCTCCTTAGAAATGACGTCCAAGGGGCAAGTAGGTGGCACAGTGGATAGAGTACTGGCCCTGGATTCAGGAGAACCTGAGTTCAAATCTGACCTCAGACACTTAACACTCACTAGCTGTGTGACCCTGGGCAAGTCACTCAACCCCAATTGCCTCACAAAAAAAAAGAAAGAAAGAAAGAAAGAAATTACATCTAAGCAGAAAGGGACCTAATAAAATAGTAGAACGTAAAATGTTTGTGCTTAGAAGACAGGTCACAGAGCATTGCCTAAAGAGGATTAGCTAAGTATTGACTGAGAAGGTCTGGGATCAGATCCCAGCTCTGACACTGCAGAAGTACATCTCATCTAACTTCTCTGAACCTCTGTTTCCCCATTTGTAAAATGGGAATAGAAGCTCTCAGAGTATTTACTTCCCAGGATACTTATGGAAGTTTTCCTTTGAAAAGCTGTGAAAACAAAACCAAGACAAACAAAAAATCCCCAACCTTTTGTCACTTGGAAATATGAGCGATTAGAAGATAGAATGTTGGAGCTAGAGAGGACCTTAGAAGAAATTCAGCCCAATCCTTTTATTTTACAGTTGTGGAGATTCAGACCCAGAGCAATTAAGTCACTAGTCAATTAAGAGCAATTAAATGCCTAGCGATTAAGTTAAGAGACCAGAATCCAAGTGTGTGTGTGTGTGGGGGGGGGAGCATTTATGAATTTGTTTGCCTTGGAATCTGATGAAATGGGTTTGATTCTCCAGCTCTGTAAAAATCTATTCATGGTTTAGAGATCACCTATTTCCTCTCTCTCTCTCTCTCTCTCTCTCTCTCTCTCTCACACACACACACACATTTTCAGCCAGGGAAACTGAGGCCCAGAGAAGAGAAATAATTTGCCCAGAGCCTGACCTTCAAGAAATCTATGATCTTCCTCACTCTGTGTCCAGAGGTTCTCCTGACCCATACTCAGCAGGGCAGAGGTTCCAAGTTGTTCTCTACAGCTGATCTCGGTAGATCCTTGCTCCCCTGGGGAGGACCCAAGGTGTGAGGTTGTTTGGGGTCAGGGATGCCATGTGTGGCTCTGATGACCCACAGCCTGCCAAGCTACACAAGGATGATACTGGTAACCTCACTGTCCTCAGTGCCAGCTCTAACTCTCTGAACTATGATTCCCTTGCTTTTTGGGGGGAGGGACTATTACTGCCATTTATGGACACATCCATTGAGGGGTAGAGTTCCAGTCCACTCTTCTTTGCTCCCACTTAGACCTCTTTGCTTGATCCTGTCTTCCATATCTGCCTGTGCTGTTTTTCCAAGTCCAGAACACACTGTGCCACCACCCCTTTGCTCTGCCTGCCCAAATTCAACCCATCCCTCAAGGCCCAACCCATGTTTAATCTCTCCCAGGAAGCTTTCTGGTTTGAGCATCCTGGTCCCAGGGATCTCTCCCTTCCCCCATCCTCTGCAGGCTGGACACCAACGACTCCCTTTGTCAGCTTAATACTGCATTGACTTATGACATCTCTTGATTGTTTATTTTGTCCTAGGTATGCCTCTCATGCTCCCAATAAAATCCCAAGCTCTTCTCAATCAAAATTTGTGTCTCTGCTTCTTGGAGAGGGCAATTTAGTGTAATAGGAAAGATCTGGAGTGGGGGGGGGCAGAGAAGATAAGAGATATGACTTGAATCTTAGCTCTTCCATTTATATGCCTCATGACCTCAAGCAAGGTACTTCCTTTTCTCTGAAACTCAGCCTTCTTATCTGTATAATGGGGATAATTCACATTACCTGGTCCAGTTCCTGGCTTTAGAAATGCTTGTTAAATATTTATAGCAGCTCTTTTTGTAGTGGCTGAGAATTGGAAATCAAAGGAATGTCCATTGCTTGGGAAATGGCTAAACAAGCTGTGGTGTATGATGGTGATGGAATATTATTGTGCTATAAGAAATGACAATCAAGATGATTTCAGAAAGGCCTGGAAAGAGTCGTATGAACTGAGGTATAGTGAAGACAGTAGAACCAAGAGAACATTGTATACAGTAACAATAATATTGTTTGATGAAGAATTATGAATGACTTGACTATTCTCAACAATACAATGATCCAAGACAATCCTAAAGGACTATTGATGAAATATACTATCCACCTCCAAAGAAAGAACTGATATTGATGGAACGTAGACTGAAACATGCTATTTTTAACTTTCTTTCTTTAATTTTTTCTCTTATTCAAGTCTTTTTATGCAAAATGACTAATTTGGAAATGTTTTATATACCTGCACATGTATAACCTATATATGATAGCTTACCACCTCAGGGAGGGCAGGGGAGGGAGGGAAGGATAGAATTTGGAACTCAAAACTCTAAATAAAAATGTTTATTAAAAAAGAAAAAAAAGCTTGTTAATTGATTGATTATCAGACTCACTGGATTGTTTAGAAAGGACTTTCCTGGTCCCCTATTGCCCCCTTGATGTTAATGCCTTTCCTTTGATATTACCTTCCATCCTTTTGTATACATCTGGTACATACATAGTTTATTTGAATGTTTTTTCCTTCATTAGAAGATGGAAAAGACATCCCCCAAAAGAGAAAAAGACCTATTTGTACAAAAATATTTATAGCAGCTCTTTTTATGGTGGCTAAGAATTGGAAATCAAAGGAATGCTCATCAATTAGGGAATGGCTAAACAAACTGTATATGATGGTAATGGAATATTATTGTGCTATAAGAAATGACAAGCAAGATGATTTCAGAAAGGCTTGGAAAGACATGTATGAACTGAGGTATATATAGCGAAGTGAGCAGAACCAAGAGAATGTTGTATACAGAGACAGCAAAATTGTTTGAGAACTGTGAATGACTTGACTATTCTCAACAATACAATGATCCAAGACAATCCCAAAAGACTATTGATGAAACATACTATTCACCTCCAAAGAAAGAACTGATATTGATGGAACAGACTGACCCATGCTTTTTTTTTTTTGGTGGGGCAAAGAGGGTTAAGTGACTTGCCTTGGGTCACACAGCTAGTAAGTGTCAAGTGTCTGAGGTCAGATATGAACTCAGGTCCTCCTGAATCCAGGGCCAGTGCTTTATCCACTGAGCCACCTAGCTGCCCCTGCTCATGCTATTTTTCACTTTCTTTCATTTTTTTCTTTTAATCAAGTTTGTACAAAAAGACAAATATGGTAATACTTTGCATAATCATACATGTATAACCCATGTCTGACTGCTTACTGCCTCAGGGAGAGGGAAGGGGAGGGAAGGAAGGATAAAAATTGGAACCCAAAACTGTACATAAAAATGTTTATTATGTTAAAAAATATAAAAGAAGATGGACTGAAGGTAGGGATTTGTATTTGCCCCTCTATCTCTAGTACTTAGCACAGTGCCTGGCTTAATAAATAAATAAAGGGCTTAATAAATGCTTATTTACTGAATTTATAGGAAATAACTTGGACAAGTCCCCTACATTTTCTAAGTTTCATTTTCCTTATTTGTGAGAAGCTTGGACCTGGTACTTTCTGAGGTCCTTTAAAGCTCAAAATTCTATGAAGAATGAATTAATTAATTAATTCCCATTCAATCAAGAATAATAACAATCCTCACTGAGTTGGGCTGGGATGGGAGTAATTCCCCATTTCCTAGCACTTTTTTATCACTGGGGCAGATCTCAGTGGGACCCCTACCTACACGGTCCCTTCAGCCTCTGCTCTTGTTTCTCTAGGATCCTCTGTTTCTCCTGGCTGTGGCCAAAGTTAAATTTGAGAGCTGGAAGCGTGACAAGGACAGAAGGGGAGAACAGATGGCAGGTTCACCTGTTGAATGAATGGCTCTAGAGGAGAAAAATCAACCCCCGGTGGCCATTCCTGGTTCTTCATTGCTCTGGCTCCTCCCCACCCCCAGAATCCCAGCAGCGAACCAATGTCAGCTTCCTCCTGACCCAGTGACAGTGACAAATGACTCACCAAATGGCTGGATGTCCATTACTGTGCTTTCAGCCCCATGCTGCCCAGGAAGCAACATTCCCAGTGAGCCTTTAGTGCCCAGGGCAGGTATTAACCAAGCCTTCCTAAGAAGCTTACGGAGTGTGTGTGTGTGTGTGTGTGTGTGTGTGTGTGTGTGTGTGTGTGTGTTCCATCTAAGAAGAGAAAGGAGAGGGGACCACTTGGATGACTCTCTTAAATCAGGGCAAGACAATCTGTCCTCCAGGATGAACCATCTATCAGGCAGGGTCTTCTCATTTGTGAGGGAAGGACCTCCTGCAGGGAGCCAGACAGCTGGTGGGTATTGACTCGGGCTGGAGAAAGCAACATCTCATATTTATGCCTTTTGTGCTTTCTTTGTAACATTATCCCTGTTTTACAGATGAGGAAACTGAGTTTCTCTCTCTCTCTCATTCTCTCTCTCTCTCTCTCTCTCTCTCTCTCTCTCTCTCTCTCTCTCTCTCTCTCTCTCTCTTTCAGAGAGGCAGAGCAAAGTGACTTGCTCAGGGTCGCACACAGAACTCATAAGTGTCTGAGGCCGAATTTGAACTCAGGTCTTTCCTAACTCTAGGGCCAGTGCTCTATCCACTGCAGCACTACAGCCCCTGAAACCAAATCTCAAAGAGAAGTAATAACTCACCCAAGGTCAGTTTGGGAGGTCATGTGGTAGACTGCTCTGATGCTAGGGATCATGTTCGTTCCACTACTGCAGACAAATTTTCAATAAAACAAAAACAACAATTTATGTGTCTATGGCTGAAAGGTTTACATCCTGCACAAAGACCCTGTGAATTAGAATGTAAGCCCCTTAGAATATAAGCCATAACATGGCTGGGAACTTTTACATAGAAGGCACTTAACCAGAGGCAGTTAGGTGCAATAGCCAGAGAAGCCTTGGACTCAGGAAGACCTGAATTCAAATCCAGCCTCAGACACTTACAAGCTGTGTGACCGTGGGCAAATCACTTAACTTCTGTCTGCCTCAGTTTTCCCATTTGTAAAATGGGGATTAATAATAACACCTATCGGGTGAAGCTAGGTGGCACAGTGGATGGAGCACTGGCCCTGGATTCAGGAGGACCTGAGTTCAAATCTGGCCTCAGACACTTGACACTTACTAGCTGGGTGGCCCTGGGCAAGTCACTTAACCCTCATTGCCCCACCAAAAAAATAATAACACCTATCTCCTAGGATTGATGTGAGGGTCTGATGAGATTTTTTTTGTGGGGGGGTGAGGCAATTGGGATTAAGTGACTTGCCCAGGATCACACAACTAGTAAGTGTCAAGTGTCTGAGGCTGGATTTGAACTCAGGTCCTCCTGAATCCAGGGTCAGTGCTCTATCCACTGTGCCACCTAGCTGCTCTGAGATATTATTTTTTGTTTGTTTGTTTTTGTTTTTGTTTTTTTTGCAGGGCAATTGGGGTTAAGTGACTTGCCCAGGGTCACACAGCTAGTAAGTGTTAAGTGTCTGAGGCCAGATTTGAACTCAGGTCCTCCTGAATCCAGGGCCAGTGCTCTATCCACCGCACCACCTAGCTGCCCCCAAGATATAATTTTTTTTTAATATAAGTATTTTATTATTTTCCAGTTACATGTAAAGACAGTTTTCAACATTTGTTCTAGAGATATTATTTGTTAAAGCATTTAGAGCATATAGAGTTGTTGTTTGTCCTTCCATCTCAAAGAGGACCATGACATTGGGGTGATGTCATGACTTGTAATGAATTAGAGTGAAGTTAGGGAGGGCTGTGCAAGGCCACCAACCTCACTCTCTCCTCCAGAGCCATCTGGGTCCAGTGGTAAAATATATATCAGGACAACTGGAGATGGTCCCAAATGTTTAAGGCAATTGGGGTTAAATGACTCACCCAGGGTCACACAGCTAGGAAGTGTCTGAGGTGAGATTTGAATTCAAGTCCTCCCCATTTTGGGGCCAGTGCTCTGTCTACTGCACCACCTAGCTGTCCTTGGTATAGAGTAGACCTTTAATTAATGTTTGTTGCTTTCCTTCCTGACTAGCTATGGGACCCTGGTCAAGTTGCTCTGGGCCTCAGTTTCCTCTTTTGTACAATAACAGAAGTGAACAGATAGTTTCTAGGGGTCTTTTCAGACTCTGACAATCTACATTCTAAGATTCCTTCCTGCTCTACCCTTCTGGGTTCTTAGCTGCCTGCAGGCTCCAGCTTTACCATACTCTGGTTCCCCTGAGACGGGAGAATAGCGTAATGAAAAAAAAAATGCTGGAGCTCTTTGGGGAGAGCAAGGCTGTCACACAGTTAAACATTGGAATAGAATTCAGCTGTCATCGAGTCCAGTGCTCTCATTCACAGATAAGGAAATGAAGGTCTAAAGCTGGTAATTGACTTTTCCAAGGTCCCACAGGCAGCAGAGTCAGGATGTGGATAATTGTCTTCCTTATCCCGAAGCAATGACCTTCCCTCCCTATCACCAGCCCTGCCCCTTCCCCCTTCCCATCGCCATCTCAGCTCTGCCACTGACCAGCCATATGCCCTTTGGAAGATCATTTTTCATAGGAGCGTGGATCTTTAGAGGTCTAAACCCCCTCTTCTTACAGTTGAGGAAACCGAGGCCCGAAAGGTTAAGTGACTCATCCTTGATTCAGTTCATTTTTCAACAAACATTTGTCACGGATCTGCTGTGTGCAGAGCACCTTGGCAGATGCTGGAAGGGATAGAGATTTACAGGGAGCTTAGAGTCCAGTAAGAATTAGTAGTATCCAAACACTCAGATGGGTGTCAGAGCTCATCCACATGGGTAGGCCCTCCAGTGAGGCAGGGCCACAACCCTTCCTTTCCTCCTCAATCTCTTCAACTCTTGTTCATAACCTCCCACATGTTCACCACTGTCAGTCCATCCAACATGCTGGTGGAGAGAGGACTTTCTTAATTTCTCTTGACATCGCTGTGATACCAGGGCACCACACAGGGCATATATACATCAGTTACCCTTTGCTCTTGCCTGTGACTCACGTTACCTCATCCATCTATAGGGTGACATCCTTTGCTTCTCCTCTGTAAGATGTCACAGTTTGCTCCCCTGCCCATGGATCTTAAGGGGACGCTCATTGGTAATTCTCTGGAGAGCTGATAGGCCGCCATGGCTCACAGTTGTACAACACTAGCGTGAGAATAATGATGTTAACAAGATGGGCCTTTGTCTCAAGGAGGAGATGGGGTCATTAGAAGAACGTGGTCATTTCCCAAAGGTGATCCAGCTTGCCCTCTTCTTTCTATTCTATTTGGAGCCTACCTGTCTCTTTGTGATATGCAGGGAACATCTGCCCAAGATACATATGTGTACATGTATATATGAACAGATGTATGGATATGTGAGCATGCACAAATGTATACGATATGTGTGTATACAATAATTTGTGTGTATATAATACTTGTATGTGTGTATGTGTATCTTAAATGTATGTATATCTTATTGTGCATGTATATCTTATGTGTGTGTATAATATTTGTATGCATGTTTGTACTATCTCATGTGTGTATAAGATTTGTATGCACAGTGCCTGGCATATGATAAGCCCTTAATAAATACCTTTTAATTTACGTGTATATCTATACACACATAAAATGTATGATCATATATGTATCTAATGTGTCATGTATATTTACAGATGTTAAATACACTTGAATATCAACATATACATAGGAGAAGCAGTGTGGCCTAATGAAAAGCACCAGCCTTGAAGCCAGGAGGGCTGGGGTTCCAGTCCCTCCTCTGACACATCCTGGCCATGTGATCTTTCTCAAGCCTTTTGACTCCTCAGTGTTCTGGGCAGCTCAAATGGTAATAATAACAGCTAACATTAATCTAGCACTTACTCCATTTGATCCTCACAACAACCCTTGGAGGTGGATGCTCTTATTATCCACATTAGACAGATGAGGAAACTGAGGCAAACAGAGGTTACATGATTTGCCCAGGGTCATACAGGTAATAAGTGTCTGAGGCCACATTTGAACTCAGGTCTTCCTGATTTCAGGCTGGTTACTCTATCCTCTGCGCCCACCTAGCTGACCCTGAGACCAAAAGTTGAAGAGAAAGTGCTAACCTATGCTGACTGGTAGAAGGAGTTTCCTCATCTGGGAGGTTCCCTATACCAGTGAAATCACAGGTGTAGTCCCTTTTCTATCTGTATGTACACCTAGATCTATATCTATAGGCATGTATGTTAATATGCATGTATGCATGAATGGATGCTTATGTATGAGTATTTATTAAACACTTACTATATGCCCAGCACTGTGCTAGTATATGCATGTGTGTATACATACAAACACACATATATGTACTAAAAGAGTTCTTTTGATCTAGCCATTCACACAGGAACATCCAAGTGGATGAAGAATATCTATTGCTATGCAGTTAAATGGGCATTCTATATAGCTTGTCCGCCAGTGTGTGTATGTGTGTGTACATGTGTGTGTGTATATGTATATGTGTGTATGCATGTGTGTATATATGTATGTGTGTGTATACACACACACACACACACACACATATATATATGATATAAAGAGCCCAGTGTAAATAGGATCATCTGGAGGGGTTCATCATTGATTCTTCAACTTAGATTCTATTCTGAATGATCTCCATGATTCTGGTGAATGCCTTTGGCAAACACATACCTCCCTGTTTTGTGCCTCACCCGATGTTAAGGATTGCAGGGTTGCCAAAAAGGTTATTTCTATTGCTATATTTTTCAAGGAATCACGTATTTTTTTATTGTTTTGGATGGGAGGCACTTTGCTAGAAGAGAGCCTTTGGGGTAGGGTTGTGCTGTACCAAATCAAATGATTTTTTAAAATAGACAATAAGTATGATGAAATCTTTTGCTTTCTGTCTTTCGGTCAGTCCTGGGCTGGTAAAATGGGGTCCACTGTGCAATATCATTTGGGAAAGCCTGCCTCTTCCCTATTCTAATACTCTCCTCAAGGATGCCCTCCATGCCTGGTTAGATTGTTCTCATAAAAAATTTATACAGATGGAATTGATGCTGATTTTGTATTAATATCACACCTTCTATATCTTTCCCTCCATCCAACACCTTGAAGATCCCTCCATCAGATGCCATCTCATTTGGGTCACCTTCTCAACATCTTGTTAATTGTACCACCTCAACACAGACCCAACCCTTGGTCCCCCTGGGTCTAGTTTAGTGACCTTTCTTATCATTGTTCTCTGTTCTCTTCAGTGCCACTTCTGTCTTCTAGAAGCACTTCTGGAGAAAAGACAGGGATAACTATACTACATGATGATAATTGTGTATTACATAATCATGACCATAATACACAATGATAAGTACATCCCTCTCTTTGCCACACCCCGTCCCAAATACTAGATTAACCCTAAGGGCAACTTTAAACTTTAACCCAAGAGCCAAGCATCTCTGACATCTTCAGAGGGAGAAGTCTCCCAAGAGACTATACAGGCAAGATGGTTTGCTGTACGGGTCAGCTGATACCACTCTTTCCATTAATCTTGTTTAAAGCAAGGCAACCTAGCTCAGCACAAAACCTCTCTCTGAAGCCTCTGGGGCCTCCTCCCTCACTGATGACCCCCCAGATGATCTCTCTGACAAGGTGGAGAATTCCACCCATGGCTCCCCACAGCATTCCCGTCTTACTCTTCCCCCGCATTCTCAAAGCCTAGGCTGGTGACCCTTCCATCAGGAAAAACTAGCAGCCTTTACCTTTCTGGAACTAGGATCCCTCCTCTGCAATAGCGTGGCAGCATTCTTTTCTCTTCTGTTCTGATCCCCTCTTTCCATCCCCCTTCCTCTTTCTCCTTCCCTGCGACATTCCTTGTTCCCATTTTCCTACTCTGACAGAAGCATGGAATCTTTGAAGCTGAACCTCATCTCCAACATTGTTGATAAGCTTTTCCCCACCTCCTTCCATCTCTCCCACCTCCTCACCGCCCCCAACTCCCTTTCTTCCCTTCATTTCACATTCACATCCTGCCAATTGTCAATCCTGGGTCACCTCCTCCCCTTCTTCCCCCTCCTTCCCCTTCCCCTTCCCCCTCCTCCTCCTCCTTCCCTTCCTCCCCTTCCTCCTCTTCCCCTTCTTCCCCCCTCCTTCTCCCCTTCCTCTCCCTCTTCTTCCTCCTCCTCCCCTTTCCCCTCCTCCCCCCTCTTCCCCTTCTTTCTCCTCACTCTCCCTCCTCCCCCTCCTCTTCCTCCCCTTCCTCCTCCTCCACCACCACCTCCTCCTCCCTCCTCTCTCCCCCTCCCTCCTCCTTCCTCCTCCTCCTTCCTCTTCCCCCTCCTCCTCCTCCTCCTCCTCCCCCTCCTCCTCCCACCCTGCTAAACAGCACTGATTATACAGCCCTGCCTGGCAGGACTGCTGCACATCCATGCTGACTAATGTCAGCTGGGCTCTGGGCACTACACAGAAACCTTTCTCTTTCCCCTTATCATTCCCTTTATTTTTCCCTGGCAGACTTTACCCTATTTACCCGCAGTGACTACTTCAGCCCTTCTTTCTCTTCAATCCCCCAACAATGCCCTCCATCCCTCTTCCTTTCAGTAGGCGACCTTGCCTCCTCCCTTCCTAAGAACCTCAAGGTCATCCTTCTCAAACTCCCTCATCTCCCTCCCTCCACATGTCAAACCTCCCTCAGCCCCTCACTCAGCCTCTCCTCTGCCTCAGTGTATGAACACGAGTTATCTTTTCTTTTTCTTAAGGCCAGCCTCTCTACTCACACCCTTGATCCCATGGCCTCCTTTCCCTTCTGGGAAGCTTACCGCATTCATTGTAGGATTATAGATTTAGCGCTGTTAGATGTCACTTCATTTAACCTCCTCATTTTGCAGATGAGAAAACAGACCCACAGGGTTCACTGACTTGCTTGAGGCCACACGAGTCGTGAGTCACAGGTTCAGAATGCAAACTCAGGTCCTTTGACTGCAAATGAAGCCTCTTCCTGAGGAACAGTGCTGCCTCTGTCTCTCTTACCTTCAGTCTCTTCCTTTATACTGGCTCCTTTACTGTCTACATAGAAGGCAGCTTGGAGCAGTGGGCAGAGAGCCGGGACTGAAATCAGGAAGACCTCAATTTGAATCCAGCCTCAGATACAGACTAGCTGTGTGACCTTGGATAAGTCACTTAACCCCGTTTGCCTCAGTTTCCTTATCTGCAAAATGAGCTGGAGAGGAAAATGGCAAACTATTCCAGTATCTCTGCCAAGAAAATCCCAAATTGGATGGTGGAGATTCAGACATAACTGAAATGACCGAACAATAGCAAACTTACTGTCTCTAAGTAAACCTCATTCTTCCCATCCTTAAAATACATTCACTTGACTCTACCATCCTCTCAAGTTACCCAACCTGTTTTTTCACCTCTCTTTTAAATGCCTAAAAAGAGTTACCTGCTCTCATCACCTCCATTCACTTACAAGTGAATTACAAGTGGGTGCACTTGTCCACCACTTATAATCTTAGTATCAATCCTAACACTTTGCTGAAATTGTTCTGTCAAAGGTAACTAGTGATTTAAAAAAAATCTTTTTTATGCTTTACTTAAAAGTTATTAACAAATATACACACTTCAAAATATAAAGAACAAAAGAGGACTGCATATTGACCATTGAACTTGTGTAATTTTTAAAAATGTCTTTTAAATTTAACAAGATAGTCACAAAACTGCTATTTCTTTGTGTCTGCTCCTGAAATGTCTTTTTGCTCTCCTATTTATTTTTTTAATGCTTTGCTGATGTCCTTTTCTTTCTTACTCAGCTCCCCCATACTCCTCCTCCTTGTAACCAATAAGCAAGGTCAAGGAAAATGAATCAACACATTCGATCAGTCATCTTCTAACTGCCAAATTCCGAGGTCTTTTGCCAGTCCTCAAAACATTCTGAATTTCTCTTCACCTCAATACTCACTTTTTCTTTGGGAAGAGGAGTCCCCTGACCATGTGGATTCTGGAGCTGAGGAACCACAAAGACAAGAGTTATAAAATGCTTTAAAAAAACCCAGATCCTGCCCTCCACTGGTACTGTGAATTGTGTGGACTGTGAAGTTTCAAGTGAAGTTGAATTGACTTTCTCTTGACCTGAGAGCTTTTCACTGGATGGGTGGGGGTATGGGTGTGGATGTAGGAGGGAAGGGGTACGCAGGGTAGTACTATGAGTCTGGAAGACTCCATAGATCCTTGAGGAGGGAGTGAGGCTCACCAGAGAGACACCTTGAAGCAATTTTGCCTTGTCAGGGGAGGCAATGAGTGCTGAGGCATTGTACCTTTATGTGCTAAGAACAAGAGAGCAACATGATCATCCGGTTGTGAAGGTGGTTGTTGTTGTTGCTTGTCCTTCATGCCAAAGAGGAGCATGACATTGGGGTGATGTCATGACTTGCAGAGAGTTGGACTGAAGTGAAGGAGGACTGTGCAAGGCCACCAACCTCACTCTCTCCTCCAGAGCCATCTGGGTCCATGGTGAGATATACATCAGGAGGAACAGAGATGCAGTAAGAGACCTTGGCCTTTCTTAGCTAAGATCTTTCCCAGGTCTCTGTTTGTCTGAGCCAAAGCCCATTCAGAAGTTAGAGGCTAGGTAAGAATGGAGGCAAAGAATGACCTCCTTTACCTAGTCAAAAATAAATAAAGGGATAAATGAATAAATAAGTAAATAAATAAATCCAGGAGGGGAAGACCCTAAAAACAGAAACAATTACTATTTACACTCATTCTGAGCCAGGAAGGACTGTTGTTTTAGGGGAGTGCCTCTGGATTATGAAGAATGCACTATTAAAAGACCTTTATGGATGCTTATTGACTCTGGGGGAGTAAAACTTGATGGGGAAGGTATTCAAGAGTGAGGACAATGCTTTTCTGCACTGGGCAAGTTGTCTGATGACGTAGACCCTCCTTTAGGTCCCTGTAGAGGGCCCTAGTATTGGGGCTATAGGCTAATGTTACCAAAGGCAAAGAGTTAATTTCAGGGACTTCTAATTTTCTAACTAGTGGGAGATGGTAGAGGGTGCACGCATACATTATCCTGAGTCCTCATGGTTGATGAGTTGCCTCTTTGACCAAGTCTTTTGCTCTGGCATTGATGATATAACCCTAATAGAAGATGTGAAATCCTCGTTGTCCTCACTAAAGACCATTTGGGCCCTGGCAATGCCTCTTCATCAATGCATGAATTTCTTGTCTCTACCTGGGAAATTGTGGCCCCACAGATACCAAATTGGCTAGTTGGTACGTCAAGGACATAGTCTTGGCACTTGACTTTTTTTTGGGGGGGGGCAATGAGGGTTAAGTGACTTGCCCATGATTACACAGCTAGTGGCAAGTATCTGAGACCGAATTTGAACTCAGGTCCTTCTGAATCCAGGGCCAGTTCTTTATCCATTGCACCACCTAGGTTTGGGGCAATGTCTATTGTATTATACTTGTATAGTGGCACTTGACTTTTAAAGAAAGGATGGAAAGGTGGAGAGATACAGAGACAGAAACTCAGAATCAATTTCCTGGAAACTCACTTATCCATGGAACTCAGCAAACCATGTAGCCCCACAGGTGGCAACAAATAGAGAAGTAGAGGAAAGGTAGGGGAATTGGAGTCAAATGGAAAAGTCTCTGGGGCAACCAAAAGAGATTCTAGACCCAGCAGAGGAGATCCTAGGCCAAATGGGAGCTGGAGGGCAAGGAGCAGCAAAGGAAGAAGCTATAGTGCCAAGAATAAACTCAACCTTACTCTTCAGCATTACTGCTAATTATGGGCACTATTGGGGAGGTAAGGTGGGATGAAGGTTCACTCCTTTATTACCTTATGGCTTTCCTTTAGTAGAGGGTTCCCATCTAGTATAGTACTGTAAGTCTTGGAGACAATATAGGTTCCTGGGAAGGGGACACTCAAGTGAAAGATGGGTTGCTTGACTCTCTAGAAACACCAAGTTCTTTCCCCATGTTGCAGGTTTGGGGCAATGTCTATTGTATTATACTTGTATAGATTGTATTGTACTTGTATTATAAGCTGGATGGATTATAAAGGCAGACTGGGCTAAACAGAGAATGAGAGTTTCCTTGACTGTTTATGGGCCCAAGTATAAGAGATTTGCTTAAGAATAAAAAAGACCTTTTCTACATTCAGTGTGTTGTTAACTTAAGTACTTGCATGGAACTAAAGGCCCCTCTTCTTTTGTTGTGAAGACCCAGATGTGAGTCAAATGATAGCATTATCAGGGGAGACCACAGTTCAGTGTACTAGCTATTGAATATGGTTACTGGGAAGATCCCCCAAAGTGAGCCAAGTTCCTGTAAACTTGGGGCTTTGGTTCTGAGCCACAAGTTAACAAGGGTTCTCCTTCCACCTACCTAACTGCTCCTTTTCAGGGAACTTTGTTGGTTCACTCTGTTTCTTATCCCATTCCCACCCAGACTGTGTTATAGACCATATTTTCTTTTCTCTGCTTTATATATTTTCTTCCTGGCTGATCTTATAAGTATGGTTTCAAGTACCATCTCTATGCAGCTGACTACCTAACCCATTTATCCAATTTTCTCCTAAATCTATTCATCCAGCTGGAAGCAGCACGCACTGGCACAGGAGAGCCCATTGTTAAAATTCCAGTGTGAGCTTTTATAATTTGGAAATCAGCAAATGCTACAAATCAGGGATTGATTTATTGTTCTGTTGATTGTCTAAGCCTAAGAAAGCAATGGAGAAAATATTAATAATGCAATAATAAACTTAAAAGTGTGCCATGCATCCATTTTATTTTTCCTCCTGGAGATCTGGTTGTTAAATATTTACCAGCACACCCCTGCATTCATTGGTATGAGCAAATCACAGCTGAGGAAACTCCCTGGACCAATTTAGATTGGCGCTTTTTGTGCAAGTCTCTAGTTTCAGATGGTTACCTGGATCCCTCAGAGGTTAAATGGCTTCTCTAAGGTCCCACAGCCAGTCTTCCCATCTCCAAGGTTTTTGCTTCAACATTCGCATCCCCAAAGCACCTCCCTACTATACAATGGTAGGTGTTTAATAAGTAATTAATTATTTAAATTGAACTAGTCAATCCAGGCTCCTGGAAGATCTCTGGTGGCATGGAAGTCATTACTCTTCTTTGGATAGTGCTAATCATTAGGGATCTTTTCCTTGTGTGGAGTCCCAAACCTGCCTCTCTAAGACCTCTGCCCATTGCTCCTGGCTCTTCTCCTTGGTATTTAGCATTCTTAGTCTAATCCCTAAATTCCTGCACACAGATAACGTGTCTACCCTTAAGCCTTCTCTTTTCCAGGCTAAATATGCCCTTATTCATTCAACTGCTTCTCAGAGGTCAGAGGGCTGGAAGGGACTTGAGAGGCCACCAAGTTCAACTCCTTTGTTTTACAGATAAGGAAAATGAGGTCTGGAGAGACTTGCCCAAGGTCACCCAGCTAGCAAGTGTCAGAGGCGGTGTGTGAATCCATGCCTTCCCTGACCACTCCACCCCATGGCCTCCTTCTCCAAATGTCCTTCAGATGTTCCCCAGCTCACCACAGAACCCTGGTTTACAGTTGATAATGGGGAGAGGTCAGCTGCCCCAGCCCATGACCTGATTATCTCTTGAATAGCCTCTGCAAGTGGTCTCTGTGCTTCTTCTGCCTTTCTCATGCCCTCAACTCCAGCAAACCCTTTAGAGCACTGAGCAAGAAGTTGGAAGGCCTGAATTCCCATCTAGACTCAACCACAGAAGGGTCACACAGCTAGTGTCAAGTGTCTGAGGCCGGATTTGAACTCAGGTCCTCCTGAATCCAGGGCCGGTGCTCCATCCACTGCGCCACCTAGCTGTCCCTCTTCCAAGCTCTTCCTCTCTCCCGTCTTGCTCTCCCATGGATTGCTCCCTGCCTTGTGTCCAGCCATCTCCATTCCCTGAATCCCTGCTTCCTGCCTTTGCTCCTCAGGACTACCAGGGTCTAGGTCTCAGAATCTTCCGGCCACTCAGCATTAACACTAAAAGCTACAGCATAACCAGTGGGCAGGAGAGAGCTCTGGCTGCATGACATGGTCACTCACTGGAAGCCAGAAGGCAGGAGTCCTTGGTCCCTGCTCTGGCTCTAGCTGATGGCTCTGGGCAAGTTATTTTCCCTTCTCAGGGCCTCAGTTTCCCTAAAATAAAGGAGTGGAGTGAGATGTTTCTAAAAATCCCTTCCAGGTGTGATATTCTATACTAAAAAATATTAATGATGATAATAATAGGTAATAATAATAAATAGCACTTTAAGGTTTGCAAATTGTTTTACAAATATTATCTCCTGTGTTCCTCACAAGCCTGGGAGGTAAAAGCTATTATTATTCCCATTTTGCAGATGAAGAAAACTGAGGCCAACCAAGGTTTAGAGGCTTGCCCAGGATCACCTGAGGTTAAATTTGAACTTGGGTTTTTCTGCCTCTGGGTCCAGCACCATACTATCCTCTGGGCTTTGTTCTCAGATCTCTTCCAGTTCTAACATACTTATGGTTCTGAGATTCCATGTTCTAAGGTCCCATCCATCTTTAACTTTCTATGTTCTAAGAATCTTCCTCAGTTCTGAGATTCTGTGTTCTAAGGTCTCTCTCTTTTTTTCGGGGTGGGGGGGGCAATGAGGGTTAAGTGACTTGCCCAAGGTCACACAGCTAGTAAGTGTCAAGTGTCTGAGGTCAGATTTGAACTCAGGTCCTCCTGAATCCAGGACCGATGCTTTATCCACTGCACCACCTAGCTGCCCTCTAAGGTCTCTTCTATGAGTCTATATCTAGGCTGAGAAGGAAGTAATTTTCTAATAGCTGTCTCCAACCTCACCAGCACCTTCAAAAGGGGTGGGGCAGCGGTGGAGTTAGGATGATGGAATGCTTCTTATTGACAGCTTCAGCATCTTCCTCTTCTTTTCATCCAAACAGAGACTCCCTCCCTCTCTTGTCTCTTACCCCTAACCCAGTTCCTTTGTCCTCCCCCTGCCTCCTCTCAGCTGCTCTCCTGGCCTCTGGTGCCAGCAGGTAACAGGGCCTGTTTACTGTTCTCCCTTCACCTCTCCAGCAGTTCAGCTTTCCATCCCAATCAATATTAATGGGTGACCTCAGGTTGCTGGTTTGCCCAAACGAAAGCTCTTCTTTCTGAATGCCTATGACTTGGGAGGAAGTCATTAGGGCTGAGCCGCGGTGGCAACCTGACACCCGGCCTGCCCGCCTGCCCGCCTACCTGCCCACCTGCCCGCCTGCCCTTGGAATCAGCTTCCCAGGACTTGGTCTCTCTTTCTCACCTTACTGAGTTCTCTCTCCCTTCCTGTTTCCCAGCCCCCATCACCACAGTGGGGCCAAGCCTTGTGCTATCCCGAAAGGCCATGTGGGAAATCACAAGGATGGGATAGAAGGGTATCAGAGAGTGATGCAGAAATTCTCCAGAGATATTTGTACATTCGCTATCCTCTTCGGAAGTAATAACAGCTGGCATTTATATAATTATTTAATAATAATTCATATGTTATTTATATAGCCCTTTAAAGTTTACAAATTATAACTATAGCTACAATTTATATAGCACCTACTATGCGTAGGTACTTTACAAGTATTTTCTCATTTGCTCCTCCTGGGAGGTAGGTGCTATTATGGTTGAGTAAAATGAGGCAGAGGTTAAGTGACTTATCTAGGGTCATATAGCTAGTAGTCAGGAATCCTTGAGTTTGAATCCTGCCTCAGACAGCTGGATAACCCTGGGCAAGTGACTTCACTCCTCTTAGACTCAGTTTCCTCATCTCTAAAATGAGGGGCAAGTACTATGATTATAGCACCTGCCACACACGGTTGGTGTGAGTATCAAATGAGACAATATATAAAAGGTTTTGTAAGCACTAAAGGGCTATATAAATGTTACTTATTATTATCATAATTATCATCATCATTATTGTTGTTATTAATCATTATTACTACACCATGTGTTCTCTGACGTTGGTTAGCTGTCTGACCTTGGGTAAGTCACCCTATAAATCCAGTAGATAATAGTGATGATGGGAAGAAATTCTCATAGGGCATCTCATCGGTTCAACCAATTAAGAATAACACAGTTTGTTTTAGCCAAAGTGTTTGTATATCCATTATTCCATCTGACCCCATCTCGGCAATCCTTTGAAGTCAATAAGGCAAAGATTATTAGGCTCATTTTATAAACAAGGAAGCTAGAGCTCAGATTGGTGAACCAACTTATCCCAAGGTCTTACATCTAGAAAAGTAGAGAGCCAGGCCTGTAATGGTAATCTTGTAATTGGAAGTCCGAGGCTCTTGCCATTATAAAAATGCTGCTAATCTTGTCACCATTTTCCAAATCCATTTTTTTACAGTTTTTGAAATTTTTCCATTGGAAGACTCTCACTTATCTCCCCTTCACCTTGTCCTGTGATCTTGGGAAAGTTACTTCATTTTCTCATTAAGTCACATTCTTTGTCTTGAAGGAGATCCTAAATTTAAGAGGTAGTGTCATGTAATGGATAGAGCACAGAACCTGGAGTCAGGAAGACCTGGGTTTAATTTCTCATTCAATACTTACTAGCTGAGTGACCCTGTGCAAGTCACTTCAAGTGCTGTTTGCCTCAGTTTCCTCATCTGTAAAATGGTGGTGATAATAATAGTACCTACCTCCCAGGGTTGCTGTGAGGATCAAATGAGATAATATTTGTCAAAAAAGTACTTAGCATTGTGGCTGACATACAGTAGGCACCACATAAATGTTAGCTATTAATGTCACCATTATTATAAGTATTGTTACTTAACCTCTGCCTCAGTTTCCTCAACTGGAAAATAGTGATGATAAAAATAACAGCTATCTCCCAGGATTTTTGTGAGGATCAAATGAGATAATAATTGTAAAATGCTTTGCACAGAGTCTGGCACATAGTAGGCACTATGTAAATGTTAGCTATTATTATTAAATTACTTTCCCAAGTTCACACAGTGAACAAGTATCAAAAACAGGATTCAGACCCAGGTTTTTTGATTCTTGGTCTCCTACTCTTTGAATTACAGTGTAACATCTTAACTAGGAATGAGTGAATAGGGGTATCTACAATAAGCTAAATGATCTGGTGATCCTTGGAAGAGAAGTCATATTTCCCAGTGGCCATTGAGAGTTTATTACAGTTGGAGTATTCTAAGTCATTCTAGAATTCCAGGTATAATCATTGGAATCTGAAAATCTGGAACTCCTTAGGCCAGGGGATCCATTTAAATATTTTTTAATTAGGGGTGGGGGAATCATATGACCAGAGATTCTTCTTTGTGAGGGACATGATAAAAAGAGGCAAGCATATGACCAGAGAGCTAAAAAGAATCTTACATAGGGGTGTGCTGGAGCCAGCTCCCATGGGCTGGGAGGAACAGATGGGTAAATTTTCAGTGAGAACATTTATACCTCGGGAATCTCAATGCTACAAATTAGGACTCAATTGATTGTTTAGAATTTAGAAATAAATGTTAATGATGCAAATTAAACTTTACAGTGTCATGTATACTTCCCTCTCCTCCACCCCCATAACATCAAAGCTGATTGTTAAATATTTACCAACACACCACTGAACCTCATCGTCTATTTAGTCCAACTCCCTAATATTTTTTTAAACATAAAAGTCTATACACATCAGAGGCAGGATTTGAACCCAAGGATTTGTCTGCTTTTGTGTATGTTTTGAAAGCTGGAAGGTGGAGCAATAAACTCCCCACTAAGCCTTCCTTTATAGAGGACTCAGAACTTTGCAAGGAACTCTTCATTCCCCCCAACCTATCCACCTTTTCAGATTTCTTTTGTGTATTGTCTTCCCCCATTAGATTGTTTTGTTTTGTTTTAGTGAGACAATTGGGGTTAAGTGACTTGCCCAGGGTCACACAGCTGGTAAGTGTTAAGTGTCTGAGGCTGGATTTGAACTCGGGTACTCCTGATTCCAGAGCCAGTGCTCTATCCACTGTGCTACCTAGCTGCCCCTCCCCCATTAGATTGTAAGCTTCTTGAGGGCAAAGGCTGTCTTGTTCTTTTTTTTTTTTTGTATCCCCAAAACCTAGCCCAGTGCCTGGCTCATAGAAGGAACTTAACAAATATCTATTGAATTGAACTTCATGATGTCTCTCCCAATAGAAGGTAAGCTCCTCGAGAACAGATTGTTTCACTTTTGTCTTTGTTTCTTCAGCACCTAGAGCTGCTGTCAGGAACATATAGTAGGTACTTAATAAATGCTTAATTGATCAATTACTCTTGTGACATACTGAACTTTTCCCGAGGACAGGAGTGTGCGGTCTCTTAAGTCCCATCTCAATTCTGACTCAGGCTTCCATCATGAATGGTGGTTCCCAGTTTGGCTTTCAACAGGTTTGTGAATAAGCAAGTACTTTCAGAGACTGGTTGATGAGTAGCCAGAAACTTCAGATGGTTTAGATGGATTGAACTATTTGGTGTGATGAAATAATGAGATTTAGCAGATCCTCAAAGACCCACCTGGAGATTAATCTAGACTGATTGAATCAAGTGAGACTGATTAACTGCTGATTAGCCTACTTCAAGTTAACTGGATTGTAATCACACCTTGAGAACACCTTCAGAACCAATGGATTTGGATGATGCCAACCAATCAGCTTGAAGCAGTGTGTAAGGACCGCCTCTGTTCCAGACCTATAAAAAGCTTCCACAACGAGTTTGCTGAAGAGAGAGTTCATGATTGAAGCAGGCTTGTGGCAGAGGACTTGAGGAAGGACCAGACCAGACCAGACCAGACCAGACCAGACCAGACCAGACCAGACCAGACCAGACCAGACCAGACCAGACCGAAACTCTAGGCTAAATAGGCTTTTTTCTTAACTTTATGAACTCCATGGGAATATCTGTATGCTTTAATAAATGTTTAATGCCCAAGGACTGGTGCTAAAGCTTCTAATTTAAGGCGACCACAATTTAGATTTTAAACATCACAAGGGTTAAGTGACTTGCCCAGGGTCACACAGCTAGTAAGTGTCAAGTGTCTGAGGCCAGATTTGAACTCAGGTCCTCCTGAATCCAGGGCCAGTGCTTTATCCACTGTGCCACCTAGCTGCCCCCCCTCCAACTATTGTTTTGATTGTGTTGGATTTTTTTTTTTGTTTGGTTGGTTTTTGTTTTGTTTTTTGGTGAGGCAATTGGGGTTAAGTGACTTGCCCGGGGTCACACAGCTAGTAAGTTGTGTTGGATTTTTAAAGCAAAATACCACCCCCCCCAACTCAGCTGGGGCACATTTGTCTGCATGCTGGAACCTGAGGCCCAAGAAGGATCCATAGATCACTCATTCTGGCCTGTGAGAAGCTGAGGGAACATGCATGCAACATAGAGCCAAGAGAACATGAATACTGGCCTTCTTTCTCTCCGGCTCTACAGCTGTACATCCTATTTCAGTCTGACCTGATGAGTTCTGCAGGATGACAACTGAACAGGTTTGGCTTGTGTGGGTATCTAGCAGAGGGCCGTGAAGGAAGGGACTGAGAGCACAAAGCTGGTGTCCAAAAGTGAGGAACGTTTGGGAGCCAAAGACGTGGTATCAAATAGCATCCTGGGAAATAAATAGCATTCCCTCCTACCCCCAGTTTCCTGAAGCATGAGGCAGGTGGTAGGTATTTGGGAGTGTAGGAGATTTTTTTGTCCAGAGCCATGATTTCATTGGGATAGGGAACACCTGATGCGTGAACTCCCTCCACCGATGCAGATGGGCAGCTCATCTATAACTTAATAGTCCAGTTACCTGGATTACTTAAAAGAAGAATCGAGTTGCCCATGTTCATTTAGCTGGTAAGGTGTGTGTTAGGTTGTTTGTGGCCACATGGGTTGTCTAAATTTGGTTCAAAGGGAGGAGGGAATAGATATCTCTGAAATTTTGCCCACCAAAAATCTAAAGGGAGAGGAAGCGGAAGAGATTGGGGTAACAAGGCTGGTTCATACTGCTCTCTTTAGAGAGGAGATAGTAGACTAGATACAAGACTAGAATGATATTGATTTGTTCCCTTTAATATTGCTTGCCTAGGGGGAAATTATTTTTAAGGTCAGCCTACTTCCCTATTCACTACCCCTTAAAGAGGAAGGGGTGCAACATATATCTGAGGCTTGATCACCTTCCTACCAAATGCTAAATGCACAAACTACCATCATAAATAGTGAATAAAGCCATTTATCCAAGCAGATAGGATATAGAAATCAGAGAATTTATACAGGTTAGAATATTACAAACAATACAAAGAGAGAATGTGCTCTCCCACTGGGAACAAGATTTCTTAGCTCAGCTGAAAGTCCCCAATCTCTCCCAAGGGGAAATTCCTCCAGATGCCTAGAAATCAGGTACATATGGGGAGCTGTTTTCCCCCTACATATCTGCCCTTCCAAAGTCTTTTCTCTCTCTCTTTTGGATTTCTTCTTGAACAGAGTCTGGAATCGTGTGCCCCATCTCAAAACAAGAAGGAAGAAAAAGGTTTCTTTCCTCCCAAACTCTCCTGCCAACTCTTCCCTGTCCTGAAAGTAAGCAGCATCAAGTAATCATCCTCTTCATCAATGAGGAGAGTGCTGCATAAGTAGCAGATCCCCCAAACTCCATATATACAAATAGATCTTTGCATGTCTATATGTGTATATGTACACACATATATACACATATGTGTATAAATGTGTATATGTATTATAAACATCCATCTATCTATCCATCCATCCATCTATCTTTCCTTCTATCTATCCACCCACCTATCCATCTATCCACCTATCTACCCATCTATCTATCTATCTATCTGCCTCTTTGTCTACATACCTTCCATCTACCAATCTACCTACCTATCTATCTATCTATCTATCATCTATCCACCCATCAATCTATACATTTATCCATCTTTCCTTCTATCTATCCACCCACCTATCCATCTATCTACCTATCTACCCATCTATCTATCTGCCTCTTTGTCTACATACCATCTATCTATCTATCTATCTATCTATCTATCTATCTATCTATCTATCTATCTATCTATCTATCTATCCATCTATCTATTGACCTATCTCAAATTACCTCACGATGTTCATATGACCATCATATCACAAGCTCATTGAGACACGGGCTGTCTTTTGCCTCTTTTTGTATTAATGTTCAGCACAGTGCCTGGCATATAGTGGGCACTTACTAGATATTTCTCAAATTGAAAAAATTTAAAACCAAAAGCAACTTTGGAGACTGCCTACTGTAATGCCCTCATTTTACAGATAGGGAAACTGAGTCCCATAAAAGGAAAGTGACTCTCCCAAGGTCAAACAACTAATAAGCAGTATAGTCAAAATCCAGACCCAGGTCCTCTGCTGTATAATTATTTGCTAGAAAATAAGATCCATGAGGGCAGGGTATAGATCCTCTTCATTTTCACATCTCCATCTTCACTCCCAGCTACCACTTAGGTCTTGGTAGGTATAGGCTTTTAATAAAGGGCTGTGGAAGGAGTAACCTAGTTTCCAGGCTCAGCTCTGCTGTAGCCTACCTAAGAGGCAGCATTATGTTGTGGAAGGAGCATTAGCTTTGAAGTGAGAGACCAGCTTTTAAATCCCCACCCTGCTCTACCAAGCATGTGTGTGACTGAGCAGGTCATTTCACCTTGGATGCTCAGGTGTCATTTCTTTTTTTTTTTTTTCATTTTCTCTCTGGAAAACAAAGGGATTGAATGAGGTAATCTCTAAGGTCTCACCTACCTGTAAATTCTGTGATTTCCCTGTGACCTTGGTGAGATCCTTCGAAACATTTACAAGAAGCTGGCACCGAGGACCTGCATCCTTGACCTTGAAATATGTGACTCCAGGGAATCCTGGGATTTAGAGATAAAGGGGTCCTTGGAGATCACCTGGTCTAACTCCCTCCCCTTATTTTATAAAGATGGGAAACAGGACTCTATGAGCTAAGGTGACTTGCCCAAGGTCACACAGCTCTTTTTTGCTTTCTTAGTAGAGAATCTTGGTAAATCTAGACTTTTTGCTCAAATCTGGATGTCGTGGCTTAAGACAAACATTGGGAAGCTGGAGTGCTTGCAGAAGAAGGTAACCGGGGTGGTACTCATTCTAACCTGGTTACCTTCTTCTGCAGTAGATACATCTCTTTTTTGTACCCATTACATAAACATAATTACAATGCAGTATGATTTAGCAGAGTGAGGGATAGGTATGTAGCAAGGTGGTACAGTGGATAGAACACAGGGCCTGGAGTCAGGAAGACTCATCTTCCTAAGTTTAAATAGGCCTCAGACACTTACTAGCTGTGTGACACTGGGCAAGTCACTTCACCCTGTTTGCCTCAGTTTCCTCATCTGTAAAATGAGCTGGAAAAGGAAATCACAAACCACTCCAGTATCTTTGCTTGCAAAGAATCATAAATGATTGAAAAATGACTGAACAACAAGAAGGAGACCTGGGTTCTAGTCCCAGATCCACTATGAACTGGCCTTGTAACCTGAGGTTAGTCACTGGACCTCCATTTTTTATTTTATTATATTTTTGGGGGTAGCTAGGTGGCACAGTGGATAAAGCACTGGCCTTGGATTCATGAGGACCTGAGTTCAAATCTAGCCTCCAATACTTGACACTAGCTGTGTGACCCTTTGCAAGTCACTTAACCCTCATTGCCCCGCAAAAAAAGGTCCAATTATTTTATTTTATTTTTTTGTGGGGCAATGAGGGTTAAGTGACTTGCCCAGGGTCACACAGCTAGTAAATGTCAAGTGTCTGAGGCTGGATTTGTAATCAGGCCCTCCTGAATCCAGGGCCAGTGCTTTATCCACTGTGCCACCTAGCTGCCCCCTGGAGCTCCATTTTGAGGAAGGGTCCAGACCAGCCACCCTTTTCTCTCTGGACTTTGATACCATGTCTCAAATGCCCTTTCTCTTTTTCCCTGTGGCCCCTTATCCCTCCCATGAGTTCTTTCAGGAACCTCCACTTTGATGAAGAGCATCCATCCTTCATTCTCTATTTGTATTTGTGTTCCCCACCCCCAACTGGACTATAGTAATTACTTAATAAATACTTGTTGATGATGTGTACAATGAAGCTGATATCATCATTCCTCCTGGCCTTACCTGGTTGTTATTAATCTCTAAAAAAAAGACAGAACGGAGGGCAGCTAGGTGGCAAAGTGGATAGAGCACCAGCCCTGAAGTCAAATCTGACCTCGGACACTTACTAGCTGTGTGGCCTTGGACAAGTCATTTCATCCCATTGCGAAAGAGAGAGAGAGAGAGAGAGAGAGAGAGAGAGAGAGAGAGAGAGAGAGAGAATGAGAATGGAAATGAAAGCACTATAAACTAGATCAAAATTTCAGAATGTTAGATCTAGGAAAGTTCTAAGCTTAGAGATCATCTTGTTCACCTCCCCCTCCCCTCCCCTTCCCCTTCCCCATTTTATAGATGAGAAAGCTGAGCCTCTGAAGACTTTAGTTGGCAGAGGAAGGTCTAGTGTCTGGGTCTTCAGGCTCCCTTTCTGCTGCTTCCTGCTCTATAATAAACAGCATTTAGAATCCCACATGGGAGTGTAAAGGGTTATTATCTTTATTATGTCTCAGAGAGTCAAGTTTTTGCCCCAGGCCCACCTTTATTCTTTCCGACTGCTAGCTGAGAAATGCTGTTTTCTTTGGGTGGAAACAACACTGGGCTCCCTTGATCCAAGCCCCAGGGGGTCAGATACACACACTGGATGTGAAAGGCACTGGTGTGGATGTCAGTTGCTTCAATAAAGGAAACCTCTTCAGAGGAGGAATGGAGGAGCCAAGCTGTGCATAATATTTCAAGTTAATTTGATAAGCAATTATTAAGCACCTACTAGGTGCCAGGCAATAGGGATATAGAGACAAAAATAGAACAGTCCCTGCCCTCAAGGAGCTTACATAAGGTGTAGGGTAAATAGGGTACACTGATAAGTAAATACAAAATGAATATAAAGTAAATAAAGGGGAGAAAGGAGGGAAAGGAAGGGAACAAACACTTGTTAAAGCACCTACTATGTGCCAGGCATTGTGCCAAGTGCTTTATTTGAGGGTCCAGAAACACAACAACTAGGGAATCAGAAGTTGCCCTTGAGCTAAGCTCTGAAGGAAACAAAGGATTTCAGGCAGTCACTAAGAAGAGCCAATCAGCTCCCATGCATACATCCACTTGTGTTTTAAGAAGCCTATTCTCCAAGATGATGAGAGTGGGATTGTGCCCATTTTACAGATGAGGAGGCTGGGGAAGTGGAGTGACTGGCCTCAAGTCAGTCAGCTAAGCAGTGGGAATCATTGCCCACATTAAACCTGAGGTAAACTGAGGTAAGTTCAGGTGATGGGTAAAAGGACTTATGGGAATGCATTTAAGCATTCCTGGACTTGAGAATAGGTCTAAATGCTCTCAGATTTACAGCACACATTCCTCACAGGGATTCTGAAAGTAGCTGGTAGCCCATTTTATAGTTGAGGAAACGGATTGATTCTAAGAGAGCTAATGACCAGCCCACAGTCACAAGCTGGTTACGGTCAGAGCTAACACTGGAAACAGGGGCTTCCTAATTCCCAATCAATTCAACAAGCATTCATTAAGTGCCTCTAAGGTGCCAGGTACTGGGTTAGACATTGCTGATAAAAAGACAAAAACCAAGGGGGCAGCTAGGTGGTGAAGTGGATAAAGCACCAGCTCTGGATTCAGGAGGACCTGAGTTCAAATCCAGACTCAGACACTTGACACTAGATGTGTTACCCGGGGCAAGTCACTTATCCCTCATTGCCCCGCAAAAAAAAAAAAAAAGGCAAAAACCAAACTGTACCTGTCCTCAAGTAGTTTACATTCTACTGAGGGTATACAACATAAACACAAAATAGTCAGCATTTATAAAAAAGCTCTAAGGCTTGCCAAACACTTCAAAAATATTCTCATTTTATCCTCAAAACAATCCTGGGAGGTAGGTACTATTATGATGCCTACTTTGCAGATGAGGAAACTAAGGCTGAGACCAGTTAAGTGACTTTGCCAAGATCCCACAGTGAGTGTCTGAGGCTGGTTTTGAACAGGTCTGCCTGACTCCAGGTACAGAGTTGTATCCACTGGATTGCTTCACTGCCTCAGTAACAGATAAATAAAAGTAAATAGAGGCAATTGGAGAAGGGGGAGGGGTCATACCAATCATTGGTGGGTCCAATAAGATGTCCCAAAGGAGGGGGTTGGTATCTGGGCTGAGCCCTGAAAGAAGCTAAGGACACCAGGGAGGCAAAGTTGAAGAGGGAGCATATTCTAGGCATGGAGGAGAAGCCTAAACAAACAAACAAACAAACAAACAAGGTCAGAGGATATAATCTTGTTCTCACTCTGCATTCAGAGAATAGTAAAGCCTGTTTATCTGGAATGAAGCAAGAAGGAATAATGTGAAGGAAGTCAGGAAAGCTAGGCTGGAGCCAGATTTAGGTGGTTTTAAGTGCTGAAGAGTTTTTTTTTTATTCTAAGGGTAATAGGGAGCCACAGAAAATGTCTTAAATAGGGAGAGTGAGACCTGGTCAAGCCTGAACCACAAAAAATTATTTTTGGTAGATCTAAGGAGGATGGATAGAGAAGGAAGAGACTACAGTCAGGAACACAAATTAGCAGCTGATTACAATAGTCCAGATGAGAAGTGATAAAAGCCTAAATTGAGGTAGAGACCATGTGAGTGGAGGGGATGTTGTTGTTTAGTGGTTTCAGTTGTGTCTGACTCTTTGTGACCCCATTTGGGTATTTTTTGGGCAAAGATACTGGAGTAGTTTGCTATTTCCATCTCCAGTTCATTTTATAGGTGAGGAAATGAAGGCAAGTAGGTTTTGCTAGAGTTTACCATTTCCTTCTCCAGCTCATTTTACAGATTGAAGAAACTGAGGCAAACAAAGTTAAGTGACTTGCTCAGGGTCACAGGCTAGTTTTTGAGGTTGGATTTGAACTCAGGTCTTCCTGACTTCAGGCCTGATGCCAAATCCACTGTACCACCCAGCTCTCCTGGAGGGGGATGGATTTGATCCAAAGGATCTTAAGGAAGAATAGTAAACAAGACTTGGCAACTGGCTGGAGATGAGATGAGAAGGAAAGGAAGGATCAAGGTTGGACACTGAGGTTGTGACCCTGCCCAGAAGGAAGATGGCACCTTGGACAGAAATAGGGAATTTTGGAGGAGGTCTGGTGTAGAGATCTCGCGATCTGCTTTAGGCCTGAGCTGGAGATGCCCATGGAATATCCAGGGTACAAACATCCAGCAGGCAATCAATGATACAGACTGGCATCTGCAGAGCGAAAGGAGGGCACATAGAGTTTGGGGACTTGGGTGGATACATGGACTTGGACATCATCTGCATGGACATTATGGCTGTAGGGCTGGAAGCAACCTCAGAGGCCCCCAATCCCAACTCCCTCATTTTTCAGACGAAATGGAGGCTCAGAAAGTTTAGATGGCTTGCTCGTTAATCACACAGCCAGTAAGTGTCAGAGGGGAGACTTGAACCCAGGGCTTTCTGATCCCAAATCCAGCATTCCACAACTGAACCCTTGGGAGCTAGGAGCCGGGCTCTCTTTCCCTTCTTCCATGAAAGAGGACACAAGGAAGATGGCAGGTATCCCAATACATGGGCACTCTACGGCTGTCAGTGATGGAAAAATGTAGTCAATTACTCATAATATGGGGCCAGTGAGAGCGGGCTCCTGTGAGCTCCTGGCAAAGGCCTTTTGGCTCAGGTTGCTGCAAATCAGGGATCTGCTTGGATGCACACCCAGAGGGATTCTTTGGGCCGCATTAAAGATTTATGTCGAACGTTTCTCCTACCGTCTCCAAATGTCAGCTTGGCCCTTGTGATTGTATATCACGGGGGTTTTTTAAAAGTCCCAGAAGCTCATGGTAATATCCAAGGAATTAGAGCCAGAGGAGGAGGCTGGGGGCATCTGGAGATGGGAACTGGCCTGCTCTCCCCTGCTCTTTCCTCTTTATAGTTAAGAGGTTAACAGAGAGCACAGAAGGATTTTAGAGTCGCTAAGGGACCAGCGCTAAGCCTGGGAATGGGATGGTTAAATGTGGAGGCTAGCTCAGGACAGGTTCCAGGTGGCTGCCTACAGATATATTCTGGGGATTTGCCTGGTCTCGTTTCAGTGGTCTCACACAAAGGGACTTCAACATTTCCATGGAAAAGTATCATCAGCACTGGAATGGTGTGGAATAGTAACATAGGTTAGAGACCGGTTCTGAAGAAGTCTGGCTGACAGTATGTTTTGGGGGGTGGGAGGCTAGAAGCATTTATGTGAGACCTACTATGTGCCAGGCACTGTGCTAATAATTTTCCTACAAGCATTATCTCAAATGATCCTCATAACAACCCTAGAGGGTAGGTGCAATTATTAACTTTCCTTTTACACTTGAGGAAACCAAAGGAACTTGCCCAGAGCCACACAGCTAGTAAGCATATGAGGCTGGATTTGAACTCAAGTCTTCCTGACTTGAGGCCCAGTGTTCTATACATGGTGTCACCACTTGGGTTCTAGTCTTGCTTCTGGATGTATGATCCCTGAGACCTTGATGGGCCCCAATTCTCTCCCGTCAATGTGGCAGTAGTAATGCTTGCACTGCTTATCCCTAGGATTATTGGGAAGCCTGGATCAAATAATGTATGTAAAGTGCATTGCAGACTGTTCCTGCTTTTTAAATGCAAGCCTGGGGGGCAGTTGGTGGAGAGGGGGGGCAGGAGGAAGTGATTAGATCATAGAATCATAGGTTATAGAACATTCAGGCTGAAGGAGACTTTAGACATCATGTAATCCAGCTCCTTCATTTTATAGATGCAAAAACCAAGGCACAGACAGCGGGAAAGAGGGTCTCCTGATCCCAGGGGCTCTGAGCTTTTAGACTATTAATCTAATACATTGCAGAAAAATGCAAGTGCGGTTTTCATGGGGTTTTTGCCCTTCTTTTTTAGTGCTGTATAGTGGGAAGAATCCTAGACTGTGAATCTCACTTAAATAATATGTTCCAAGGTCCTTCCCAGCTCTGACACGTTGTGTTCCAAGGACCCTCCCAGCCCTGACATTCTGTGTTCCAAGGACCCTCCCAGCCCTGACATTCTGTGTTCCAAGGTCCCTCCCAGCCCTGACATTCTGTGTTCCAAGGTCCCTCCCAGCCCTGACATTCTGTGTTCCAAGGTCCCTCCCAGCCCTGACATTCTGTGTTCTAAGGTCCCTCCCAGCCCTGACATTCTGTGTTCTAAGGTCCCTCCCAGCTCTGACACTCTGTGTTCTAAGGTTCTGGTTTTCTGTCCCTTCTAGCTCTCACAATATATGGTTCATAGATATTGAAAAACAATTTTTCACTCACTGGGCTTTTCCCTGGTGTTGAATCCTAAAATATAACCTTCCATAATGACTTTCATCATCATCCTTGAGATGATCAAGAACATTTTTTAGTAGGGATAGTAGGGAAGAAGAGCATAAGAAGCCAGAATTTGTCAGCAATGACTCTGAATGGCCAATGAAATCATCTGACCACACTAACCTATGGGAAGAAGCTCCCAGAGATGAGCAGAAGAGCTGGTACCAGGATCTATCCCAAATGGCCTCTATGGCCTTCAGTGAGGATTCTGGGAAGAAGAACCCTCCTATCCTACCCCTTTCCCCCAGCAGCTAAAATCAGTTACAAAGAAAAGTCCTAGAATACATTCCAAATTATTGAGCTGTTACAACCTGTAGCAGATTTGAAAACAACCTGAAGTAAAAGTGAATACAGAACCTGCCCTACAGGCTGAAGGGGCAAAGTGAGAGATGAAGATGGAGGTTATATCAGGGAATTCTGGTCCTAGAAAAAACTTTACAGATCATCTAATTTCTTTCAATTTACAGAAGAAAATGTAGAGATCCATCAGGGTAGAAAAAGTAGACTAAGATCTTAGGAGGAACAATATTTCTGATTTAAAAAAATCTTAATATTACAGAAAGAGACTAGGCTACCTGTTCTAAGGATTGGAAACTCTACCACCATTGCAGGTCAGCATATTCTCTGTGACCTAGAGTCTTAGCTGACTAGAGCAATTAACCAAAATAGATTTTCCCCCTCTTCTAAATGTCCACTACTATTGGGGGAAAGTTTTTTTTTAAAAAAAGAAAGAAAACACTTGTGAAAATAGGCATAGCCAAGCAAAACAAATTCCCACATTGGTCATGCCCCCCCCCCCCCCCCCCCCCCCCCGCCAATATATCTCATTCTTGAACCTGAATCTATCACTTCTCTGTTGGGAGGTGAGTAGCTGGCTTCATCTGCAACGCTCTTCAGTCATGGTCGGTCATTTCATTGACCAACGGTCTTGAGTCTTTCAAAGTTGTTTGCTTTTATAGCATTTACTGTATAAATTGTTGTGCTTATGCTGCTCACTTCATTTGGCATGGGCTCACACAGATCTTAGGTTTCACAGAACCGATCTCTTTCATCATTTCTTAAGGCACATTAGTATTCCATTATATTCATACACATTTTTTCAGTTATTCTCCAATTGTTGGGTATCCCCCTCAGTTTCCAGTTCTTCACTACCACAAAAAGAGCTACTATAAATGTTTGTTCTCGTTGGGTTTTCGGGCTAGTCATGGTATCACTGGGTCAAAGGGTATGCATGGCTGAGTGACTTTGGGGGCAGAGTTCCAAATTGCTTTCCAGAATGGCTCTACCAATCCACAGCTCTACAAAGAGTATATTAATAAGCCCTGTTTTCCCATAGTCCCTTTAACATTTTTAATTTTCCTTTTTTGGTTAACTCTGCCAATCTGATGAGTGCGATGAATAATCTCAGAGTTGATTTAATTTACATTTTTAAAAAATTATTTGGAACATGTTTTCATATGGCTATTTTGGAATTTGGATTTCTTTGTCTGAAAATATTTTTCCATTGACCATTCACCATTTGGTAAATGACTTATTCTTATAATTTTGAATCTTGGAAATGACACTCTTATAAGATAAACTTGCTACAAAGATTCCCCCCTGCCCCAGTTTCCATTCTAATTTTAGATATGTTGGCTTTGTTTGGGCAAAAACTTTTGAATTTTATGTAATCAAAATTGTCTGTTTTTATCTTTTGTGATTCCCCTCTGTTCCTTGTATGATTGACAGTACTACCCAAATTAGTTTGCTTCTTCAGGGCTACAATAATTAAACTACCAAAAGATTTATTTATAGAGCTAGTAAAAATAATAAAATTAATTGGGAGGGGAAAAAAGATTCTTATACCCATAGACCTGAAAATCTCTTCCTCGAGCCTCTAATTTGCTTATGATATCAATTTTTCTATCTGGGTCATGCATCTATTTAGAACTTATCTTGGTATAATGTGACATGTTGGTTTCTACCAATTTTTGCCATGCTGCTTTTCTATTTTTCTAGCAGTATTTGTGGAATATTAACTTCTTATTCCAGTAGCTGAGGCAGCTAGGTGGCACAGTGACCCAAAGTTGGGCACACTCATCTTTGTGGATTCAAATCTGACCTCAGATAGTTCCTAGTTGTGTGACCCTAGACAAGTCACTGGGAACCCTATTTGCTCCTCATCTGTAAAATGGGCCGGAGAAGGAATTGACAAACTGTTCCTGTATCTTTGCCAAGAAAATGCCAAATGAGGTCACAAAAAAATGGGGCCATGACTGAAACAACTCAACCCAAATCCAGTAGTTGGAGTCTTTGGATTTATAAAACACTAGGTTCCCATGTTCATTGACTTCTTCATTTTGTGTACCTGATCTCTTCCACTGACCAACCTCTCTATTTCTTAATCAGCGCAAAGTCATTTTGATGATTCGCAATATACCTTGACATCTAGAACTATTAGGTCTCTTTCCTTACCACTTTTTAAAAAAGTAATTTCCCTTAAAATTCTTAACCTTTTCCCCCTGCAGATTAATTTTATTATTTTAACTAGCTCTATCAAGTAATCCCTTGGTAGTTTGATAATTACAGCACTGAATAAGTAATTTGGGGAGTACTGACATTTGTATTATATTGGATCAGTCTACCCATAAGCAATTAACATTCCTTTAATTATTTAGCTCTTTATTTTTGCAGTGTTTTGTAGATGTATTCACATAGTTCCTTTGTGCATCTTGGTAGATAGACTCCCAAATATTTTATGCATTCAATATCTATTTTAAATGAATTTTCCCCTATCTTTTACTGTTGGGTTTTGTTGGTAATATACAGAAATGATGATTTGTTTGGATTTAGTTTACATTCTGCAACTTTGCTGAGGTTATTGTTTATTTTAGTTGATTCTTTAGAGTTTTCCAAGTACACTATCATATAATCTGCAAAAAGTGATCATTTTGTTTCTTGTTTACCTATGCTTATTCCTTCAATTTTTCTTGGGGGTGGGTAGGTGGGTGAAGGGCTTATTACTATAGCTAGCATTTTTAGCATTACAGTACAATGTCTGCCACATAGTAGCTTTCAATAAATGGGTTTCAGTTGGCTGACTATATTCAATAATAGTGGTGATAATAAACATCCTTAACTCCTCCTCTTAATAGAAGTCTCTAATTTATCCTCATTGAATTTAATATTGGTTTTGGTTTTACACACACACACACACACACACACACACATACTCCTTACCATGTTAAGGGAAGGTCCATTCCAGACCAAGTCTTCTGGTTCTAAATAAAATCTAAAACTAATCCTGTCCTCCTTACTCATATAACTTCAACACTTAAGTTTGCAGTCAGTTCAGTAGATTCAATAGATTTCTATACGATGTCTTCTAGCAATTGGGGTGCATGCAGTGCTTAAGAGGGTGCCCTGTCTTGTTAGAATTAAAATAAAATATTATTTGAAACTCATAAAACTAAATCTGTCAAAGAAATTAAATGATTAAACTTTCTTTCTTTCTTTTTTTTTTTTGGTGAGGCATTTGGGGTTAAGTGACTTACCCAGGGTCACACAGCTAGTAAGTGTTAAGTGTCTGAGACCAGATTTGAACTCAGGTACTCCTGAATCCAGGGCCAGTGCTTTATCTACTGTACCATCTAGCTGTCCCAAATGATTAAACTTTCAAATGACTTTTTTTATAAGTTTGCATCAGTTATACTTTTGAAGTTATTAAAGTTTAAAACTCCACTAAGACTTTTGGTATATTCTACATTATCTTCTTTATGTTCCTGTTTTTGGTATGGACTTGTGCTAATTGTATAAAGTCCTGGATTTAAAATAAACAATGCAGGGGGGCATAAATAGATAGATAAATAAATAAAAATGAATGAATGGGCAGCTAGGTGGCTCAGTGGAAAAAGCACCAGCCTTAGATTCAGGAGGACCTGAGTTCAAATCCGCCCCCAGACACTTGACACTTGCTAGTTGTGTGACCCTGGGCAAGTCACTTAACCCCCATTGCCCTGCCAAAAAAAATTTAAAAAAAAAGAATGAATGAACGAACAGTGTATAAGATGTGGTCCTTGACTTCAAGGAGTTTCTAGCTTTGCAAGAAAGTAAGATAAAAACACAAAAAACTCCAGTGCACATTATTGCCTAATAAGGGAAGCTGAGGGATGAATAAAACGAAAATTCTAAGTGAGATCAGACAGAAAAAGCAGGAACTGTCTACAAAGTAACTTGGGGATTCAGAAAAGAGAGAGTCTCCTTCTGGTGGGTGCTGATTCACTGTGGACCTCAAATGATAGGCTAATGAGGTAAGTTAAGGGACTGATTATATGTTTACTTTAACACTAATGAATCCAATCTTCTCTGGTTGTCAGTTTGCACATGAAATAGCCTGTTTTGTGTATCCATGTCTTCTCAAATCATCTTGGTTTGAAGGCAGCAATATATAATGGAAAGCCTGCTCCATTTGGAAGGAGTTGACTGGGACTAAAAAGCTGGGCCTTGCTCTTTCCCACCATGAGTCCTTATTGGCTATGTCACTGATTTTCCCTATAAGATGAAGATTTTGGGCTATAATGTATGTTTTTAACCTGGAACCCATAGAGACCCCCCCACCCCCAACAAGGACAATTAACTTGGATAGAGGAAAATTTTAAATCTTTATTTTCATCAAACTCAGATTGAAATTTAGCATTTCCTTCCTTCAATCATTTAAAATAATTTTTCTGAGAAGAGGGACATAGATTTTCCAAGCCTGCCAAAGGGGTGCCTGATACAAACAAGATTTAAGACTCTTTGGCTTGGATGATCTTGAGTGCTCCTTTGCTGCTATATATCCTGTAATATGAACTGCATCCATCCTATTATTCTTTCTGTAATCCTATGGTGCCTAGTTATGTGCTGTGTCCATAAGTAGATCTCAAAGCATAAGGAAGTTGGGAAGGAAAAAAGGAAAGGAGGGAGGGAGGAGCGAAGGAAGGAAGCAAGGAAGGAAGAAGGGAGGGAGGGAAGGAAGGGAGGGAGACAGGATGGAAGGAGGGAAGGAAGGAAAGATGCAAAACCATTTATTTATACCCATCAGTCAACAAGCATTTATTAAGTACTTATTACATATCAGGTACTGTGCTAAGCACTGGGATCACTGTCCTCAAGGTGCTCATATTCTAATGGGAGAGACAATATGGAAACAACTATGTACAAATCAGATATATTCAGAGCAAATACAAAGTAATCTCAATTTGAAACATCCTCTATATTATTTTATGCCTGACTGTGAAAGGATCTGAATGGGGGACCCATGGATGACTTTCCTGTGAGATTGACTGCAACCTCATAGAATTCACTATCCGAAAAGGGGATGAGCTACATTCTTCAGTAACTGTAATACACAACAATACACAGTAACTGAATTGGAGGGGGGGGGGTAGAGAACAAAGTGCTTTGCGAGTAGAGAGTGAAGACAGCTCCCCCAGGAGAAGCGGCTTGAACATTTCTTCCTATTTCCAGGCACTGAGAGAGCAAAAGAAGCCCATCCCCCTTGCTGACATTCCATTGGGAGAAAATGTTGCTGAGACATTGCATTTTTGTGTGTGCGCCTAGGGGCAGGAGTTCTTTTCTTTCATCCTGGGTCTTGAAGCAGTGTGGTAGAGGGTGAGGATCTGCAGTCCTAAGAATCTGGTTCAAATCCCATCTCAGACACTTACCTGGCTGTGTCTTAACCTTTTTGCGCCTCATTTTCCTCATCTTTAGAAAGATTATAGTATATATTCTACCTATGTTATGGAGTGGTTGTGAGGTCAAATGAAATCATTTAGGTAAAGGGGTTTTTTGTCTGTTTGTTTTTGTTTTGTTTTATAAATTGAAATAGAGAGATCAGAGAATTCTAGATCTAGAATTGGGAAAGTACCCTAGAGGCCATGTGGTCCAACCCTTTCATTTTACAGGTGAGGGAAACTGAGGCCTGGGATAGCTATTATTACTGTGATTCTCCCCATTAAAGTGCTCTGCTTATGACTCAAAGCTTGTAGGTGGCTTTGGGGTCTTAAAAGTTATGCTAGTCAGGGAGAAAAAAGAAATGTAATTTACTATTGTGTAGCCCTTTAGATATGCTGTTTCTGAAGATATTACATTTATAGTAGGCATATGCCAAGGAGAGAAGGGAAAGGTCCTTCTCCCATGTGTAGGGGACTTTCTTAGGTGCTCATGGTTCAAAGGAACCACATAGGTCATAGAGAGAAGACACAGAGGAAAGCAGAGAAAGAAGCTTTGAACAGACCTGGCAGCAGTAGAACAGAAGTAAATTAACAAGAGATGTAAAGATAGTGTTGATGCTAGGGATCCCAAATTGTATGGAGTAATACTATAAATTGGGAAGACTATTGGGAAGAGGGGACAGGGCAGGCTGATTGACTGTCAATGGGCTGTGTGCAAGCTTTTCTCATATATTTGTCATGTAAATAAAACCTAGTCCATTCTTTTTGTTTTGTTTTTGCAGGGCAATGGGGGTTAAGTGACTTGCCCGGGGTCACAGAGCTAGTAAGTGTCAAGTGTCCAAAGCCAGATTTGAACTCAGGTATTCCTGAATCCAGGGCCGGCACTCTATCCACTGCACCACCTAGCTGACCCCACCTCAGTCCATTCTTAAAACTGTTGTAAGCCTGAATGTTTTTTTGGGGGGGCAGAGTGGGGAGGAAAGGTTCCTTCTTGAAATATTTTCAGACTTGTTCAGGTTGTTAAGTTCTCTCAAATCCTACCAGGCTGAGTTTGGGCCCAATGATGGAGAGCACACTTGATGCCCAAGGACCAATCTAGCTAAAGTCTTGGGAGACTCTTTTCTAGGCTGACAACAATGGTGACCATCATGGTTCCTCTGCTATAGAGGGGTCATGATCCATGTTGGTGAAATAACCATGTCCATGTGGGTTGTTAAAGTAAGAAGTATTCCCCTTGGTGATTTCAACAAGCTGTTGGATTACATCGAGTGACCTCTTGAACTCGAATTTCTTGGAAGGAGCAGAGATGTAGCATTGCAGAACCACAAATAAGAACAACCTTAGAAAGCATGGAGTCCAACCTCTTCATTTCACAGGTGAGGACAATGAGAGATGGGAAATGATATGCCTCAGTTTCCTCTTCTGTAAAATGAAGGTAATAATATAGCACCTACCTCCCAGGGAGGTTGTGAGGATCAAATGAGATATTATTTATCAAGCATTTTGCAAACCTTAAAATGCTATGGATCAGCTAGCTAGTATTACTATTGTTATTAAAATTTATATGGTACTTTAAAAGATCTCACTTGATCCACAACAACCCTGGGGAGTAAATGCTATTATTCTTCTCGTTTTAGGGATGAAGAAATTAAGGCAGACATCAGTAGAGTGACTTGCCCAGGGTCACCCAGCAAGTAAGTGTCTGAGGACAGATTTGAACTAGTATTCTGTGATTTTAAAATCACAGAACCACAGAAGAGCTGGAAGGGAACTTAAGAGACCCTAATTTAAACTTTTAAAGGTGAACATAACCATAAAGGACATTATTTTTCCTTCGTCAAACTAAAGAAACTCAAGTAAACTTATTTTTTTAAACAATGAACAACAATAGCATTTACAATTTGCAAAGCATTTTTTGTGTTATCTCTTTTGATCCTCACAACAATCCCAGGAAGTGGGGGCTTTTATTATCCTCTTTTTTTTTTTTTTTTGGTGAGGCAATTGGAGCCAAGTGACTTGCCCAGGGTCACACAGCTAGTAATTGCTAAGTGTCTGAAGCTAGATTTGAACTCAGGTCCTCCTGAATCCAGGGCTGGTGCTCTATCCACTGTGCCACCTAGCTGCCCCTATTATCCTCTTTTTTACGGATGTGGAAACTGAGGTTAGGATTAGTTAAGTGACTTATCCAGAGTCATACAGCTAATCAGTGTCTGAGCCTGCATTTGAACTTCAGTCGTCCTGATTCCTAGCTCATCCCTCTATCCACCAAGCCACCCAGCTGCCTTAGCTTAACTGTACTTGCAAATACAAACTTTAAAGACAAGAAGCAAATTACTAAATTTTTGGAGCAATTAAGGGATGTCTGTATCCAGCATTCAGACTTATGATCCTATGCAACATTCTGCAGTATGGTGGGAAGAGTGCTTGATTTGGAGTTAAAGGACATGGGCCTAAATTGCTACTGCAGCTTCCTAGCTCTTTGACCTTGGGTGAGCAAATCGCTTCTCTCTGGACCTCAGTTTCCTCATTTGTAGGCCCAGTGGGTTGGCCTGGATGTCCTCCCACCCTCCCCTTCTGAAGCAATCTCCAGAACTCATAGGAGGAATCCTTAGGGCCTACCAGAGTTCTGGTGCCCTCAGCATCTTTCCAAGGCCTTGTTCTACAATGTTTAAACAGATGTACATTAAGGGGAAAAAAAAACCACAACCCACCAGAAATGCTGCATTTAAACAGCATGCAGTGATTTCATCCTTCATCTTGGCCATGGCTACTTGGCAAAGAGACAATATTGCAGGCCCCCTTGAAAAGACTGTCCAGTATTAGTCTTAAGGGATATCTTTACCTGGTTCCTCGCTGTCCTCATTGACCTTTAGTTAAAGACTATCTCTGCCCAGCAATGGATTTTGGGCTCATCCCAGGGGAAGGCCCTTCAGACAGATTTCGCTGGGCTGGATGGAAGGAGCCCCTAATTGGGCCAATGAATCACTCGGGGAAGCTTTGGGGATAGACATAAAATAGATTAAAAAAAAACAAAACTAAAAGGGGGAGAGAAGAGAGCCAGGCTTTTGCATTGTGTGTATGGCTCCCCTCGAGTTTCTGGCTGGAGGGATTCCACCCCTTCCCCCCCTGCCCCCCCTCCAGCCTTCTCCGCGCCTCCCCGCCCCAGCCAACCAACCAACCAACTGAAAATGACCAAACGATTTGGCAGGCTCCGGGGCGAGCACATGCTGCTGCTGCTGCGGCTGCGGCTCGGGCGGCTTCAGTGCGCGCAGTGCTTCTCGGGGGGCTTCCACATCTCCGGAGCGCTCTAGCTGGGTTGGCCGCCGGGAGCCTCCCGCGCGGGGAGCAGGGCGGGCCAGGGCTGCCCGGCAGGGGCCCGGAGGGGAAGAGGGGGGCGGGAGCTGACCTCGTGGAGCCGCCGCAGCCACCCCACGGCCGCCCCTGGAGGAAGCGGAGCGAGTGGTGAGCCGGCGAGGATGGCGATGGCGCTGCCGCCGAGCCCGCAGCCAAACTTTGCGAGAGGCACACATGGACAAAGTTAGCCGCCGCGCCGGAATAAAAGAGCGGGCGGGCTCCGGGAAGGGGGGCGAGGCAGACTCTCCGGCGGCGGGGAGCGCTCGAGCCGGCGGATTAAAACCCATTAAAGATATATTTATTGCCAAAGCGTCCCAGGATCTCCGGGGCCAGAGCAGGAGAGCAATCAGCTCCTTCCCCGCAGCGCCAATCACAGCCTAACGGAGAGGGAGGAGCGGGGGGAGGGGGGAGCCGTCCCCAGCGAAAACACACGGCTCACACTCGCTCACACACTCACACTCGCTCACAAGCACGGAGACGCAAACTTTTGCAAGCGGATCGTCTCTCGCTCCGGGCCCCCCCCCGCGCGCCGGCCGGGAAAAGACGCTGCGCCCCGGACACTCGGTGCATGGAGGCGGCTCCACGGAGGACGCAGAGAGCCCGAAGCCTGGGAGCGAGCGGCGGCCTCGGCGCGGAGAGCCCGGACTGCTGCGCCCGCGGACGTCCGAGCGCCCCATGGACAAGCGGAGCGAGCTGGAGAAGGAGCCCCCGATCTCCCGTAAGCAGCGGCTCATGGCAGCCATCGCGTCCGGCGGCGAGAGCCTGGGGACGGCGGCCCCGGGGGGCGGCGGCGGCGGCAGCAGCGGCGGCGCCGAGAAGCCCCCCAGCAGCGGCGGCGGCGGCGGCGGCGGGGGCCCGGCGGCTGCTCCGCTCTCGTGTTTCATCTGTGGCGGCGGCATCGGCCGCGGCAAGGAACTGAAGCTGCAGGTAAAGCAGCCCGCGCCGGGGCGCGGAGAGGCGGCGGGAGCCGGGGCCGGAGCCGCGGGCCCCGGGGGCAGCCTGCAAGCCCAGCCCTTCTTCCCCTTCTTGCAGCAGCAGGAGCCGGCGCCTGGCGCTCGGGAAGTGTCCCCCGCGGACGGCTGCGTGCTGGTGTGCGCCGTGTGCCGCTGCTTCCTGGGCGAGCAGTGGGCAGCGTTCGAGCGCTCGCGGACCCCCGTGGAGAAGCGCATGTACTGGCTCAAGCGGCCCTACCAGTGCGAGGCGGGCGGGGGCGCTCCGGGCCGCCGCGCCGCGGCCCCCCAGGAGTGGAACCTCTCCTACGCCCTGGAGCCGGGCGAAGAGGACGACGACGAGGACGACGACGAAGGGGAGGGGGCCGGAGGCGACGGCGGCGCGAGGAGGGGCGCCCGCCCTCCCCAGGAGGAGGCGCACGACTCGGACCTATCTTCCCTCTCGGACACAGACCACCTCTCAGAGCCTGAGCCCGCCCCGGGCCCGGCCCCCAGGGACCAGGGCAGCCCAGGCTACGGCCCGCCCTCGCTGCCCAAGCCGCCCCAAGCCCCTCCCCAGGGAGTCCTCCGGGGACCCGGGACAGGGGTGCTCATGGGGCGGTTCAGAGAGTGGCCTCCCTCTGCGGTACCCTCCACACACCCCGACTCAGAGACTCCCATCCCTGGGGAAGCGGGTGCGGAGGGGCCAACGGTGCAACCCGACCTTGGGCGCAAAATGGGTACCAGGAAGAAGAAAAAAGGAGCAGCAAGACACTGGGTGCCCGAAGACAGCCCCACTGTCCTGCGGGGCATTCAAGGCAGCTGGCGGGGGACTTTCCAGTGCCCCCCAGGAGACGGTCTGAAAAATAACACTGGCTTCTTGGCTCCAAGCCAGGGGAGGGCATCCCAAACCCCAGGTCCCAGGCAACTTCCCGAAAGTCATGGCGGGTATTGTACCTCCGAGGAGGGTGAGATCAATATCACCAGCGATGAGGAAGACCAGAAGAAGCCGACCTTCCCCAACCCGGGTAGTCGCTGGGAGGTGGCCCCCAAAGGTGGTGGCCTGGCAGACACGGAGAACGGGAGCAGCAACAATCCAGCGCCCCGAGACCCCTGGGCTGCTGCCCCTGACAACACCTGCTGCTACATCTGTGGCAACCTTCTTACCCCAGCTTCCCAGCACCAGATTCACGTTCAGAAGCAGGAGAAGACTTCCCAGGCCCCTTTCTTTCCCTTTCTGTGGCTGCATACCCCACCCCCTGGGGCTCTGCCCATCAGCCCTGGGGGCAGCACCCTGGTGTGCTCCTGCTGTTTCTCCTCCCTCATGCAACAGTGGCAAAGCTTTGAGCTGGCCAACGTGCCGGTCCTGCAGAGGCTTTATGTGGTGCCTCTGAATCCAGGGATGCCTTCCAAAGGGAAGAGGGCCCTGAAGGAAGAGGGAGCCCCTACTGGGCCTCAGCAGGAGGCCTGCTACCTCTGTGGGGAGGACTGTGGCCGGGATTCCCGGACAGTGGCCACCAGAATCATCAACGGTAGTGCCAAGAACACCATGCATTTCCCTTTTGTGAATCTCCTGCCATGTCCACCCAATGCCAAAGGACTTAACAGGCACTGGGAAGTCCACAGCTGCTCCAGGTGCTACGGTGTGCTGGAGGACATCTGGTCCATGTACCGGGCCTGCCGGAATGAGGAGCTGATCAATTCAGTGCAGAGCTTCCTGGGGAGATACCATCAGGCGTTTACAGCTGCCGAGTCAGGGGGGCTGGCAGTGCATCCCTCGGCCAAAGGGGGGCCGTCCTCGGTGTGCTACATCTGCGGGGCCGAGCTGGGGCCTGGGAAGGAGTTTCAGCTCAATGTGAACCCCCCAAGTCGCTTTGGGGAGAAAGAACCTTTCTTCCCATTCCTTACGGTATATCCTCCGGCCCCCAGGGCCAGGCCGGCTGACTCCACGGGGCTGGTGGCCACCTGTGTGCTCTGCTACCACGACCTGCTGGGACAATGGCTGCAGCATGAAGGGAGAAGCACCCACCACCCCATCAGTGCCTGGTCCCGTCAGTACAAAGTGGACACCTTCGTGTGCTTTTTCTGCCAGCAGGAGAAGAGGAGATGCCTTGGATTAAAAGCAGTACGAGTGGCCCGGCTGCCCATGTTTCTCTACACCCTGAGAGCCGGGCACAGTTTGCTGGTGGATGATGGCAAGCAGCTGATTATTGGGGCTTGTGTGGAGTGTGGCACCGTGGTGTTTGCTGGCAAAGCCCTGACCCACCCGGGAGTGCTGGTCAGGGCCTCCCCAGCTGCTACACAGAAGGTAGGCACTTATCTCACACATGCTTCTCACTCTCTATTCCTGATTCTGGGGGAAAAAACGGGGAGGGGGAGGGAAAGAAAGAGAAGGGAAAGGCCCAGTTCTCTGCCTCTTGGGAGAGCAGGTAAGCTTGGCTTTAGGCTGGTGGAACAGAGTGTTTTGGTTGTCCCTTGTGAGTAAAGCACGAGGGGCCACCATGTCAAAACAGTTGCCCTGGTGTCAATGGGTCAGATTTTTAAAACCACTGAAATGTTAAAGCCAAGGAATACATTGCGTCAATTCCAAGGGCCTCAGAGCAAAAAGTGGTTCTGTTAAAGAGTTTAGGCCTGATCCCAGAACAGCTGGCATGGGAATCTGAGGTCACGTGTGTATCTTAGAACCTGTCAAAAGGGAAGAGCGTTGTGTCTCTAGTGAGTGTCCTACCAGCATCAGTGAAACAACACTGCTAGTGGTGTGGGTCACAGGCAGGTCTTTGCATTTGCTGTATCTGAAACAGCCATCAGACAGAACTCTGGGGCTGTCGTGGGGGTGGGACCGAGAGCTAGGCTTGGGAAGCATGGTCTTATCTCCAAAGAAAGCAGCCCCATGATGAAGTGACCCAGGAAGGGCTGCTCACGTTGCTCGGTTGGGGAGGTGGTGCCTGCTGTCATTAAAATTAAACTATGGTAGTGCATAGTCTTAAGCAAGTGTTGTTAAGTCTAAAGCTTGTCTTAAAAATCCCTTTGGCCTCGCCATCATCCATCTCTTAAAGGAAAGGTCTGATTCAGACTCACAGCATAGAGCAGTGGACTTGGTTATGGAGAACTTTTTTTTTGCCATGAAATAGTTTTCCCATCCATGTGGAAGGGCTCTACACCAATAACAGTCTTTGGTGTGCGTGTCTAGCTAGGTGGTGTCCTTCCTTGCATGTTACACAAGTGCTATACACCTCTGAATGGGCACATTAGACCATACCATTGTATGTCCCATAATGCATTTTGTTTGTTTGTTTGTTTGTTTGACATCCCTATCTCAAGTTTGATGTTGGTGCCTTTGTTCGTATCCCAAATCTGGTTTCTAGTTGTCATTTGGAGATTTGTGTAGTTTGCTGAAAACCATCATGTTCTCTCCAAACCCAGCTTCTGGATATCGTGTTTTCAATAAGATAGAAATTGAAGTCTCCCATTGGCTACTGTGAATCGCACAATTTGTAAACTCCTGGAAGCTTTGGAACTACTGAAGTGAACTCTTGCCCCATGGCTTGTTAGGAATTCGGGCCATAACTGACCCCACAGACGGGACTCAGAGGAAACTAGGCTTGGTACTGGGTTTGTGGCTCCGCCCACCTCCAGCTCCCCTCGGGATCCTAGGGTGACCCAACAGCCTGTAGGTCATTCAGGGATGTGGAGGATTTTTAAGGCTTGGTGGCAGCTCTTCCCTCCTTCATCATTATGCTCTTTTATGATTCATACACAAGAAAGATGCCGTTCCAAACATGAATTTACTCATACTGAATTTTTCATCAATCAACAAATATTGAGCACTCTTGTTCCCAGCATGATTCTAGGGGATGGTTGGGGACCCTCAGGGAGATACACAAGTCAGGTATCATGGTATAATGGGAAGGAAAATGAATTTGGAGCCATGAGACTTAGGTCGGGTTCCCAGCCTATCCCTTGCCTCAGGCAAGTAAGTTTCCTATTTTGTAAAGGAGGGAATTGGATTAGATCAAAGCTTCTTAAACTGTGGGTCCTGACCCCATATGGGGCAGAGGTAACTGAATATGGGGGGGTCATGAAAAATTTGGCAACCGTAAAAGGTTATGTATACCTATTTTACACACCTATATACCCCAGGGTCACATAAAAATTTCTCTGGCAAAAAGAGGTCGAGAGTGGAGAAAATTTAAGAAGCCCTGGATTAGATGATGCTAAAGGTCTCTTTCATTTCTAGATTTATGATCCCCGAAGTCATTTCACTACGCTGAGAATTTCAGTTTCCTCATCTTTAAAATGGGAAGGATAGTGCTTCTGCTGCCTACCTCTCCTGGCTGTGTTCATAAGCTATGGTCCCTGCCCTCAAGGGGTTTATAGTCTAGCTAGGGATATGACTGAAAGAATTTGAGAACGCTTCAGTGCTAAACTGTTGAGAAATGTTAGAGAAAAGGGCCACTGGTGTGATCTGGGGTTATTATGAAATCTAAGGGAAGGCTTCCTGGAGGAGAGAGAACCTAAATTGGATGTGTAGGCTTTCCATAATAAGAGCTAGTATTTATATAGAACTTTCAGGTTTGTAGAGAATTTTATAAGTATTATTTCATCTTATTCAATTCGAAAAGCATTTATTAAGTGCTTGCTCTGTGCCAGTCACTGTGCTAAGCACTGGGGATAGAAAAAGTTAAAAAAAAATAGTCCCTGCCCTCAAGGAGCTTATAATCTAATGGAAGTAATAATAGTTAGCATTTATATAGCACTTACTATGTGCCAGGAATGATGCTAAGCTTTTTATAATTACTATCTCATTTGATCCTTGCAACAACTCTGGGAGGTAAAAGTACGATTATTATCCTGGGTTTTACAGATGAGGAAACTGAGGCAGGGAGAAGTTAAGTGATGTGCCCTGAATCCTATCCACCCTCCCACCTAGATGCTTGTAAGAGGAGAGGAAGGATGCTTGAGGATGTGGGGGAAGTAAGCATGGAGGAGGAACTGAAGGGATCATGTTTTAGAGATGATAATAATAACAAGTCTAATATGTAATAATTGTGTATGATAAATATATGATATATTTATATCTGAATATAGATATATACTATTGTGTAATATATAATAGTAAATCACATCTATACTATTCTACATTAATAAAATTTCTATAAATATATTGATATATTATGTCTATATAGCTATATAATATATATAAATATAAAATACACAAATAATAAATAAAAATGAAACAAGCCTATAAATATGAATATTACATATATAGTACTTTAAGGTTTGCGAAATCTTTATGTACATCAGTGGTATCAAACTCAAATAGAAACAGATTCCCTTCCAGCTATATACTGACTTAGCAAACCACAAATTAGCATTATCTATGTCTTTTTGTATTTTTATTTTGTTAAACATTTCCCAATTTCATTTTAATCTGCTCTGGGCTGTACTCTGGAGCCAGTCACCTCTTGATGTACATTATCTCATTTGATTGTATATAAACTGACCTGGCCAGAACAGAGGAGATATTAGGGGAGTATTTGGAAAGAAACTTGCTGAACTTAAAAAGGACTTGGAGGAACAGAGGTAGGGCATGATGATTAACAAGGTTCAGTTACACGTGCTTGTAGTCTTCTAGAGGTTTTTGTGTTGTTTCAAACCAACTTGATTAGAAGTGACTCCCCATTTAATCCCCCCACCAGTGGCAAAGATTATGTCTCCAATTTCTTTCAGCCTGGTGCTGTATATTTAGAAGGTGTCAAATAAATACTCATAGCCTTCCCTCAACTTCTGATGAATGGGGAAAAGAAGATGGAGTAGGGCTCTTCCCAGGCCTATATCCACTCTTTTCCACCTGGCTTCTTGGAGCCAACGTCTCTTCCATGGAAGGAGACACAACTGTCCCTTCTCTAAGATTATCAGCTAGGTTGGGGAAAGGTCTCTCTTGTTACCCCCATTTAAGGCGAGGAATTTTGGTATCTCCCCTAAAGAAGTCCCAGAGTCAAGGAAGAGGTAGAGCAGTCATGTTGTCATTTCTCCTGGTCCCCCTTCCCGGGTGGGGTGAGGTGGGATATTTGGGCATGTGATTTCTGCTTCCTTCTGGAGTGATGAAGCTCAGGTATACTGGACTACCAGGTAGAGATGACTTCTGGTGACATCTATGAAGAATGCCAAGGTCTCTTTATCCTCAGCACCTCCGTGGCTGAAAGTAGAGGATATGTCCTCACGGCATCTCAGAATCAGCAGGAACTTCAGGGTTTATCTAATTCTGCCTGTTCCTAATGGAGAATACCTCCTCCATCATCTTTGACTGGTGGTCATCGCTTAAAGGTCCCCAGCCATGGACAGCTTACTCTTCCAGTCCTCTTCTGGGGAGACTAATTGTTTCTTTGTGCCCTGCCCCTCAATGGAGTGATCTGTACCCAGAGCATAACTGGTAGGCCCCTGCCCTTGGCACCATCGGAGCACTGTGGATTTAGGGTTGAAATCATTATCAGCATTATGATCACCACCACCCATCATCACCATTATCACCATCTTCATTTATATAGTACTTTGAGATTTGGAAAGCTGTGTGTATGTGTGTATATATGTATATGTGTGTATGCATGTATATATGTGTGTATACACATACCCATATATACATATATGCACACACATATACACATATGTATGCATGTCTGTCTTTCCATTTGGCACTCACAGCACCCATGTGAAATAGTTGCTGTTATTATCCTCATTTTACTAATGAGGAAAATGAAACTGAGAGTTGTAAAGTGATTTGGTTAGGGTGGCCCAGCTACTAAGGCTCCAAGGCAGAATTTGAACTCGGATCTTCCTCACTCCAATTTTAGCATTCTAACTACTACTTGTGTAAGGATATTAGAGGCCAATAGGTCCATCCCTCTTGTTTTCCAGATGAGTAAACAGAGTGGGCAGCTAGGCAACTCAGTGGATAGAGTACTAGTCCTAGAGACAGGAAAACTCATTTCCCTAAGTTCAAATCTGGCTTCAGAGGCTCACTAGGTTTGTGACCCTGGACAACTTTGAACCCAACCCTGTTTGCCTCAGTTTCCTCATCTGTCAAATGAGCTGGAGAAGGAAATGGCAAACCACATCAACATCTCTGCCAAGAAAACCCCAAATGGGGTCAGTAAGAGTCAGACACGAATGAATGACAGTAACTCACTCACTCACTCATTCATTCATTCATTCATTCATTCATTTTACCATGGCTGACACCGACAGTCCAAGGGCTCGATGTATTGCTGCCACAGACACCAAGAACAGGTGCTGCTGCTGTTCCCCTCTTAAATAAAAAAAAAAGAGAAAGAAAGAAAGAAGGAAGGAAAAAAATCCCAAGCCCCTGACATATGAGCTGTTCCAGAGTTCTCCTGTCATCACTCCGCTGTCAGGGCAGACGCACACATCTGTTTCCTGTGCTTTGTGAAGCAGCGGCTATCTGCACACACAGAGCTCCACATTTCTTGGAGGCTTCCATCTTCCACCCTTTGCACCATTCTTTTGGGTCACTGGCGCCTGACCGTTGGCACTGGTGGGAAATCGTGGAAGGGGCTGTGGACTCCCAATAGTAGGGGGTGTGGGGGGAGAGATGAAAAAGCACTGCCCACTGGATTGCTTCTTCCTACCTACTCCCACCCACCCCCAGCCCCAAACTGGGATCACCCCAGCTGAGCAGGAGCTCCAGACTTGTTTTGGCAAAGTGGCAAGCCATCTGCCGAGAGACCAGCAACTGAACAAACTTTCCAGATGAAGGCCTGTCCCAAATCTGGAGGTGATTTGGGAGGTTGGGGAGGGAAGAAGCGCAAGTCAAAAGCTCCCAAAATAAATAGCACCAAGAACAGCAGTAGGGCTTGTGAGGACTGGACAGTTTCCAGAAACCCTAATGTGAACACTACCTGGTCCTTGGCTTTTTCCCTTGTCTTGTGTCCCTCTTTCCCACTTCGCACACGTGCGCTCTCTTTGGCTTTTGGTATCTGTGGAAAAGTTGTAGATTCTGGATGGGTTTAACACTTTCTCACCTTTTTTTTTTCCTTGAGTATTATGGATCGACTTCAGATGAATTCAACAAGTAGTTATTAGCCAAAGATTTTTTAAAAAGATTAATAACACACAGGTCTGGCCTTATGAGACTTCTGTTTGAAAAAGGGGAAAGGATGATTTGGGTATTTGGGTAATGCTGTATTGGCCAAGAATTCACCCCAAGTCTCACCCTGTTCTGTATCTCTAGCTGAGAATTTTGCCATTGAACCAGGGACATTTACATGATCTGTTTTTCCCTTATCAGGCTTCAGAGGTTTAAGACTACTAGACCGTAAACTCCATTAAGGCAGGTAGAGTGCCTTATCTGAATATTGTATCTCTCCTGGTACCTACCACAGGACCCTGTACACAGTTGGCACTTAATAAATGTTATTGTTACTTCTTGTTTCTAAGGATGGGGTTGTCAGTCTTTCTTTCTTTGTTTATATTTGGAAGTATTACCCTGTAGGAGAAAATAGTAATGAATAATACTTTTACAAGCTAAGCATAGTCCTTTTATATTTTTTGACTCTAGTTTGGGGTTGGAATCAAAATAGAGGCCATATGGTGTAGTGGACAGAGTCCTCAAGTGAGCATAAGGCCTAGGTTCGAGCCCCAGCTTGGTCATAAACTCTTTGAGTGATCTTGGGAAAATTCTGTCATCTCTGTTCCTTATTGTTAAAATGAAGCTAATATTACTTGGATTATAAGATTGTTCTGAGGATCAAAGGAAAATAATGGATGTCAAAAGATACTGTGATCTTTAAGTACCATATAAATGTAAGATCTTATTAGCTGTAAATGAAGGAGTTGAAACTGAATGCTCTCTAAAGTCCTTCTGAACTCTGATATTCTGTATTGTGAAGCATCTTCTAGCCTTGACATTTTATGCCCTATGGTCCCTTCAAATTTCGATATTGTGTGTTCTAAGGTATCTCCTGGCTCTGGAATTTTTTGTTGTAAAGTCCCTCTGGGCTCTGACATTCAATATTCTAAATTCTCTCTCAGCTTTGAAATGTAGGTTCTCCTAAGTCCTATCAACTAACCAACAAATCTACAACCATTTATCAAGCACCTAATATATGCCAGATACATAATATTATGTACTTAGGCTATAAGGACAAAAAGAAAACAATCCACTCCTGCAAGGAACTCCCATTAGAATGGGGAGACTACATGCATAGACATAAATATATTCAAATGTTTCTTTTGGGCTGGATCTGTTATTTTATTGTTATAGGGAATTCCAGATGAGGAAACTCCCTTCTTCACTGTAGAGCCCTTTGAAGATAAGTTACTTGGCCAAAGTCACATAGTCAGTATCTGTCAGAAGACTGGAACTCAGGTGCTCTTGACTCTGACCATTAAATCAATACCTCTCATATAAAATGTATACAAAATATATAATATAAAGACACACACACTTTATAAAGATAATTTGAGGGAGCACTGTTAACTGGGGACAGAGGTTAGGAAAATCATGCCCAAACTTCTTATATCTTTAAAAAATCTTGATTAGAACCTAACAACCTTGTTTTGTTCTGTGGTTCTATTCTATCGTTCTATATCTGTCCTCACTTTCTTAGTCAAACTTTTGGGAAAAGCCATCTACATTCAGTAACTCCACTTATTCTCTTCTAAATGCTCTACAATCTGGTTTCCAACTTTGTCACTCAATTAAAATTCTCCCTTGAAAGTTACCAGTGATCTTGTAATTGCCCAGTCTAATGACCCCAATCTTTATTCTTCTTGTTCTCTCTGAAGAATTTTCCCCCATGGACTGCTCCCCACTCTTGTTTTTATTCTGCTGCTACCTCCTGGTATAGTCTTTCTTGTTCACTTGTTTGAGTTGTGTCTGATGCTCTCTGACCCCATTTGAGGTTTTCTTGGCAGAGATACTTCAGTGGTTTGCCATTTCCTTCTCTAGCTTATTTGACAGAGGAGGAAACTGAAGTTAACAGAGTTAAATGACTTGCCTAAGGTCACAAAGATAGTAAGCCTCTGAGGCCAGATTTGAACTCAGGAAGATGAGTCTTCCTGACTCCAGGTCTGGCACTCTATCCAATGTACCACCTAGTTGCTCTGCAATATATCTTACAAGAGTTCATTTATCCTTTGCTTGGAGACCCTTAAAGAAGGGGAACCCACCACCTTTCCAGACAGACCAGATATTGTGGCCAAATCTTGTTTCTATCTCCACATCTCTCACCCATCTCTTCCTCTCCACCCTCACAGCCATGATTTTTTAAATCACCTCTCACCTGGACTATTGCAGTAATTACTTATTTTACCTTCCTACCTCATGTCTCTTCCTACAATAAACCATCCTCTACATAGCTACCAAGGTGATTTCCCTAAAGTGAAGAACTGACCATGTTGCACCCCCTCCCAGTGAATGATCACCAATGACTCCCTAGTACCCCTAGTACCAAATAGAAATTTCTTTAGTTGTTAGATCTCTTCAAAGCCTGGACCCTTCCTACATTTCCAGTCCTTTTACATGTTTTTCCCCTCCACAAACTCTAAGATACAACTCTCCTGGATGACTTGCTGTTCAGTACACATGATGCTTCATCCCCCATCGCTATCCCCTTCCACTGGCCATTCACCATGCCAGAAATCTATTCCTCCCCTCCCCCTTCACCTATAAGAATCCCTAGTTTTCTTTAAGACACACCTCAAGCAGGGGAGTCACTTCTTCCTTTTCTATAGGAAGTCTTCTCTGATATATTTCAGCTATGCAGTCAGGTGATACAATGCATAGAGCTCTGAGCCTAGAGTCAGGAACACCCGAGTTCAAATTCAGCCTCAGACACTTACTAGTCGTGTAACTATAGGCAAGTCACGGTACCTCTGTTTGCCTTAATTTCCTCAACTGTAAAGTGAGGATAACAGCAACATCTACCTCACAAGGTTGTTGTGAGGATGAAATTAGATAATATTTATTTAAAAGAGCATAGCATGGTACCTGGCAATAGTAGGTGCTAAATAAATGCTTATTCCCTTCCTCCTGAACTACATTGTATTCATTTTGTATGTCTTATGTTTATGTATACTTGTGCATGTCACCCATGCACCCATTAAAGTCACCCATTAGAATGTAAGCTTTTTGAGGGCAAGAACCATTTTTACTTTTGTCTTTCTATTCCCATCACTTAGTACAGTGTCCAACAGTTAGTAGACATTTCATTGATGCTGGATGATTGATTCTCAGAGGCGACTGTGAGGAGAGAGTCTATTTCAGGCATAGAGAACAGACTAAGCAAAGGCACAGAGGTAGATGTTGTGCATGAGAAATAGGAAAAGGTCAACATGGCTGGACTGGAATGTGGGGGAAGGCTGTAAAAGTACATTGGAGTCAGATTGTGGGGGGCTATAGATGCTGAGAAGATGAGTTTGTATTTAACCCAAGAGGTACCAAGTAGCCATTAGCATTGATTGAGTGGGTAAATGACATGGTTAGACTTATACATTACATGTAGAGAAGTACCTGAGAGACACAGAGAGAGAGACAGAGATAGAGAAAGAGAGATAGATAGAGAGACGGAAAGTGAAAGAAAGAGGGAGAGAGAGGCAGGGAGAGAGACAGAGACAGAGTCAGAAAGAGACAGAAAGTCAGAAAGAGAGGGAAACAGAAAAAGAGGGAGAGACAGAGGGGAGAGTAAGAAGAGTTGGAGAGGGAGGGAGAGAGAGTAGGGAAAAGAAAATAGGGGAGAGAAAAAATGAGAGAGAAGGGAGAAAGAGAAGGAGGAGAGAGGGAGAGACAGAAGACACACAGAGACAGAGACAGAAAGGAACGATAAAATTTGTGTATCACTTAATGGTTTCAAAAGTCCTTTATGGATACATAGATATTTTGTATGATCCTCCAAACAACCTTGTTGGTTCAACCACTTTGAATCCTAGAAAACATGAAGCCGGCTCTTGCCTTCCTTCTCTAGGAAGGAGAGGTGTCAGGGTGGGGCAGGGAGAGGTCTCAGGATAGAATACGTGAGGATGACAGGGATCATGGTTTGATTAAAAGGGGTCTGGATCTGAAGTCCAATGATGACATAGGTTCCCGGCCAGGCTCTGCTATTTACTCCCTTATATGGTCATCTTACAGATGAGAAAAATCAGGTCTAGAGTGATGTGCCCAAAGCCAAAGTGATGTGCTTCAAGGACCCTTCCAGCTCTGATGTATAAAGTGATTCTATGACACTTTGCTTCAGGGAATTCATGCCATCGCTGCCGTCTCCTGGAAGGGAAGAATGGTGGTGGTGGTGGTAGAGGGGATGTTTGAAGGAGAGTGGGAAGGGGACCTCGACCCAAGCTACAGGACTAGTCTTGGGAGGGATGGAGGGAGAGACTACATATTTCTATAGCACCTACTATGTGCCAGCGAGGAGGTGTCTGTCTAACCTTTTTTTTTTTTGCGGGGCAATGGGGGTTAAGTGACTTGCCCAGGGTCACACAGCTAGTAAGTGTCAAGTGTCTGAGGCCAGATTTGAATTCAGGTCCTCCTGACTCCAGGGCTGGTGCTCCACCCACTGCACCACCTAGCTGCCCCTGTCTAACTTTTTAAAGTAGGGGTAAAGGAAAAGGTCAGAAGGAAGGTTGGTGCCAGGTTGTCCCTTCCTTCTTCACTAGCCAGAATTTTCACCTTTAGACTGACGGAGCCTAAACTTTCATCCTTAGAGTTTCTTTCCTTGGGTCTCTTTGATATTCATGAGTTTGCTGTTAAAATGCCCCTCAGCCAACATATTAAACTCTCATCAGCTCACTTCTTAGCTTTGAGTTTAGCCCTTGAGGAGGGGAACCAGGGGAGTGGGGTGCATCGTGGGGGAAGTCAGGCTACTCCACAGCCAAGTCACCTACCTTCCAAACCCGCCCAGGGCCAGCCCTGTTTCCCAGGGCTCAGAAGGAGCCAGAGTGTCTTCCAGGGAGGAGCCACAGAGTCTTGTGAGCACGCCAGAGCATTGTGAGAGTGCCTGGAAGCAAGGAGGGGACCTCCTGGGTGAGCTGGGGGGGGGGAAGCATGGAAGCTGTGCTCCTTTAACCCCAGGATAAAGCATCTCTGGAGTGCTTTCCCTATCGGCTTCAGAGTCAGCCCTTAGGGCTTCCCACTCTTTGCCCTCTGCCACTCAAACCTGTTTTGGGGGGAAACCTCACTGGAAATCTGTTCTGAGATTGGGTTTCATCAGAGAGACGCCAGAAACCTCATTTGAATGGAATGAACAGCAACATGAGTCAGTGTGTTGGCTGAGACAGCCAGAGCCCTCTCTGTAGCTCGGTTAAGCCCAGAGCTGTGGCCACACTCGGCAATGGGGCAGGATGGTGACGCTGTCATCGGTCACCAGCCAGCTTCAGGGGAGAGAGAGTGGGAGGGGAAGAGGGTTGCATAGAATGGGAGGAGCCTGACACCTTAGATTTATTATTATTCAAGTCCTATTCTCTTTGCTTACTCATTGGCATCATCTGGCTGAGGACAAGATCTCCTGTAAGCTCTGTGAGGGCAGGTTCCGATTGTGGTGGGCATCTCTTCTCTCCCCTAGCTCCTAGCATGGGGCTCTACCCCTTCCCCTTTGTGTGTGTCATGGACACCCTTGGCAGTCTTTCTGGTAAAGTCAACGGAACCCTTTTCAGAATCCTATTTTTAAAATCATAAAAATAAAATACCTAGGATTCCAAAAGAAACCAATTATTTTGAGGTGGCACAGTGGATAAAGCACCAAACCTGCATTTAGGAAGATCTGAGTTCCAATCTGCCCTCAGATTGTGTGACTCTGGGCAAATCACTTAACCTCTGCTTGACTCACTTTCATGTAAAATGGGGATAATAATAGCACCTCCCTCCCAGAGTTGTTGTAAGGACCAAGGTATATTATAATTGTAAAGTGCTTAGCACAAGCAGTAAGTGCTAAATAAAAATGTTAGATATTATTATTAAATAATAGCTATCAAAATATCTTTTAAAAAATACCAATTCATGGACCCTTGGTTAAAAACCCTTGCTTATGTGAAGTTTTGTTTTTGTTTGTTGGGTTTTTGTTTTTGTTTTTTTTTCGGGGCAACGAGGGTTAAGTGACTTGCCCAGGGTCACACAGCTAGTCAGTGTCAGGTGTCTGAGGTCCGATTTGAACTCAGATCCTCCTGAATCCAGGGCTGGTGCTCCATCCACTGCGCCACCTAGCTGCCCCTGCCTATGTGAAGTTTAAAAACAAAATTGACCAAAGAGAATAGTTCAGTAGTTGGAACACCATTCAGAATGGTAATTTCTTAATTTAAAAAAAGGATATGTGTTATCAAACACTGCTTAATAGTTCTGATGAGATGTCTCAAGTTATCCTGGCCACTTTTTTTCCCTTTTGTGCATCTTAACAATATGCAATCCATCTTAGAATCTGCATCTTACAAGGGTAGGTATTAGCTGAGGTTTATATGAAAGTTTTCCTCAACTGAGCTGGTCAATCAGTGAGGCATTTATTGAGTGCTGGATATAAAGGTAGTGGCCTAAGGAACCTGGGGAGGCAAGAAAGAGGACGCAACATGTAGAAACAGAAGACTTTTTAGGCTCACGGCAGAGACAAAACCTAGCTATCTGCCCACATACATGAAAAGACAATTGACCTTTCATTTGTGTGTTCATCCCTTTGGGTCCATTAGCGTCCCATGGATTGGGGGGGGGGCAATCTGCTGAAAGCCAGACTCGGCGTTCTTTTGCTTGTCTCTTCTGTTTCTGTCAAAACAACAGATATCCTGCTGAGCTTTTGTCCTCAGGGTTGGCTGCCTGTGGGCCTCTGGTATCCAGGCTCTAAGCCTGATGGTCCAGCTACACAAGGAAATCTGTAATAAGTGCCAGATGAGAGGTACACATTATGCCCCTTGCTGACTCCTTGTGTCGGCAGGGTTACTTCCTTTCTTCCGGCCTTGATTTCTTCCTCTGCCAAGTGAGGGGGTTGAACCAAGGGATCCCTGAGGTCCCTTCCCCATCTGACGTTCTATGATCTGTCGAAATAGAAGGCATGGGAGATCAGTGATTACTGCCAGGCATCTATTGGTCACCTAATACGAGCAAGGTCCTGTGCCAGGTCCTTGGAGAGGGTCCTGGCCTATATCAGGGAATGTCATTGAAATGGGAAATCCCGCTTCCTCCACGAGGCCTTTGTCATAGCTGTGTTATAGACCATGAAATCTGGAGGGGGACCCTGCAGCTCCCTCAGTCTAACTAGCTCATTTTACAGATGTGGAGACTGAGACCCAGGGAAGCTAAAGCTAAGGTCAGAAAGCTCAGACGGGAGCCTACTTCTCCAACGTCTTTTAACTGTACCTAGGTTTGTAAACCGCAAACGGTCTTACAATAACCGCTTTTATCTTTTTCCTTTTGGTAATTTTTTCTGTTTCCTTATTACTTTGGCATGGCTCCCATGTAAAATGTGCTTAGCATTAAATCCTTGAAAACACCCCCAGGAGCATAGTAGTCTGTAGTGCAGGGCAAAGAAAAAAAAAGCTGGGAACGGAAAGGCTCCACTGGCTCTTGGAGCAACTAGCAGCAGCATCCCATGTGGTCCAGCTTCCCCAGAAGTCAATACGGGTCGTGTCTGCTTCATGCCTTTAGCTTTTTGGAAGACGGCGGCTCGTGGGCACTTTTAGGTGCCTGCTTTGCTTTAATGTCTCGGGATGAAAAGATGCAGCCTAGGATGAAGATGAAGGATAGCTGTGGGATGGACTAGTCCTGTGATCTAACCACGGAGGCTCTTTTCAACCTTCTCCTGGGCAATCCTGGATCATAAATCCCCCAGAAAGAAAGGTAGAATCATGATAATTATCCTTAATATGTGTGTGTTTGTGTGTGTGTGTGTGTGTGTGTGTGTGTGTCCTTACTGTTTGTAAGACTTACTCAGCCTTTCCTCTATTTTATCTTCATATTCCCCCCCCCCCAGGTCAGCAGGGCAGAGATTAGCCTTCATTTCAAAGATAATAATTCACATTTGGTATCACATAAGGTTTATTAAGCCCTGTCCTCCCAGCTCTGCTGGGAGATGGGCAGCACAGATACGCTCATCCTCATTCTACTCAGACATCGAGTTAGTTGCAGAGCTAAGGCATAGACTCGGGTGCTCTGATTCCCGTGCCAGCGTCCTTTCTAGGGTTATTCTTATAAAAAAGGGATGCTAGATAATGTACAAAAGTAGAACGTGATCCCTGGGGCAAAGCAGCGTTGGCTACAGATCCGATGGTTTGAGTTAGAAGGTGAAGGTGACCTTGGGGAAATCATCTGTTCTAAGCTCTCCCATTCTGCAGATGGGGAGACTGAGGCCCAGAAAAGCCGAGTGGTTTGCCCGGGGTGCCATAGGTCGTCAGTAGCAGACCTGGTCGCTGTTTGACTTGGGTACGTTGCTTCTTTGGGGGCCATTGCCCAGAAGATCCTTTGGCTTAAGAAATGAGAGGGTAGAATAGGATCCAGGTGCCAAAGAGATAATTACCTGAATACCCTTGGGGCCCCATGCACTCAGTGAAAACTGGATTGGCCCTGTTACCCCTACACCAACCAGTGGCCAGCATATCTTGGTTAGAGCCAGCTGCTGGCCAGAGGGCCACCCTCTGCCTCAGCCAGGGCTGGGTTAATCAGTGCCAGATCCAAAGGGTGGGTCTTCTCCAGCGTCTCTTGCCAGCTCGGTGGGGAGGTTTCTGCTTGGTTCAGCAGTGACAGCATTGCAGATGGATAAGCTGTGGTTCTGTTATCCAGACAGAGCATCTTGGCCGGCCTGTTTGCCAGGGGCCCAGACAGCATAACTCTGTGTTAAGCCTCGGAGGAGATGGAGAGGCAAAGGAATGATTCCCCATCTCAAGGAGGCAGAGGCTATCTCTCTTGATTGCCAGGAGCAGCAAACCAGCACTGTGGGTCTTGAACTTATTCTTTCCAAATTTAAGGAAGATTTCTTTTTAACTCTCTGCTACTTACCCTCAGTGCTTTAGTCCTACCCCTTGAGTCCAAGAAGACCAGTCCAGTCCTTTTTCCAAAGTCCTTCAGATACTTGAAAACAGATGCTATTCCTCCCCTGCCTCCTGCCCCCTGACCCAGGAAATCTCCTCCAGGCTAAACACATGCCCAGTGGCAAGCCTCACATGGCCTGGTTTCAGAGACCCTGGCTTGTCTCCTCTGGGTGTTCTCCCCCTTATCAATGTTTTTCCTAAACTGCATCTTTAACCACCAAACACAATCCCTCAAATGTGGTCTGATGAAGACACATCTGTTTTTTATTTTTTTATTTTTTATTTTTATTTTTATTTTTTTTTAGTGAGGCAATTAGGGTTAAGTGACTTGCCCAGGGTCACACAGCTAGTAAGTCTTATGTGTCTGAGGCCAGATTTGAACTCAGGTACTCCTGACTCCAGGGCCGGTGCTCTATCCACTGTGCCACCTAGCTGCCCCGACACATCTGTTTTTACACCAGATGGAAAAAAAAACCCAGTATCACAAGACTCCAGTCTGGGCTGTGCCAGCTAACTCAGGTGCTGTTCTGTGTAACTCACCTGTAGGCCTTAGAACCCAGGGGTGAGGGTGGGCAGGTGGGCCATACCTGATTCCTTTTCTCTGCTCCCATTCAGGCAGTCAGCAACTCCTAGCAATCCTGGGGCAAGGCTGGTGCTGGTGCCCTGCCTCATTGATTACCTACATTTATTTTCCCATTCCAGTCTCCAAACCAATAGAGGCAAACTCAACTAAGAATGGGGGCTATTAATCCCCCTGTGCATCTCCGTGGCCATATAGTGACTTAGTTTTAAAATGTGATGTCATCTATGTTTTATTGTATTTAATTTATTTTTTTAAACATATACCAATTACATTTTAACCTGGTTTTGGCGGTGCCACATCTTAGACTTCTCTGGCTTACAGGTTTTAGAGTTGGAAGAGACAATAGAGAGCATCTAATCAAATCACCTCATCTTATCGATGAGAAAACTGAGACTCAGAGACTTGTCTGCAGTGGCAGAGCAGGAATTCAAACCCAGGTCCTTTTATATTTCTAAGAGGTCTTTCATTCTGAGTTCCAAGGACTTTTCCAACTCTTAGGCTCTGTGTTCTAAGATCTCTCACAGTTCTAACAGTCTTCAATAGGAAACCCCTCTTCATTTGAGTGCCTTTCCTCTTTTAATTATTTCCCATTTATTCAGTCCACAGCTTGTTTATACATATCTGTTTGCCTGTTGTTTCCTCCATTAGATTGTGAATTCCTTGAGGGCAGGGATTGTCTTTGCCTTTCTTTTGTGTCCCCAGCACTTAGAATAGTACTTGGAACAGAGTAGGTGCTTAATAAATGTTCATTCACTGATAGTCTGTATTCTGAGGTCCCTCACAATTCTAACCTTTTATGAACTATTCTTCATATAACCTTTCACTTGTCTTCCTTGTTTCTCTTCCACCTACTACTCTTCTTCCCCACCCCTCATTCCCAGTTCAGACTCTCACTCCCTCACATCTGGAAAGTTCCAATGGACATACATCATTCAAACTCTACCTCAAGGTTGTTGTGTAGTCTTCCCAACCACCTGGACCAACAGTGATCTCAGTTTCCTTTCATCTCCGGTACTGCACCACTCATTTGGCACTTACTGTCTGATATCGCTAGTTATCTTTTTATGCCCATGTCTCAATTAGACTGGAAACTTCCCGAAAGCAGGGACGATCTATGCCTTGTACTTTTTTATATCCCCCCAGTACCTAGGACAGCACCTTGTTTACACAATGCTGATTGTTCACTCATTTTTCCGTCATGCTTCACGACCCATTTGGAATTTTCTTGGCAAAGACACTGGAGTGGTTTGCCATTTCCTTCTCCAGCTCATTTTACAAATGAGGAAACTGAAGTCAACAGGGTTATGTGACCCAACCATGGTCACACAGCTAGTAAGTGTCTGAAGGAAGACGAGCTTATGTCTTCCTTACTCCAAGCCCAATGCTCTATCCACTGTATATCACCTACCTGCCTCCCAGTAAGGTGACTAGCCTTAGTCTCCCTAAGCTTGAAGTCCTGATTGTTTGCCACAGGATTACCTATAATAAGCCCTCTACCAACCCAAGCCTGCATTGTGGAATGAGAGCTGTATATGGATTCAAAAGACTTGGGTTCAAATCCTGCTTGATCTTGAGGAAGTTCCAAGGAAACATTGTGGTGTATTGGAAAGAACACTGAGAACCAGTGAGTAAGCTTTGCCACTTATCAGTTGTGTGACCTTGAGCCAATTTCTTAACCTCTCTGAGCCTCAGTTTCTCCAGCTGCAAAATGAGGGATAATAAGATTGATAATACCTTTCTTAGGACATGGTTGTGAACCTTAAAGCATGATAGTGCTTAGCCCAGTGACTAGCATAGCAAGCAGTAGGTGCTTACTAATTGTTTATTGATCGACTGACTGTAGACATGTAAGTTGTTAATGTTATTGTGCCTTTTAGCTAGGACTGTAACCAATTCTTTTTTAATTTTCCTTTAAATTTCCACTCCCCCTCCCACCCCTTGTTGAATCCTCCCTGAAATTTTGCTAAGAGAAAGGAATTGTGTGTTTTCTCATCACTTCTCTGGGACAGATATTGGTTGTTACACTCAGTCACATTTCGACTACTTTTAAGTGTTGTTTAACCAGTTCTTACTTTTTTTTTGTGGGGCAATGAGGGTTAAGTGACTTGCCCAGGGTCACACAGCTAGTGTCAAGTGTCTGAATCTGGATTTGAACTCAGGTCCTCCTGAATCCAGGGGCAGTGCTTTATCCACTGCACCACTTAGCTGCCTTAACCAGTTCTTAATGTTCTTCATTCATCTATTGAATACTGGAAACACAAAAAGTAATTAAGTGGAGATTAAGGTGCTCTGGGGATGTGGGAAGTTTATGATAATATTATTAATGATAGCAGGAGCTCACAATTTGGGAAGTGTTTTCTTCACAACAATCCTAAAAAGCAGATAGTGGAAATATCCTTGTCTCCCTTTTGCAAATGAAGAAATTGAGACTAAGAGATGAAACCACATGTTCAAGGATGCACATGGATGAACTTGGAGCCCCAACTCACATCCCTGTGTTCTCCTTCACCATGTTTTTCTAGTCTGAGAGATACTAACAAAAGAAAGGATGAGAATAGTAATGGCACTATTGAAGAGAAGATAGCATGATTAACAAATGCTATGCAATAGGATGGAATGGGCCCTAGGCTACCAGACCACGGTTCTAATTCTGTCTCTGTCACTTGCTATTACACACCCCTGGGCTTGAGTTACTATATCCATAAAATGGGAATAGTCACAACTATCCTGCCTGACTCCAAGAGTTACTTCCCGGGATTCGTATGAATGTAGAAATAGCTTTTTTAAAAAAAGGACAAAATATGAAGTCATATTTTTGTACATATGGGTCCTTTTTCCTCTCTTTTTGATCTCTTTGGGATATAGACCTAGCAGTGGTACCATTGGGTCAGAGGGTACACACAGTTTAATAGCTTTTTGGGCATCATTCCAAATTGCTTTCCAGAGTGGCTGAACCAGTTCACAGCTGGAGGCTTTTTCTGTTGGGTTTTGATCAAAAGAAGAGTAGAATTTGCAAGAGAAACTTCTTATTTTCTTATTGAAATTTATGTGGTGTCCTGTGATTAACTATATCAACCAGAAACTGAAGCAAGATACTAAAGGGCAGAAACCTTAGGAAGAGCTAGAAAATGAAGGCCTGAAGCAGTTTCTTTTTTAAATAAGAACACCTAGACATTGAATCAAAACAGGTGACATCTCCTAGGATTTCTTTGGGACAACCAACCTTCAGTCACATGTTTAACAGTATCTGTCGCATGTGATATGTGTGCACATATATAATATGCATATACACACAATGTGTACATATGCATAGGTAAATATTTGTATATATGTATATTGTTGTTGGGTTTCCTGAACCCATTTGGGATTTTCTTGGAGTGGTTTTCCGTGTCCTTTTCCTGCCCATTTTATAGATGAGGAAACTCAGGCAAACAGGGTGAAGTGACTTGCCCAGGGACATACAAATAGTAAGTATCTGAGGCCAGATTTGAACTCATGAAGGTGAGTCTTCCTAACTCCAGGTCCAGCACTCTATTCACTGTGCCACCTAACTGCCCCATCTTGTGTGTTTGTGTGTGTATGTACACACACATACATACATATGCATGGATATATAACATATATGAGACAGAAATGGGGGAGATAGTGAGGAAAAGAGAAGGAGAAAGAGAGGAAAAGAGAGAGGGAGAGGAATAGGGGAAGAGTGAGAGAAAGAAGAGAGGGAGAGAGAGAGGAATAGAGGGAGAGAGAGAGGAGTAGAAGGAAGGAGGAAAGAGAGAGTGAGAGAGCTACTTTCCTGGGCTTCCAGTATGTTTTGTCTTCCAAGGAAAAGACATCAGTAGAATTGGGAAGGCTGAAGGTCAAAAAGAATTTGGAAAGACTAGAGGAAAGATCACCTGGAGAAATCTTGAGATAGTTTTTCCCCCTTGCTATTGGACCGTGCCTCCACCTTGTCCAGTGCTTTGGGGCCTTGTTACTTCAATTGTCCAGAGAAGCAGCCTTCACTAGGCCAAAGCTTGCAATCTATAGCTGCCTAATCATCAATGTAAGTACCAGGCCTGACAAGGGAGATAATTTTGTTGTAGTTTTCTCTTACTATTAGGCAACTCAATATATAGAAAGGTGCTATGAAATGAGATGAGAAACAGGGCATGTTGGATTTTGGGTCTTTATGTTGATTTTTAAAATGAAAGAAAATTATTACCAACTTAGTAATGGTTAACAAAAATAAACATTCAGACACACAAACAAAACATGATTCTATATGAACTGTAAACTCCACTGTCCCAAAATCTGTTTTAACAAAAACATCTTGTTCAACTCTGTTTTCCCTTCTGAACTCATTCTTCTGTGTATTTTTTCCCTTATTTTGTTTTTATTTTCCCCCAAAGTCATAGTCCATGCGCATTTTGTTGTTCTGAATCTACTTTCTTCACAATGCATCATTTCATATGTCTCCCCATATTTCCTTCTATTCTTCATCTTTCTGATTTCTTATGGCACAATAATATTGCATTACATTTATAAACCACAATTTGTTCCAACATTTCCCAATCATTGGAAACACGGGTTGTTTTCATTTTTCCCCTTCCACTGTAAATAATGCTAGACACAGGTCTTTCCCCTTCACCCTACCCCAAGATTTCCTTAGGGTATAATTAGAGCAGTGGGATCAGTGGGTCAAGTAAAGAGTTTTGCAGCTCTTATCATTTATTACACATTCCTATATTGATTTCCAAAAACATAGCATCAAGTCACAGCTCTTCCAGAATTGTGTGCCTATATCTCCATAGCCCTGCCAACACTGAATTTTTTTGTATTTTAAATGGTTTTTATTAATTTAATAGCCAAAGGTAGCACCTCAAAGATGTTTTAACCCTTTTCTCTGGTTATTAAGCTCGAATAGATTTCAGGTGTCTGTTGATCATTGGTATTTTTGCTTTTGAGGATTGCCTGCCTAGATCTGTTTAAATTTCCAGGTGTAGAAATTTGGGATCCTCTTCTCAATGTCTCTCCCAGAAGCCTTGCTTTGTCTTTGTTTTTGTTTTTGTTCATTTGTGGGTTTTTTCCCATGGGTTACCCCTGGACTTTGAGTCAGGAGATTCGGGTTTCAAACACGCCTTTGGTACTTACTAGCTATGTGATCATTGGCACTTACCCTAAGCCTCAGTATCCTCATTTGTAAAGGGATGATGATTTTGGCACATCCTATTTGACAAGGTTAGCAGCTAGGTGGTGCAGTGAATAGAGGGCCAGGGCCTGGAGTCAAGAAAACCCAAGTTCAAAGCTGGTCTTAGATACTTCATAGCCATGTGACCCTGGGCAAGTCACTTCACCCTGTTTGCCTTAGTTTCCTCATCCATAAAATAGGCTGGAGAAGAAATGGAAAACTCTCTGCTGTCTTTGCCAGGAAAACCCTAAATGGGGTCACAAAGAATCAGGTATGACTGAAATGACTGAACAACAACAACAAAATTTGACAAGGTGGGTGTGGGCAAAGTGCTTTGTGAACCTTATTGGCTGTTTAATACATCCACCTGGATTTCCACATTTCTTACTAGCTCCAGGATCCTATAGGAAATAAACACATCCTTCACAGTGAGTTGGAAAGGGTTAAGCTGCTGCCTGCTAGGTGGTCCTTGGACAACATCCAGCCACCAGTTGGTCTCCCCCACATTGACTCTCTAAAAGCAGGGTCTGGGAGGGGAATAGAAAGGAAGAGGGCAGAAGATTTACAGAACCATAGTCCCCTTTTATAAGCCTTTCCAGACCAATAAATATGGTTTCCCTGATTTACAGAAAAGAAAGAAAGTGAACAGCGATGAGGAGTGCTGCATAAGATTTTTTTTCCCATCAGGGCAGGTCTGTAGTCCTGAAAGGAGTGAGGAAAAAGAAGGGAAAAGAGAGTAATGCCCTCTGACTTCTGCAATTGGGAAGACATTTCCCCTCCTCCCCCATTCTCATTGCGGATGTGATTTTAGTGTGTGGTGGGACTGAAGCTCTCAGATCTAGAATTTGAAACAACCTCAAAGGCCAGCTAGATCATCCGCCTCATTTTTCAGATAAGAAGGCTGAGGCCGAGAGAGATTTTGGTAACTTGCCCAAGGTCACACAGCTATGAAGTATCTGAGGCTAGATTTGAACTCAAATTTTCCTGACTCTAGTTATCTACTGTGCCACCTAATTGCCTGTAGAAGTCTGTCCTTTAAAAAGCCTCAGTAGAAGTGACTGTCTATATAGGATTTCTCAGTTGTCTTGACAGGAGCAAAGCAGATCTGATTTGGAATTACACAGGAATAAGGAATAACATGGAAGTAGCATGGTTAGTAAAAAAAGCTTTTCATTGGAATGATTAGCTCACTTCCATAGAATATTTTATAATTTAGGAATAGCTCCTGTTTCTCTGAGTTCCTTATTTGCAAAGTCTGACCCCAATGGGAAAACAACAATGTGAGGTAGTGTAAGTATTATCCTCACAGTTTACAGATAAGGAAACTGAGGCAGGGAGAGCAGGTGACTTACCTAGGAAGGTCCTATGACTAGAACTCAGGTTTTCTGAATTTTAGCTGGTCCCCTTCCCACTACACTGTACTCTCTCTCCTCCCTCTGTCTCTCTTTCTTTATTCTCTCTCCTCTCTTTCTCCTCTCTCTCTTCATTTCTCTTTACCTCTCTCCTCTCTCTGTCTGCATCTCTCTTCTCTCTTTCTGTCTCTTTCTCCATATCCATCTATATCTCCATCTATGTATTTTATGATGGCCAGCTTAATTTCTTTCTAAAGGAATGGGGAAAGAGGTTAAAAACAAACTCTGATATTGTTTGGAGCTAGGCCTAGTGCCCAGGTCACCCTGGTCCCAGGCCAAAGGGTCATTGGCCAGATGACTCATTCACGTATTTGTTGAACCACTTACTGGGTGACTAGGTGTAGGTGTTTTGTGCCTAGGATTTAGGAGGGTAGAGAGGAAAGGGACCTTAAAACTTAGGCTATTGCATTTAGAAGATACTTTAGAATATAGAGTGATAGAACTGGAAGGGACATTTTTAGAACATGGAATGTTACAGCAAAGAACATTAGAATGCTCTTTGGTGGACCTAGTTGACAACCCCTGTGGGACTGAATTTAAAAGCTAGAATTTTTTGTTTTTGTTTGTTTTTTGCTGAGGCAATTGGGGTTAAGTGATTTGCCCAGGGTCACACAGCTAGTAAGTGTTAAGTGTCTGAGGCTGGATTTGAACTCAGGTCTTCCTGAATCCAGGGCCGGTGCTCTATCCACTGTGCCACCTAGCTGCCCCTAGAATTTTTTTTAAAAGGACATCACAGAATGTAAAATAAAAGGATTTTCAGGACACCTGTTTATATGCTCAATCCTCCAGTCATTTTTCAGTTGTGTCTGACTCTTTGTGACCCCATTTGGGGTTTTCATGGTGAAGAAACGAGTGGAGGAGGAAATACTCAATGCTTGAGTGGGTGACAAAGATTGAGTGTTATTTATCCTCCCATAAATTGAAATCTAACTTCAGAGACAGGTCTTGGAGAAAAAGGATGGAGACAAGATTGGTCTGATTAGGTCTTAATAAGATCATGTTGTTAGAATCCTGGGTTTTAGAGCCAGGAGGGGACCATAGTGATCATCTCACTTGGTAGATGGGGAAACTGAAAACTAGTCAACTCAACAAGTATTTGCTAAGCACCAGCTATGTTCCAAGGCACCATGCTAAGCAGTGGGGACAAAGACAGGTGAGAACCAATCCCTGCCCTCAAGCAGCTTACAGTCTAATGGGGGAGACAACAACAACAACAAAAAAAAACAACAACTGTGTACCAAGAAACTATATACGGAAAAACTTGGAAGTAATCAATAGAGGGAAGACTTGGAGGAGTTAAGTGACTTTCTCAAGATTACACAGCTAATTAGTATCCAAATTAGGACCAGAACCTATGTGGCCTGACTCCAGTCCAGTGCTCTTTCCACTATACCATACCCAGGATTAAAATGGAATGTGCAGGGCAGCTAGATGGCGCAGTGGTTAAAGCACCGGCCCTGGATTCAGGAGTACCTGAGTTCAAATCTGGCCTCAGACACTTGACACTTACTAGCTGTGTGACCCTGGGCAAGTCACTTAACCCCCTATTGCCTGGAAAAAAAAAAAGGAATGTGAGGGGTGGATGAAGAAACTAGAACTGGCAGTTGAACCCTCCCTCCACACCCCCATAACCTCGGGTTGTAAATGATTAAACATGGATGTAGGATACACTCAGATACACATATGGAGGTGCACACACACACACATACACACACACACACACACACACACGTCCCTGCAGAGAGAATAAGATCCAAGCAGATGTAATATCTCAGCATTCCATACTTACTATCCTTATGTCTGCCTTCCCAGCATGACTTTGACTCTCAGATAGATATGGAATATAGAGACTTGAAATCCACCTGAACCCTTATTAGCTAACTCCGTGTGTAGCATGAGTTAGGGATGGGGTTTAGGGGAAGAAGCAGGGAGGCAGAAAAAATCTAATTAAAGGCCTGGCATGAGTGGAATTTGTGATGCAGTGGAAAGACCATTGAATAGGAGTTGGGAGATCTAGGTTCTAGCTCTCTGGATTTTGTGAACCCGGGTAAGTGGCTTCCCTTTTCTGGACTATTTTCAAATGAAGGGGTAAAACTAAATGATCTATGTGGTCTCTAAAGTTCTATATTCTAAGGTCCCTTCTTTCAACTGTAATGTTCTATGTTCTAACATTTGGTGATTGTATTGGAAGACCAGTGGGTCCATTCTTGGAATAGGGAGGCTATTGCCTTGTCTAGTTTATTAGATTTCTGCTTTTGGAAAATCTGACAACCAGTTGAAGAAGCAGGCAGCAGGGTGAAGGGATATGTATTTTCCCTGCCCCACTTAACATGGTTCTCAAATTCACTCTACACCTTTGGCCCTTGTTGTTCCTAGCCCCAGCTTATTACAACAGTGGTATCGTAGCCAAGTCCTCATTCACCCAGGGATATGGTGAGGGATGCTGCTGCCCCCCACTTGTCCTATCCCAGCAAGTTGTAGTGCCCTCAGGCCATCCCCTGGCCCCCAGCTCCCTTCAGGCAGCTCTGAAAACAGATTTCTACTTCTAGACTAGAAAACAGTTTGGAATTTGACTACTTTTGGTAGAAGGTAGAGTTGTAAATGGTTAAGTATAGATGGGGGAGAAGGTAGAGTAATCCTGGGACAGAAGAATACTTGTATCTTCCTTGGAGTTAAAGAGCTGAGTTTGCCTCATGAGCAAGCTAGATTGTCTAGAGTAAGGCCATAGAATCATAGATTCTTAGGTCTAGAGAGGACATTAGAAAATAAAATCAGAGTTAGAGGTGATAGAGGAACCTAGGATGGCAGAGCTGGAGAGGATAGAGGAACCTAGAAAGGCAGAGCTAGAGGGGATAGAGGAACTTAGAATTGCAGAGCTAGAGGGGATAGAGGAACCTAGAATGGCAGAGCTAGAGGGGATGGGGGAACCTAGAAAGGCAGAGCTAGAGGGGAAAGAGGAACCTAGAATGGCAAAGGTAGAACAGAGATAGAGAGGACAGAAGAACCTAGAATTGCAGAGCTAGAGGGGATGGAGGAACCTAAAATGTAATTTCTGGAGGGAGAAGAGGAACCTAGAATGATAGAGCTGGAGAGGATAGAGGAACCTAGAATGGTAGAGCTGGAGAAGATAGAGGAACCTATAATTTTAGAGCTGGAGGGGATGGAGGAACCTATAATGGAAGAGCTGGAGGTGACAGAGGCACCTAGAATTACAGAACTGGAGAGGATGGAGGAGCCTAGAATGGCAGATCTGAAAGTGACAGGGGAACCTAGAATGTGCCTCAGATGTGAGACTTGGTTGAGGTGTTGATTAGTTATATTGAACTGCCTTTGTCCCATCTATTTCTTCTTTCTTATAAAGGAGAGCTCTCTGGGGATGTGTGCAGAAGGTAGAGATATATTGGGAAATTAAAGTAATCTAAAAACCAAAGCTATCAGTAGTTTTTTAAAGAAACATAAAACATTAGAGCACAGGATGTTCGAACATCAGAGAACATCAGAGCCGAGTCAGCCCCTCCTCTTGCCGTGGAGGAAACTCGGGCCCAATGTGCCTTACATATGTCAGCATATGCTAGGGATTTTATGTGCACCACCTTCCTTGAGACTTTATGGGCCAAATAGGCTCCCTCCTGGCTATTCACTTTGCTTTTTGATCTCATGTTGGACAATCTGGCCTCCTGGTTGTGCAAATCCTGGGTTGAGGTGGCGTGAAGGAGGCTAAGAAGGGAGCATCCCCCCTTCCTAGAGGCCGCAGGGCTGGACGAGCAGCATGTGGAGAGCTCAGCTGTGCAAACTTGGAAGCCCCCTCGGAAAACTTGTCCCAAAACATCCGTGCTCTCTGGAAACCCCGTGCACATGTCACCCTGTTTTGCTCATGTAACACATTCACAAATGGCCGTCTGTGGCAAATCCTTTCTCGCTGCCTGCATATAAAAAGAATTACCCGGGATGTCAAGGGAAATGTTTTCGTTTGCTGGTTTTCTCATTCCTTGTAGGCCTCTCTCAGCCCTTTGCCAAATCCACATCCTGGTGAATTCATCCTCTGGGCAAAGCCCTCCACAGCCTGGAGCAGGGCATGGGTGCCAGGGAGGCTGGGCCATATGCACCGCTCCTCTCACTCTTCCAAAGGCTTCCATTCTGGAAAGGCAGCTCTGGGCCTCCCTGGGTACTCTCTGCCTTTTAGAGAATGAGGCTCTAGGAAGGTGTCAGGGGAAGGGAAGCTTTGCAGAGAAATCTAATAGGAGAACACAAAAGAGAAAAGAAGGACATCCTGGCAGTTACATGTCTGGTGTTGGGGGCTGCTTTAGCTCTTCTTTGGTTCATTCATTTCCATCCTGGATGGAGCAAAAGCTGAAATCTTTTCTGTGCCATTGGGGCAAGTCTGGAGGTCTTAGGATTTGGCCTTGCTCTCTAGGCTTGGCTTAGACTCCAAGGCCTATGGAGGTTTGAAAGCTGGAAGGGACCTCAGAGATCATCTAGTCTGGGCCTTTCAATTTACAAAAGAGGAAACTGAGGCCCAGAGGTGAGAGAGGTTAATTTATATAGTTATTTTCATAGTATGCCTATACATATACACATATGATACACATACACATACATACAATAAACATATACACACTTATACACACATGCACACATATATGCACACACTTATATTTAAACATGCACATACATATATGCACACAGATACTTAAACATACACATACACATCTGCACACATATATATACACTTACAATACACTTACACATATATGTACACATACATATACACACATATACTTACACATACAATACATCTGCACATAAGGAAACATATACTTACACTTACACATACATATACACAATACACTGTAAAGACCAAATTTAGTATGGAAAGAGTTAAGTGGGTAAGAATGGAAACAGCCTCTTTCAAGAAACAACAGGTTTATTAATAGGAACAAGTTCAAAACACAAGTGAGGTTAATAGAGCTTGGGAGTCTAAATTTCTGGGGTAAAAAGGCCCCAGGCACCCTGAACCTGCCTCCAGCCCAGCTAGCTTTGCCTCAAAAAACACAAACTCCCACCACCCGAAATCTGTAGCTTTAAGGAGAATTAGCTTTGTGGTCTCTTTTGTTTTTGTCCGAAGGTCAAAATACCAGCAGCTCCTCTAACTGTGCCTACCTTCCTTCCCTGCTTCTCTCAGAACACTCTCCTCTCTCTCTAACTGCCTCTAACTGCCTCTCACACAGGAAGGGGCAGTTCTTAGCCATGCTGAGTCTCCAATTGGCTCAGCACACCCACATGGGCTGTTCCCATTATAATCTGGCCAGGCCCATGTGGGCATAGGGGAACTATTAGGGGAGGCTTAGTTACTTAGTTTCAATAAATGTTCCCTGTGGTCAGAGTTCCTCTTGTTTGTTCAATTATCTCTCACAGTACACACCCATCTTCTCTTAGGCTTTTAAGCTTACATTTTTTTTCAGTCTGATCATAATGAAGCAAAGATAGGGTTATGAAAAACCCGAATCACAATTAATTCCTTACGACATTTACACATACACATATACATACATATACATATACATATATACTTACACACACATACATTCACACATACACATATATTCAAGTAGACCTTGTTTTAGAGGTATAGTTTATATATTCAAGGGCAATCTATATTTGTACCAATACATTATATGGGTTTTTTTTGTTTGTTTTTTTTTGTTTGGTTTTGGTTTTGGTTTTTGGTGAGGCAATTGGGGTTAAGTGACTTGCCCAGGGTCACACAGCTACTAAGTGTTAAGTGTCTGAGGCCGGATTTGAACTCAGATCCTCCTGAATCCAGGACCGGTGCTCCATCCACTGCGCCACCTAGCTGCCCCTACATTATATGTTGAATGAGGCAGGCCTGAGAAAGCTTGTCACCTTTGGGGGGGTATGCAGAGGCTATTAGCTTCCAACTATTCCTGATTTTCCTTGGGTAGAGAGATCATTCTGTCTGATAACCCATAGCATTGCCATGCTGACTTCTCATAGCTCACTGTACCTGGAGTTTTTTCCTTGTACCAAGATTGTAGAGTCAGAGGGGACTCTAGCTATCATCTCTTCCAACTCCCTCATTTTAGAGGTGCCTTGTAAATTGCAGGGCAAAAAAAGAGAGGCTTTGTTTGGGGAGCTCTGTCTCTTTCCTGGCACCTATGTATCTGGCTTTTATATACACTGACTTACAAAGGGTCTGGAAGAGGGAGTGAATAAAGAAAACCCCAGGTTACCAGACTTTCTACATGTTGAAATGCCAGGTGATAGAGATCATAGAATCTGAAAGAACCTCAGAGGTCCATCTCGTCCAACATGGTCTTGCACCAAGCATCCCTCTACAACATTGCTGAGCTTCTTGCTCAGAGACCTCCAGAAGATGAGGAAAGATCCAGAACCCAGGCAGCTAGATGGCACAGTAGATAAGGCACTGGCCTTGGATTCAGGAGTACATGAGTTCAAATCTGACCTCAGACACTTGACACTTACTAGCTGTGTGACCCTGGGCAAGTCACAACCCTCGTTGTCCCCAAAAATACTTTAAAAAGAAGATCCAGAACCCCCTTAAGCAGCTCATTCCTTACCTCAGGCCTCAATCTGTCTCTCTTCAATTTCCACTTCCTTGTGTTGGTTTTACCCTCTGGTACCAAAGCCTACTTTCCTTCCATGTGATAATCCTTCAGATGCTTGAAGACCACTATCTTCTCTCTCCCCTAAAGTCCTCTCTTCTCTAGTCTAGCCATCTCCAGTCCCCCCAGCTGACCCTCACATAGGATGCTTTTCTGTCATCTCCTATGTGTCCTCTTCTCTACCCAACTAGCGCCATCTTGTTTCCATCCATCTTAAAATGGGACCAGCATAACTGCCTGTGAATTCTTTGTTTCTAGTGCAAGCTAGGTGTTGTGGAGGGGACTTCTGTTCTAGGAGATGATCTCTAAGGTCCCTTCCAGTGCTCACATTTGGTCATTTCTGCTTCCCTGTTCTTAAGTTCATTCATCCTTCCTCTGGACTCCACTGCCTCTCAGGAACATCATCTGTTTGGGACCTGGGGCCAAATGGAAAAATCAGTCCCTTTGATGTTGAGGCATGACGGTTCTCTCCCTCCATCAAACTCAGAGGTGGCATGCCTGACAAATATGACCGCATGTCTCAGGACTCCCAGTTGGCAAACAAAGCCAGTGCCACTAGGAAACTTGGCCCCTTGTTTCTCCTCTTGGTGAGGTCACTTGGTGTGTGTTTGTGGGTTACTGGGTGTTGTACACATTACAATTTGAAACCATCAAGTTCTCCTGGTCTTTCGTAGGCCACTGGCTTAGAGACTGGTGTTTACCAGTATAGCCAACTTATGGTATGCTGGGGAGAAGCCACCACTACTGACCTCTCTGCCTTCCAAGGTACCTTGACCTAGAGGTTAGGATGGAAGTGCGATGCTTTGACCTGCTGGCACATAAAGGAAGTGACCAGCTGGTGATTCAGAGGCAATTAGAACTCCTAGGCACCCACTCTTCCCCACTATGTCATCATGAACTCATAAGAACTGGAAGGAACTTTAAAGGTTATTTAGTCCAACTTATTTATTTTTCAAAGGAGAGAACTAAGAGCCAGAAAGGGGAGGCATGGGACAATCGATTTAAAGTTGGAAGAAACCTTAGAGGTCATTGAGTCAACAGCCCACATCTTATAGATTAGTCAACTGAAGAACACAGAAATTAAGCAGCTTGCCCAGGATCACATAGTTAGTAAGTGTTTGAGGTGGGATTTTAACTCAGGTCTTCCTTACTCCTAAGTCTGAGGCCTTACTTGCTATTCCATGTTTCCCCTCAAGGAACCATCACAGCCAAGCACTTTTTAGAGGTTAGTCCAATTCTTCTGACTGACTCATGCCTTTAGAGTAGAAAGCTGAGGGGGCGGCTAGGTGGCACAATGGATAAAGCACCCACTCTGGATTCAGGAGGACCTGAGTTCAAATTCAGCCTCAGACACTTGACACTTAACTAGCTGTGTGATCCAGGGCAAGTTACTTAACCCTCATTGTCCCAGAAAAAAAAAGAGAAAAAGCTGAGTGATTTGTAAAGTTACCTTCCTAGTCATGTCTCCTAACCTGGCTACTTCCCACAGGAGACCATGTAGCACTGTAGGCCATCATAGGTCAGAAATGGATTGCAAATTCTAATCTAAGCTCTTCAACTGGAATGTGACTTCCCTTAGGTAGTGATAATAATTCAAATTTCTATAGAGCTTTATATTTTAGAACATATTTTACTCTTAACTACTTGAGAAGTAGGTCACTTGAATAGTATTATCCACATTTTATTGATGGGGAAATGGAAATCACATGTCTGGATGAAAAAAAAACTATGGAGTCAGTAGAAGTATTCTTATCAAGTGTGATTTTAATTTTTTTTTTGGTTATGGGGTTACCTCTGGGCATTCTGAAAGCTTTCAAGGTTGGTGGTCCTGGCTCTTTATCCTGGCTAACTCAACTTCAGAATATATGACTCTCTTTTTCCATAGCAGAGGGTATACCCTGTGAGGATCTCCATACTAGTCTCAACCTACTTCCTAGTTTCCAGAATGGGAGAAGTGATAGTCCTACTGTATTTTGCCCTGCCATTCCACACCTGGAACTCAGCTCTGGGCGACACATTTTAGAATAGACATTGACAGACTGGAGTATGTCCAGAAGAGAGTGACCAAGATGGTGAAAGGCCCTGAGGTCATGCCAAATGGGGATCTATTAACCAATTAGTAAACACTTATTAAGCACCTACTATGTGCCAGGCACTGTGCTAAGCAGCAGGGATACAAAAAGAGGCAAAAGACAGTCCCTGCCCTCAAGGAGCTTACAATCAAATGGGGAAGACCATGTGCAAACAAATATATGCAAAGCAAGCTATATAGAGAATGAACAGGAGATAATTAAGAGAGGGAAGGCACCAGAATTAAGAGAGGTTGAGGAAGGCTTGCTGTAGAAGGTGGGATTTTAGCTGGGACTTAAAGAAAGCCAGGGAGGTCAGTAGCTGGAGTGAAGAAGGGACAGATAGAGCATGGAGGACAGCCAGAGACAATGCACAGAGTTGAGGGATGGAGTGCCTTGTTTGTAGAACAGACCGGAGACCACCATCACTGGATCAGTTGAAGAAAAAGGAGCAGCGTAGCCTAGTGGTTTAGGGAATGCATGACACCCTCTTCAAATAGTTGAAAGGATGTCATGTGGAAGAGGGCTTAGCTTTATTCAGTTTGACTCCAAAGGGCCAAACTGTTGGAAATAGAACAACTTCCTGGTAATTAAAAATATCCCATCATGGAAAAGGCTGCCTCAGGAGGTAGCAAGACCCCCCACTCCAAGCAGAGGTGGAAGGATCTCTTGTAGGAAATGTAAGAGAGAGGATTCTTGGTCAGGTAGGATTTGTACCAGATCTCTGGAGGACTTGTTCATGTCATTCTTTTTTTTTTTTTTTTTTGGTGAGGCAGTTGGGGTTAAGTGACTTACCCAGGGTCACACAGCTAGTACGTGTCAAGTGTCTGAGGTCGGATTTGAACACAGGTCCTCCTGAATCTAGGGCTGATGCTCTATCCACTGCACCACCTAGCTGCCCCTGGAGGACTTGTTCATGGTTCAGTCCAAGTACATGACTTCTGGGGTCTTGTGTAACTGAAATTTGGGGATTGATTATCTTTCTCCAGTTAAATCTGTTCCCCCTGCCAGCCCCAGGCAAACAGCATTCAGGAGAAATATTACTTCATGTTTTATCATTGTTCTCTTAAGTAACTATTTTTGCCACAATATAGTTTTCCACAATTTTTTCTAAAAATTGCGAATGGACAGTGTTTCAACTACCTGATATGTCTGATAAGATTTTATGGGCCACACAAAGAAATTAGCCACTCTTGATAACATTGTTTTAGTGAGAAAATGTGTTTTGAGTTCCAAAAAACTGACTTAGAAATGAACCTTGGGAATGGAACTCATTTGTAAGCTGGGGCTGATGCATTAAGGGACTTGTATGAGAAAGCCCCTGTGTGGTGCAGAGAGTATTTTCTCCATAGGAAAAAACAGCTTTGGCTCCAGCCCAAGGCATTCATCAGGTTCCTCGATGATAGGTCTCCTCTCCAGCTTTTTCCATCTGATTTTTGTTTGGCTAGTCTGGGCTCTTCTTCAAAATCTAGAGAAGGGGAGGAAGAGGGGGAGACAGAGACAGAAAGAGAGACACAGAGAGAGAAAAAGAGACACAGAGACATGCAGAGAGAGAGAACCAGAAACAGAATAACAGAGACAGAAATAGAGACAGAGAAAAACAAACACAGAGACAGAGAGAGACAGAGACAGAAAAACAGAGAGAGAGAAAGACACACACAGGGACAGAGACAGACAGAGAGACACAGAGAGACAGAGGCAGACAGAGACAGAAAGACATACACACAGAGAGACAGGCAGAGACAGAAAGAGAGACAAAGACACACAGAGAGAGACAAAAACACAGAGACAGAGAAACAGAGAAAGATACACAGAGAGAGAGACAAAGGCAGCGGAGACAGAAATAGAGAAAGAGAGGGGGCAGCTAGGTGGCGCAGTGGATAGAGCACTGGCCCTGGATTCAGGAGTACTTGAGTTCAAATCCGGCCTCAGACACTTAACACTTACTAGCTGTGTGACCCTGGGCAAGTCACTTAACCCCAATTGCCTGCCTCTCTCTCTCTCTCTCTCTCTCTCTCTCTCTCTCTCTCTCTCTCTCTCTCTCACACACACACACACACACACACACACACACACACAAACAAAAAAAGAAATAGAGACAGAGAAAGACACACACAGAGACAGAGACAGAAATAGAGACAGAGTCAGAGTCAGAGATACAGAGAAAGACACATACACAGGGACAGAGACAGATGGAGACACAGAGAGACAGAGGCAGACAGAGACAGAAATACACACACACAAAGACAGGCAGACAGAGACAGAGAGGCAAAGAAAGACACACAGAGACAGAGAGACAGAAAGACAGAGACAGAGAAACAGAGAGACACACACACAGACAGAGACAAAGGCAGAGAGAAACAGAAAGACACACACACACGCAGACAGACAGAGACAGGCAGACAGAGAGAAAAACAGAGACAGAAATAGAGACAGAGAAAGACACACATAGAGACAGAGACAGAGACACAGAGAGACAGAGGAAGAGGCAGACAGAGATAGAGAAACAGAGAAAGACACACACACACACACACACACACACGCAGACAGAGACAGAAAGAGAGATAGAGAAAGACACACACACAGAGATAGAGACAGAGAAAGACTGTGAGGAAAAGAGGGAAGGACAGAAAGGGAGGAAGTAAAGGAGAAAACCAGGGAGATAACAGGGAGAATGAGGAAGAAGAGCAGGATCCCTCACTTCTCTCTCCTGGATTCTATTTGCACATAGTTGACTGCCCATTGGACATCTCCACCTGGATATCCCATAGATCTCTCCAACTCACTATGTCTGAAACATCATCTTTCCTCCTATACATCCTCCTCTTCCACACTTCCATGTTTGTTTTGAGGTTACCATCCTCGCAGTCACCTAGGTTTACTGTCTTAGCATAATCTTTGATTCCTTCTTCTTCCTCAAACCCTATATAGAATCAGTTGTCAAGTCTTGGGGATTCAGCCTCCTGAGAATTTCTGGCATCTGTTCCCTCCTCTTCACTCACACAGCCCCCACCCCTCATGACCTCTCTCCCTGACTCTTCTAATTAGTCACCTCATTGGTCTTCTGGAGGCCAGCTTCTTTCCTCTCTGATCCCTTCTCCATACAAATAATCTTCCGAAAGCATAGACCTGACCATTTCACTCATCCGCTGGAAAATCATCATTGGCTCCCTATTTCCTTTGGGATAAAATAGCATTTCAGGTCCTTCACAATGTGCCTCCAGACTATCTTTCAATAATTAATTCACAGTATTTCCCGCCATACTTTCAGCTTCCAACTGTACAGGCCCAGTAATTTCCCTTGGCCTCAGCCCTCCATCTTTGCCCAGACTGCCCTGCATGTCTAAAAGGTACTCTGTCCTCACCTCCTTCTCTGGAAATCTTTGGCTTCCCCTAAGGCTTGGTCCAGGAGCGATATCCTATAGGAAGCCCTGGCTGATTGCCCCCACTTGGGAATGTTCTCTTCTTTCCAATATTATCTAGTATTTATTTACTTCTGGACATATCCTGCCCCATGCCCCCAGTGAAATGTAAGCTCTTTGGAAATAGTACTTTTCTATTCCCAATGCTTTGCATATAGTAGGTGCTTGATAAATAGTTCCATAAATTTCAGTGTCTTCCTATATGACCTCCAGGATCAAATCTAAAATCCTCTTTGGCTTTTTTTTTTTTGGCAGGACAATGAGGGTTAAGTGACTTGCCCAGGGTCACACAGCCATTAAGTGTCAAGTGTCTGAGGCAGGATTTGAACTCAGGTCCTCCTGATCCAGGGCCAGTGCTTTATCCACTGTGCCACCTAGCTGCCCCCTCTTTGGCTTTTAAAGGGCTTTATAACCTGGCTTCTTCCCACTTTTGCAGTCTTCTTCCCTCTTGCTCTCCTCTATATACTCTGGTCTCCTAGTGACACTGGTCTCCCAGCTGTTCCTGGACCTAAAAGACTCCCATCTCCGACCTCCTACTGTTCTCCCAGGCTGCCTGACCTAACATGTGCAATGCTCACTCTCCATTATCTGGCTTCCTTCAAGGCCCCAGATAAAGGCCCACCTTTTACTAGAAGCCTTACCCAGTGCTCCTTAACCTTCATGCTTTCCCTCTGTGATTGCCTTCAGTTTGGGGGCAACTAGGTGGTACAGTGGCTAAGGCGCTGGCCCTGGAGTCAGGAGGGCCTGAGTTCAAATTCACCTCAGACCCTTGACACCTACTAGCTGTGTGACCTTGGGCAAGTCACTTAATCCCGATGGCCTCAAACATCTGGGGCCATCTCCAGTCATCCTGATGTATATCTTGTCACTGGACCCAGATGACTCTGGAGGAGTGAGGTTGGTGACCTTTCACAGCCCTCCCTCACTTAAATCCAGTTCACTGCAAGTCATGACATCACCTCCCGATGTCACAGTCCTCTTTGGGAACAAAGGACAAACAACAACAACAACAACAACAACAACAGTTCTAGGTTTATTCCTTCTAGATCTGTCTTGTGCCGGTTTGCAGGTTCTCTCCCTCATTAGATTGGGAGCCATCTGAGGGTAGGGACTGTTTTTGTTCTATTTCCAGGGCTTAGACACAACAAATACTACTTGATTGATTGATAAATTGAATTGAGGAAAACCATCAGAGAGGGAGAGAATGAGAGAAGCATAAAAGCAATGAGGGAGAGGAAAGAATAAAGGAGAAAAGGAAGATGGGAAGGATAAAGAGAGGAAAGGAGGAATGAGGGAGAGGGACAAAACGAAGGATAGAGAATAAAAGAGGACTAAGGGAAGGAGGGAAGATTAAAGGAGGAAGAAGGGAAAGGAGGAGGCACTGGAGGAGAAGGAAAGAAGGGCGAGTGGGAGAGAGAAAACTCTTGAGAAGGGCAGGAATGAGGAAGGGAGCGCCAGAGGGAGAGATTGGGAAGCAGACGAACAGACAGCGCCACTTCATCCCTTGGCTCTTGGACCAGAGCCGCAGGCTGCGTCCTGGGGGCCAAGTGATCTTTGCCTCTCCACTTCGGGCCTCCCTGTTGTCTCTCTTTCCAAGAAACCCAAGAGCTTTGGCATCTGTGGGTCTCATGGGCTGTCCTCGACCTTTGATATAAGCCCGGGGGTTTTCGACAGTCATTCTCCAAACTGGGGCAGAGTGAGGGGTCGGGAGGTGGAGGGGAGGGAGCGCCCGGAGGCCTCTGGGAGATTGTGTCAGTGGCTGGAGGGGATTTGCAGGCAGAGAGGCAGAGGATTGAAAGCAGTTGGAGAGGTTCGCAGTCTCCCCTGAGCCTGGCCAGGGTGGCAGCCAAGTCGGGGCGAGGGGGGGTATGGGCGGGCGGATTGGAGGGGAAAGGTCAGCCAGGCTGTTTAGAGGAGGCGGCAGAGCCCCGAGGTGCAGGGGGTGGGGTCATGTCTGCCCTCCGGGCTGTGGGGGGCCCGGGTTTAGTGCGGCTCAGCCTCCGTCATGGGACAGCAGCGGCTCCGAGGTGAGATTAGCGGTTTCGCGGGGCAGACACGCAGCCTTCTGTTCATCGTCCTCCAGCGAGACGTTGGAAGGGGCCGCGGGCTCCTGGCTTCGCGCTGCGGGGACTTTCGGGTCCAATGTGAGCGTTAAGAAAAGCCGTGTGGACAAGGAGGGGCCCGGATTTAGCGGGCCTGGGAATGGGTCCAAGAGAGTAATCACTGGCCTCTTTGCGAGTGTTCCTGCTCGTCGTGATCGAGAGAGGCAGCAGGGCTCACTGGCGGGAGGGGGTGGGGGTGGGGGGTTAAGAATCCCGCTCTGGGACCTGGATTTGAATCTCGAGCTGCTCCCAGCTGTGGATCATCGGAGCAGTCACTCATGAGGAGAGGCTGTCAAGTGAGACTGGGGGATTTCTAAGGTCTCTCCCAGCCCCAAACGCAGTGATCCTTCGATGGACAGCTAAACATAAAGGCATTATAATATTGGCCTAATATTTTCCAGCGCTGAAGAACATTCAAATAAGTTATTGGCTTTGGTTCCCACTGACAACATCCTTGTGAGGGAGACAAGGAGAGGATCAATAGGCCCATTTTAGAGATGAGGAATTTGAGGTCCAGAGAGGGGAAATGACTTTTTTTTTTAAGTGAGGCTATTGGGGTTAAGTGACTTGCCCAGGGTCACACAGCTAGTAAGTGTTAAGTGTCTGAGGCCGGATTTGAACTCAAGTATTCCTGACTCCAGGGCCGGTGCTCTATCCACTGCACCACCTAGCTGCCCCCGGGAAATGACTTTTGTAACTTCATATGGCTAAGTGGCAGAGCCAGATCCCGAATTTGGGTCTTCCATGCCCCCAGGCCAGTCCCTGCTAGACTAAAAGAATGGATGGATGGATGGATGGATGGATGGATGGATGGATGGATGGATGGATGGATTTTTGTCACAGACCTCTGTGGCAGTCTGGTGAAACCTAGGACCCTTTTTCAGAATGCTCTTTTAAAATAACTGCCAAGAAATGCTAAATTTCAGTCAGAGGTTAGTGAAAATCAAGATTTCATTTTTCCCCCAGCTGAGTCCCCCCCAAAATCTCTCCACGTCCTCAGGTTTCCCAAAAGCTGTATTATAGATCACCCACTTCTACACTTGGACTAACATATAAAAGTAGATAAAACAAGCTGGGCAGCTACTGGCACCAGGTCTGGAGTCAGGAAGTCCTGAATTCAAATTTGGCCTTAGATACTTACTAGCTGTATGACGTTGGGCAAGTCACCTAAGCTCTGTTGTCTTGAAGGCAGCTAAATGGCTCAGGGGTCTGGAAGTCAGGAAGATCCGAGTTCAAATCTGGATTTAGACACTTATTAGCTGTGTGACCCTGGGCAAGACACTTAAACTCTGTTTGCCTCAGTTTCCTCATCTGTAAAATGAGCTGGAGAAGGAAATGGCAAACCACCCCAGTATCATTGCCAAGAGAATTCCAAATGGGGTTACCAAGGGTTGGACAGGAGTGAAAAAATGACTGAATACAACAGATAAAACAAGTAGAAATTTTTGGCTCAAGAAGCTACCGTCTGGTTGGGGAAAAATAGCATGTGTGTTTCTTAAACAATACATTGCAATCTAATGCAAGGCAAAGCAAGCAAGGTAACATAGTCATCAAAAGCATAATAGAGAATTGCTGGCATTGGTCGAACATGGCTCCTTGGGAGAGGTGGTTACTTGGGCCAAGTCTTAAAGCCGGTAGGATCAGATAGATGGTTTAGAGCTGGCATAGACATTCATTAAATTCCTTTATTTTACATATGAAGAAACCAAGGCCCAGGGAGGTGAAGGTAGAGGTAAGATTCTTTTTTGTTTTGTTTTTGTTTTTGTTTTTTTCACTAAGGCAATTGGGGTTAAGTGACTTGCCCAGGTTCACACAGCTAGTAAGTGTTAAATGTCTGAGGCCGGATTTGAACTCAGGTACTCCTGAATCCAGGGCCAGTGCTCTATCCACTGCGCCATCTAGCTGCCCCTAGAGGTAAGATTCTAACCCATATCTTCACAGATTTAGCACCCTTTTCATGGTACTGCAGAAAATCAGAGCTAATCAGTGTGATTTGAACACAGGTCCTTCAACTCCAAATCCAGTGTTCTCTGCAGTATACTACTATCACCATCATGCTAGTCCCTTGAGGTGCCTATAATCTGAGGTGCAGATTCATCTACAGTCTGCTCCTAGATGAAAGGACAAGGCTTCTGGGAGAAATCACACCCTAGTCAGTCTATGCCAAGGGACATGGAAGTGGTATGGACTATAAGGGCTTTAGGAGATTGGGGTGTGGAGAGCCTTGCGGGGGGTGGGACTTGACTTGGGTATTGGAAGACAGGTAGGTTGAAAGAGCAAGCCTCGTTTGGATGTCAGGCTCAAGGGACAGAGGCGTGACTACTTGCGAGTTCCTGTGTGCCATTGTCTAAGCAGGTATAGGCTAATGGTTGGGTTAAGGGAACCTTTAATATAAGCCTAGGTGGAAAATTGAGGGAGGAGGAGCATTGGAACTCAGCTCTTTTGCCTCATAAGATTCCCAAAGGGAGAGCAATTGGGAAATATTTCAAAGGCAGATAATAACACTCAGCTTAGTTTGGGACCCTTTTCCCTCGGGAGGAAATCATCAAAAGACCTCCATTTGGAGCCCCCATTCTTATGCTTGCTAACAGTGTGATCCTGAACAAGTTATTTCTGTGAACCTTAGTTTCCTTATCTGTAAAAATGGAAGTATGAATACTTTCACTACTTTTTGGGGGAGCAGGGAGGGGTAGGTGGTGGCTACAGAGCTTTGTAATAGTAAAAAGTACTATGGAATTGTCAGTTATTAGCATTCCTTCACTCAGCAGCTTCTTCTATCTCTAAGAGAAAAGGGCTGAGTGAAGCCCTGAGTTCAGCCCAAATCTACTGACCTTAGGGAAATGTTGACAGTGTAAAGCCCAAAGGGGCCGATTGCAGAATACTGTAATTGACTGTTTAGGTAATGGATGTGAGGAGGGATGACACCCCATCTGTCATCTTCTGAGGACCATTAGGAGATAAAAGAGAAAATTCCTTCAACCGCTCTTCTACCTTTTCCCATGTTACCCCCTCCCCCACACACCCTCTGAAGTAGGGATGATTTTAACCGGCCCATCCATTGGCACTGGGAAGGTTTTTTCAAATGGACTTGGGCCTAATGGGACCCAGAGTGTTGAAGTCATCAGTGCCAGGGCTGGAAGGGAGTCTTGGGAACAAGAGCGATGTTCCCATCAGCACAGCTCAGGCCCCGAGAGGATGGGAAGCTGTCCAGTTCAGGCCCATGGTAAACGAACCCTCTGTGTAAACAGAGCTGAGATGGGGGTGGGGGGGCAGGGAATGTGGAGGAGAGTGAACATCCCCGCCCTCCAAGCTCTGGCCTAAAGCTGGGCTTGTTATCATTGGCACAACTGGCTGCTGCTACATCCTGGCCAAGGTCATCACCCTCTAGGCCATGTGGAAAGTATTAATGGTGGCATCCGAGGTCAAACAGGTCAGAAGCACCACCCTCGCCCTCTCCCCGGATGTGATGGAAGAAAAGAAAAGTAGCTGGAAAGGGGGTGGGGAAACATGAGCATCCCTATTCTTTTGTTGACAATAGCCCCTTCTCAACCTCCCTGTTGATGAGGAGCCAGGAGACCTTAGCATCTGCTACATAGAATGGGCCGGCTTTCGCTGTTAGCTTGAGGGTCGGCAGGAGTGATTCTGACATGGGAGTCAGTTGAGTTCTTAGTGTGATGGAAACAGCCAGTGTAGAGAGCAAAGAGACCTGGTCCCTAATGAAAACAGCAACAACAAGAATGAAAAGTACTTTAAGAGATCTCCTTATAAATAACCCTGGGAGGCAGACAGTGCAAACATTATTATTACTCCTTTACAGAAAAGAGAAACTGAGTCTCAAAGAGATATAATAACAGCCAATTAATACCACCCAGCGGTCCACATCAGCTGTCTGTCCCATATCCAAGTCCATCCAGTCTCTTACTCAGGATAGAGTAATTAATCATTCACCAAGTTATTGTTAAGTTCCTAGTATATTCTAGGCAATCCTATAAGAGCTGCCGTCATTTCAGTAAAAGGCATGTCGGTCGGCTGCCTTTGGGGGTCAACTCATCATCCTGTGACTCCCCGGACCAAAGCCCCCTTCCTTTCCCTTCTCCCCTTCTCCTCCACCCCCAGATGTGATGTCTTCTCCTGTATGAGCTACTCCTACTCGGGGACAGGCTCATGCTTACATTGGAATCCCCAGGGCTTAGCACAAAGCCTGGCACATGGCTAAGTGCTTCATAAATCTGGGAAGAGATGTAGATGGCTCTGAGGTTATGGAGCCAGGTTATTGGGAGAGTGGCTGTGCTCTCAGCAGAGATAGGGAAGTTGGAGACAGGGGCAAAGTTAAGTGGTTTGCCCAAGTTGGACTAAGAGAGCCTAGGAATTTATCCCGCAATGGACAATGTCAATTACAATGTGGGAATCAGCCAAGAATACTGGATTGTGAGTCCTGGACTCTGCTCCTATGTCTGTCTGCCCCTAACTTTAGCAACTTGGAATTGTTTCAGCCTTCCGAATTCTGTCCCCAGCACCTAGGGCAGCACCTGGCATACAGCAGGGACTTAATAAATGCTGGCTGGACCTCTCGGAGTTTTAGTTTCCTCGTCTATATAGGGAAGGAGTTGAAGCCCTTATGTTCTGTGTTCTAAGGACCCTCCCAGCTCTGACATTCTATATTTTAAGGACTCTTCCAGATCATATTCTATGTCCTTGACATTCTATGTTCTAAGAGCTAGCCCCACTCTGACATTCTGTGTTCTTCAGGCCTTCCTGGCTTTGACATTCTGTGTTCTAAGGGACCTCCCACCCCTGGCATTCTGTGTTCTGTGTTCCAGCTCTGATATTGTGTTGTTCTCAGGGCCTTTCCAATATTGACATTCTGTGTTCTAAGGTCGCTTCCAGCTGTGACATTCAAAATTCTCAGTGTCTCTCTTTGATCCTACAGTCGAGCCTACAGATCCTTTCCCAGATTTCTAACAATTACTTAAATTAGGTGGATCATTGTCCTAACCCGGATGGGGAGGCCGGTAGAGGAGAGGGTTAGAGATAGGTTTCAAGAGGTCCTTGAATCCATGTGTGCACTGTCATTTTGTCATCTCCTAGCCAATAAATGAATGAATCAATCAATCATTCAATAAACAAAGAAAGACATAGATAGACAAATAACTGAGTACAATAATATAAGTGTTAATAGAGGAAGAGAGCCTGAGAAATTTCTAGTCGTTAAAAATATATCTTCATACTTGAAAAAGTTAGGACCCATGCAGGTACCTGATAAGGTTATCCTCATGCATGAGGTGAGGGAGGTGAGGGTTTAGGCAGAGTAGATCTGAATTTGCATCCCCTCAGTCAAAATCCAAGTGAATCTCTTTTGAACATCAGCAAAATCCATTTGAAACGGAATCAAAAGGTTACTGCCTGCCCAGCGAGGCTTTCCCCAGGGTAGAGGCTTGTTCATTGTAGGCCCACAGCTGCAAGAAGGAAACCAGCAAGTCAATCAATAGGATGTTCATTTAGTTCCTACTATGTGTCAAGCACTGGGGGGTATAGAGAAAGGCAAAATCACAGTCCCTGCTCCCAAGGACCTCCCAGTCTAATGGGAGGGGGAACAACATGCAAACAATTATGTACAAACAAGCTATAACTAGGACACATTTTAGGAGATTCTCCATAGTATTTTTTTTTATTGAATAGAATTTTATTTTCCAAAATATATGTAAAAATGAATTTTAACATTAATTTTTTTTTAAAGTTGTGTTCCAACTTCTCTTCCTCCTCCATTCCCACCCCCCACCCACTAGAACTCAACAGAGGGAAGGCACTGGTATTAAGGAGTGAATCAGGAAAGGCTTCTGGTGGAAGGTGGGATTTTAGAAGGAAGTCAGGGGAGGAAATCGGGGGACAGCCAGAGAGTGTCCAGAGTCAGGAGATGGAGGGTCTTGGTCCAGGGATGCCAGGAGACCAGTGTCACTGGGTCACAGAGTTGGGGGATTGGGGACATGTAAGGTGGGTATGGAGGGCAGCTTATGAAGAGCTCTGAAGGCTGAACAGGTTATCAAACTACAATAAAAATGAAAAAATGTAAGCCGGGACAGAGGAGTCCCGAATGCTCCAGAACCAGATTACAATGTGGAACTATTTAACACAAGAAGTAAACACCAAACCTAGATAATGTTAACATGTGGTTTTCTAAGGCAGCAGGTGGGCTGGGGATTCTTCTTGACCTTTTAGTGGCTCCATTTTCAATGGACACCCGCCGAGCTGGGACACTGACTTCACTACCTCAGCCTGAGGAGGGTTAAAGCTCCGTGTGAGAACAAGTGGGCAGGGTATAGAGCTAGTAGTGTATTTGGTATTGTCCTTGCCGAGGTCAAGGGCATGCGGCAGTTAGAGCCTTATCCCCATTAGCTTGAATGAATGGAAAGCATTTATTTATGAGTCCTCATAAACACCGTGTACTAAGTGTACTAGGATGCAGACACTAAAAATGGGAAAGACCCTACCTTCAAGGAGCTTACAGGGGAGGCAACACATATAGCATAGTATAGAAAGAATGTGGGACTTGGAATCAAGAGACCTGGATTCTAGTTCCAACTCTATCTCTATCTATGTGACTTTGGACAGGTCACTTCCTTTCCCTGGACCTCAGTTTCCCCAACTGTAAAAAGGTGACACAGTGGATAGAGTGCTGGGCCTGGAGTCAGGAAGACCTGAGTTCGAATTTGGCCTTAGATACCCTTACTAGTTGTGTGACCCTGGACAAGTTGCTACACCCTCTTTGCCTCAGTTTCTCTATCAGTCAAATGAGCTGAAGAAGAAAATGGCAAATGACTCCAGTATCTTTGCCAATAAAATCCCGAATAGGGACATGAAGAGTCAGACACAACTGAAACAACTTAATAACAACAAAACAAGATTAGTTTAGAGTATCTTAGAGGCATATTCTGGCTTGAAGACTGAGGAGGTAAGATTTTCTGGCAAATGGTGATTAACTGGTTGAGAGACCCCAGGCTGAAGGGTCTCTCAGGTTCCTTCCAATGATAAAGTTCGTTAATTCTCTGCCTCAGTTCTTTCCAGTGTTAGAACCTTGCCTCAAAGTCACCCCTAGTGTCCCTATATCATAAGTGCTTCCTTTTGCTAGCATGAAATCAGCCAGGCGAGGGTGTGGGCTCCACTGGGACTCTCCAGGAGAAATGTGTGAAAACACTGGGTTGTGTTTTTTTTTTAAGTCTCTAGGGAAACTTATTTATTTTGAAATATAAACATGTTCTTTGAGTGTAAAAAATAAAGCGTCTCACTGTGTTTATTTTATAAAAAAGCTATTTGGCTAAGCCAAGAACAAGGTGGGCTTGTTCACCAAGTTCTAATTCTTCATTTCTCTCCTGCTAATTTTTCCCCTCTCTCCTCTATCCTGCTAAAAGATTTGTAGGTGTTGAAATGGATTGTCCCTCAAGGTAGCCTCTCTTGTCCTTTAGCTCCTCTTAATTCAGGGTTCCGGGTTCTAGCTAGTTCTAGCTTAATTCCAAGGCAGGTTTCAATTTAGGGAACCCTTTACATCAGGGATGCAAACCTGTCACCTTATGAGGTCTCAGGAGAAAGCTAGGCATTGAATGAGTGGTTAAGGAGAGTTAGAGGTTAAGGGCATCCAGGTGGCTCAGTGGATAGTACCTGGCCTTCACCAGGGTGCCCATAGAGAAGTTCTTTGGACTTTTCCCCCCAAAATGGGAGGGGGGATGAGAGCATCCTTAGTGATGGGGCCAGCCTGGCACAGATTTTTCCAGGGCTGAGGACCAATGACAGCACGAGGGTGATGTATTGACTTGCCTATGTAGTGGGCTACTGACAGCATCACCCCAACTGGTGTCTGCTGTTTGGAGAGGGTCCTCTTGGGTGGCAGTGGAGGTGGGGCACCAGAACATAGGAACAGTGGCCAAAGAGTTACCTTCTGTCCACAGCTAAGAAGCATTTTGAACTGGAAGGAGTCTTAGAGATTATCTAATTCTAATGCCCCATTTTCTGGAAGAGGGAACTGAGTCTCAAAGAAGAGAATGACTTGTCCAAGGTCACATAGAGATAGTGAATAAAATTCAGCCCTAGGGTTTCTGCTTCCCAAGACAGCTCCATCCCCCATTTCCTGGAAAGATCAGTCCATGGGCATGGAGGGTGGGGGAAGTGGGAAGGAGGGAAAGGGGGGAAGCTGCAGAGTTGAGGGTTGGGTAGGGAACAGTTGGCCATTAGGAAAATTCATCTGTGTTCAGAATGTTTCGAAAGGTTTGAGATGGAGAGAGAGGAAGGTGTAAGATACTTTTTCATCGGCTGATCCCAAGGGAGTAACTCCAGGCATTAAAACCTGACTAGAAATCACACGCAATTTCCCTTTTGGTTCTCGGCTTCTTTCATGCCTGCTCTACGTCTCCTCCCCCCAGCTAAAACTCTGCAGTCCCTGGCATGAAGACTCAACTTCATCCCTCATGCCTGAGATCAGAGCGGAGGTTTGGCTGGGGGGGAGGGGAGAGGAGGAGGAGGAGGGGCTGAGAAACCAGGCCCTTCTTTATTCCGTGGACACTCTGCAGGCCTCCTGGCCCCAGCCAGCTTCTCTGAAAGGGGGATGGAACCACCCCCTCTCCCCTCTCTCCCTCCTCCTGTCTGCAGGCCAGAACATCTGTGCATTCACCAGGGAATCTGGCCTTTCTCTGGCCCCACAACCAGCTTCTTGTCAGTATAACAGAGAAGGATTTGCTGCTTGGGAAGAAGGACCAGGACTGTGTTTAGGGCCTGGGAGTCTCCTCAGGGGGTCCCTTCTTTTAGCCTTTCGACCTCAAGGGCAAGAGCTGGGATACACATCATCCCTCTTTGATTTCTGCCTTGACATTTCATAGGCTGTGAGAACTGGCAGGAACGTGAGTGATCATTCCATCACAGACGAGGAAATGAAGGGCTGCCAAGGTCCCTTCCATCTCTCCATCCTGTGAGGCCACCACCGGGGAAGTGACTTACCCAGGGTCATCCAGGGAGTAAGTGGCTGAGCCAAGACTGACACCTGAGTCTTAGGACCCCAGCTCCAGTCTTCCTGAAACCTAGAAATCTACTTACATAAACATGACCAAAAGAACTGGGGGATCTTAGCCCAGAGAATAAAAGAGCTAGGGAGGACACAGTGTCTGCCTTCAAGTCTTTGAAAGACTTTCAGAATGGAAGAAGTCTGAGACTTCCTCTGCCTGGCCCCAGAAGGCACAACTAGTGGGAATGGGTAGAGATTGTGAAGATGTCGATTTAAACCTGATGAAAGGGAAAACTTCCTAACAAAGTGAGCTCTCCAAAAATGGAATGGACTGCCTCATCAGGTAGTGAGTCCCCTGTCACCAGAGGGCTCCCAGGAAAGGTCTGAGTGGACACTGAATCCCAGTTCAGGTACATATATTGGAGGAGGGCACCTCTGAGATCCCTTTCAACCCTGAACTCCTGTGATTTCTGTGCCCAGATTAAATTATATTTCCACAAACACTTATTGTTTTTTGCAAAGCTCTTTGAAAATCTACCCTTCTGCAATTAGTTCCTGAGATGGGCCTTTGGCATGGGTCTTGAGTGAGGTGTGAACCAGGACTCAAGGATGGGATGGTCATTTTCAGAAAGCTTCTGATAAGGTCTTGCCCACCATCCCCAAACGTGGTTGGTTTGCTTGGCACAAAGTATACTGGACTTGGAGCCTTGGGTTCAAATCTTGTCTCTGATACCTCATAACTGGGTAACTCTGAGCAAGTCATTTCACTCTCTGAGGCTCATGTTTTTGGTCTGTAAAATGGGGGAATAATACAGCATCTCCTACATGTTTGTGAAGAAAATACATTTTTAGACCCCCCAAGTGTATTTAGAAATGCTTTGAGGATCTGTGATTACGTGGAAGGGCGCTGACCCAGATCTCAGGCCTTTCATGGTGTGGATAGAGCACTGGCCCTGGAGTCAGGAGTACCTGAGTTCAAATCCGGCCTCAGACCTTAACACTTACTAGCTGTGTGACCCTGGGCAAGTCACTTAACCCCCTATTGCCTCACTAAAAAAAAAAAAAAGGAATCATCATAGTTCAGGGGGGAAAAATCATGACCTGGAATAAAACCAGTGAGGAGTGTCTCCAAACTTAGTGAGGCTGGTCTTCCAATAGGAGAAAGAGTGTATAAGCTGCTGGGACGTCTTTGCATTCCCACTGCTTAGTTCAGTGCCTGACACATAGTAGGCACTCAATAGATACCTAACACATAGTAGGTACTTACTAAATGCCTAATACATGGTAGGCACTCAATAAATACTTACTAAATGCCTAACACGGTAGGCACTCAATAAATGCCTAATACATAGTAGGTACTTAAATGCTTAACAAATAATAGGCACTCAATAAGGATCTAACACATAGAAGGCACCCAACAAATACCTAACACATAGCATAGGCACTTACTAAATGCCTAACACATAGAAGGCACTCAATAAGTACCTAATACATAGTAGACACTTAAATGCTTGTTGGCTAACTGGCTGACTTTTCTGGCCTAACCTTTGAAAACCCTGGGTCACCTCAAAATTAGGAGCATCGGAGGAAGGTCTTAGTTGCAGTCTCTAGAAATCTAAAGCAGTTTAGCATTGCTACCCTGAAGGCCTGGGTTCAAGTTTCTCTTCTGGCACATGCTGGCCATGTGCCCCTTAATAAGTCAGTTAACTTAGCAATTTTTGAGGTTAACTCCCTTTGACTCTAAGGTGCAGAGAAGGTGTTGACCTGTACTGGAAGAGGGAGTCTCCTCACATGGGAGCCCCTGATGAACTCATAGGTGCAGTCCCTCTGCCTCCCCAAATGGGAATCATTATTCTTAATGATATGGTCCAGGCAGGACGAGTAATCAATCATCGTAGAAGGTATCTTATCTCCTTTCTGACAACTCCATGAGAGCCTTAAGGAAAGCGAGGAGGCAGATTTTGGGGGGGAAAAGTCTTTCTTTCAGTTTTTTGTTTTTAAACCAGAGGCAGCTTGTCTCTGTTGCTGGCCGTGCCGAAGGTCTCCAGGGTCTAGCCACACAGTCACGTTCATTCATAAGCTCCCCCTGCCTAGTTTGAAAAGCAAAAAAAAAAAAAACAACACAACCCACCAGGCACAGCCCCTAGGGCTGGACTGGAGACCCTTGGCTCCTGTCCCTCCTCCCCTCAACCACCCCTACCTTCCTCCCCCTTCCCCTCTTCACCCCGCCCCCAGTCTCAGGCTGCCCTTTATTTATGGCAGACAAAGTGCTAATTCCCGGCCTGAGTGAGGTGGGCCCCGACCCTGTGGCCAAGAGAAGAGAGACTGTTTACAGGCCTCCGGCAGTTCTTGGCTCCTTGGCGGCTCCCCTCACTGTGACATGTTTATTCTCCAGGCATGCTGCTAGCCGGGGGGTTTGGCAGAGCTGGGCTCAGGCATCCTTCTGATGGGGACAGGCTGGACCCAGGAGGGTTTGGTTGTTTTCTCTGCTGAGTCTCTGCCTTGCCTTCCGTCCCTGACTCCATCTCTCTATACCTCCTTCACCCTCTTTCTGTGTCCCCCCATTGTCCTTCCTTTTCTTTTTCTTTCCTTTTCCTCCCTCCCTTCCTTCTTTCTTTTTTCTTGTTTCTTTCTTTCTGTCTCTCCCTTCTCTGTGTATCTGTCAGTCTCCCCTCTTCTTTCTTAGTCTGTCCTTTTCTCCCTCTCCCTTTTCTCTCCCTCCCTTCCTCCCTCTCTTCCTTCCTTCCTTCTTTCTTTTTTCTGTCTCTCTCTCCCTACTCTGTGTATCTGTCAGTCTCCCCTCTTCTTTCTTAGTCTGTCTTTTTCTCCCTCTCCCCTTTCTCTCCCTCCCTCCCTCCCTTCCTCCCTCCTTTCCTTCCTTCCTTCCTTCCTTCCTTCCTTCCTTCCTTCCTTCCTTCCTTCCTTCCTTCCTTCCTTCCTTCCTTCCTTCCTTCCTTCCTCCTTCCCTCCCTTCCTTCCTTCCTTTCTCCCTCCCTCCCTCCATTCCTTCCTTTCACCCATCCAGTATTTTCACATGTAAAGGGGTGTGGTGGATGAAGAACAGGAAAGGGAAACCGGCAGAAGCCAGTAGTCTCTTGCCATAGCCCTGAAGGCAGCGCCTTCCCCACTGCTCCTTCCTCCCTTGCATATTCTTTAACTAGGTTACAGGGACTAGAGGACTTTCCAGATACTGGGAGTCAGATATAGGCTGAGGGTCAATTGAGACCGCTAGGCTGATGGGCAGGGCACCTGCAGTGCACTTGAAGTAGAGAGGCAGGAGAACTGCTTCCTAGGCCTTACCCTGTCAGTGATAATAGTTTTTAGAGCAAAACAAAGGGCCATAAAGTCAACTAAACATCCCCTTCATGATTCAAATGAGAAAATGAGACCCAGAATGGGAAACACACTTGCCCAAAGTCACACAGCCAACTCATAGGAGGCCAGAATTTGAATCTACACCTTCTGACTCCAGATTCTGGACCCGGCCACAGAAAGGGCAGGGACTCTAGTGGTCATCTAGACTGAGCTGGAACTGAACCTAGATTCCCTCCCTTGCATTCCTAACAAGCGGTCAACCAGGCTTTTAGGATCTCCAGGGAGAAGAAACTACCTTCCAAGTCAAGCCACTCCTTTTCTGGATGCGCTTATTCTCGGGGAGTTTTTCTTTATATATCAAACCTAAATCTGCTTTTCGGTGTCTTCTATTCATCACTCTCCAGAGGTTCTGCCCTTTGCAGGACAGGACAGCCCTTCAAACACCTGAAGAAAGTGATCGTGCCCTCCACCCTCAGTCTCCTCATGGTCCCTTCAATCACTCTTCATGCAGCAAAGTCCCCTGGTGACCTTTTTGTATGTGCTCTCCAGTTCACCCAAGCCTCTCCTGAAATGGGGATGCCAGAAGTGAGCAGAGTAGTTCAAATGACGCCTGAGTAGTGCAGAGGAGGACATTGGGATGACCACCCCCAACATTCTGGACATGATGCATCTTTTGATGTAGCCTGAGTTTGCAGAAGCTTTTCTGAGCTCTGACATCTCACAGACCCACCCCCACCCCCTCCCCTAGAACTTGTCACACAAATCTGTCTTTCCCATCTTACATTGGGAAGTTGGGTTTGGGTTTTTTTAGACCAAATATAGAACTTTTCATTGGTCTCTTAAATTTCATCTTATTAGACTTGGCCCCTTAGTCTAAAGGAAGCAGCTAGATGGTTCAGTGGATAGTGTGCTGGGTCTGGAGTCAGGACTGAGTTCAAATCCAGCTTCAGACACTTACTAGCTATGTGACCCTGGGCAAATCACTTAACCTCTGTTTGCCTTCATCTACTAGAGAAGGCAGTATCTTTGCCAAGAAAACCCCATGGACAGTATGGTCCACAGGGTCACAAAGAGTCACACACGACTGAAGAACATCAGTCTAGCAGCTCTTCCAGGTCCCTTCCATCAAAGAAAAGGACTGAACTAATTGAGTGCAGCAGGCGGTGATTGAGCAGCTACTCCCTGAGATCTCTTAAGTCCTTTTGAGGTCCAGAGTTTTATGATGCCATTATTCTTCAAACCTTTGGATGAGCTTCAAGATTCACATGACCTCCCCAGGGTGCTCCAGACAGAGGATGACCTGGGATACCACAAACCCACACCCTGTAAGCAGGCCAAGGCAGAGCTAGGCTGGAATTTGGCCAGCCTCCAGGCTGGAGAGAAGAAGGCAAAATTCTTCCTGCCTAGACCGACTGTGTGTGTGTGTGTGTGTGTGTGTGTGTGTTTATGTGTGTACACAATGCCCACCCCCAGTCCCCCCAAGGCTTTTATTAAAATACATGCCTTTGTGAGCAACTTCCCTATGGGTGAAGGTGGCTGTTTAAGTGAGTCAGTAAGCACACAAGGATTTGGTTGAAATCACCTGCTTGCTGCTATCTCCTTGACATACGGGATTGTTAAGTAAAGAGGGTACCAGGGGGCAGCTAGGTGGTGCAGTGGATAAAGCACTGGCCCTGGATTTAGGAGGACCTGAGTTCAAATCCAGCCTCAAACACTTGACACTTACTAGCCGTGTAACCCTGGGCAAGTCACTTAACCCTCATTGCCTCACTAAAAAACCAAAACAACGACAACAAAAAACAGGGTACCAGTAGGAGTTCAGGAACTGAGATTTCGAGTTTGGTTCCTAGCATTTACTATGTGACCTGCAGTAGTCACTATCTAATCTCCCTGGCTTAGTTTGCTTATCTGTAAAATGAAGATTCTGATATTTGTATTTCCTCCTAGGTTTTCTAAGAAAGCCATTTGTAAACTTTAAAGGGAAATGGAAATGTGAATTTTTAAAAATTATTATTATTGAGGGTCTTAATCCCCCAGGGTATTTTAAAAGGTTCCTCCTTAGGACAGGTAGGTAGCACATTGGTTAGTGTCAGGGGTGTGGGGGGCTTGAGTTAAGAGGACCTGAGCGAGTTCAAATTGGACCTCAGACACTTACTTGCCTTGTTACCCTGGGTGAGTCACATCACCCGTTTGCCCATTTCCTTATCTGTTAGGAAATGGCAAACCACTCTAGTATCTTTGCCAAGAAAATCCCAGATGGGGTCACAAAAGGTCAGACATGACTGAAACGACCTAACAGCAACAAAGTCTACCTCCTTGACCTAATATTCCACCACATTAGGTAAGACATTTTCAGGAACTAAGATGTCTACTCCTGCTAGTTTTCTTCCCTGTGATAAAATGTTTTGGGGAGAATCATTATAGTTTTTAAATGTAAAGAAAGCCCCCTGTAGCTCTTGTTATCTACATCTAGATTCTACTCTTTTCAGTTTTGCAGCTCTTTATATATGCATCCCCTTCCTCCCAAATTGAAAGAACATTTTCTAGAGTACTTAAATTTTTTTCCCAAACGTGCCTGACCATATGGGCCAATGGGAAGGTCAAAGGATTAAGAGTCAGGAGAAAGCTTTGTGAGGATCAAGTCCAGAGGTCTTAACCTTTTTTCTTTCTGTGTACCCCTTTGGGGGATCTGGTGAAGCTCATAGACCCCTTTCTCAGAATCATGGTTTTATTTTTTGTTTTGTTTTGTTTTTAGTGAGGCAATTGGGGTTAAGTGACTTGCCCAGGGCCACACAGCTAGTAAGTGTTAAGTGTCTGAGGCTGGATTTGAACTCAGGTACTCCTGACTCCAGGACTGGTGCTCTATCCACTGTGCCACCTAGCTGCCCCAAGAATCATGGTTTTAAATACAGAAAATCAAATACATAGGATTGCAAAAGAAATTCTCAGACCCCAGGTTAAGAACCTCTGCCTGGTTTTAGTACAATCCTCCTGTTTTATAGGTGAGACAGTGGAAGTCCAGAAAGAGGAAAGGACTTGTCCAGGGTCACAGAAGTAGTGAATACCCCAGCTGGGGCTCAAACACAGGCCCTTGGCCTTCCAGACCCCATGCTCTTTTTCTCGGCGCCAGGCTGCCTCTCTAAATCAAGGTAATTTGGGTTTTAGTATTTGGACAGGGTCCTCAGTCAATTGGCTATCAGAACCACATGGTGTCAAGTCAAGCTTGCTGAGCTGAAGCCGAAACTCAAAGACCCGTCAGAATGTGGCATGACGTGGATTAATGGGTAGGCCCGTACCTTAGATGTGGCCAGAGCCGTTAAGGAAGCCTTCAGTGATAGTTTACAGCTGCCCCTGATGAGGCGCCACATAATGAGAAACTGACAGGCCTGGGTAACTTTAATAAGCATTGTTGGTGGGAACCACAAGGCCTGATGGTGAAGTTGTTGCTGTTCATGAGAATGGTATTGAACACTCCAACCATCCTGATATTTCTCCAAGAGTGCTTGCGCCACCAATTTATAATCCCTCACAGCAGGAAAAATACAAAGCCCATTTGGGTGCCCAAAACCCTGGTACCTTTTGGGGAATTGGAAGGCCCAGACTCAGTAGCTCTGTGTCCTTGGGCAAGTCGGTGAATCACACAGAAACTCAGAGAGGGATGGGGACCTCAGAGAGGATCTAGCCCAGCATGGATTTGAACAGCAAATCTCCTCTGATAAGTGAGTTTAGAGACTTCCACCAATGATTTGATTTACCTCTCTGTGCCTCAGTTTCTTCCTCTGTGTAAAATGGGGATCATGAGATCTGTCTTGCCTTACCTCATCAAGGTGTTGTGATAAGCAAAGAAGACTCTTTGAAAACTCTAAAGCATTGTACAGATGTAAAGAAGCATTATTAGTATGACAAACCGTTGCAAGCCTGAGCTAATGACTCATTTTGTCAGCACAAGAAGTGGGCCATTGATCAGGCAACAGGCACGAGAACGCATCCCAGTGCTACTCCCAGGACGAAGGGCTCCATCTTGTCTAGATTCAACCCCAAACTTCCAGGAATACCAGGCTCCCAATGTGGCTTGCAGACCTGGGCTGTACTACAGATTCCTCATTCTCAATGAACACAGCCACTGGGCACAGCTCTGGTTTCCCCCCCAGAGAAGTAGGTAGGAGCATTGTTATCTCCATTTGTCAGAGGAGGAAGCGTGAACTCCAGAGGGTAACTCCCTCGCCTATGGGCTAGTCAATGTCAGAGGAGACTGTGGAGTCTATGTCTCCCACCAGTCCAAGTCTATCCTCGTGGTTGAAGGGCAGTGAGGGAGGATTTGGGTCTGTTGCCATCTTTGTTCTTGCAAAGTGAGGGGAATAGATACCCTGGGGTGGGGAGGGAGGGAAGGCGAGAATACACAAGTAAGCTGAAATATGGTTCATGCCATCTTGGGGTTTATAGACTAGCAGGGAGTCTCCTAACTCCCTGACTTCCCAGGACAGCTCACATTTCACCTCCTGTAGAAAGTGTTTCCCCGTTCCCACCAGCTGCTAGTGCCTTTCTCTTCAGACTGCTTTCCTTCATCTTGTATATCTCCAGTCATTTAGTAGTGATTTCAGTGTTTTACCAGTGATCTCCCAGCTTGGTGTCTCCCTTGTTTGAAAGTGAGCTCTTCAGAAGACTGTTTTTGCCTTTCTTGGTATCCTAAGCCCTTAGCATAGTGCATTGTATGCAGTAAGTACTTAATAAATGTCTGTTGACTGTTGACTCACTAACACATCAAAGTAACTCTACTAAGCATAAATGGATGGAAAGGGTGAAAGCCAAAGTGCTACGTGAGGTCTGAAGAGGAAAGGGTCTTTACTGACTGGAAAGATAGCAAAGGCTTCCTTGGAGCAGATGACATTTGAGCAGGAATTTTGGAGGGTCAGTAGGAATCCTGTAGGTAGGAAGTGTGGGCATTCCAGGCAGGAAGGATAGCACGATCAAAGGGACATAGAGATAAGAAAATAGCAGGACCATCTGGGGAATGACAAGTAATTCACTTTCCCTGGAGCATAGAGCCCACCCAAGACAGGCAGATTAGATAAGGATGGAGAGAAGAGATGGCACTGGATCATCGATGCTAGGCACAAGAGTCGAAACTCTACTCAGTAGGCAGTAGGGAGGCATTAAAGAGCTTTGAGAAGAAGAGCAGCAGGCCCAGGTCTCTGCATCAGGAGGCAACGTGAGGGCTGGACTGGAACAGACTTGGTGTCACCACTAGCACTATTTAGAGTACTTTGCACCATCAACAGGCTTTGATCTGGTGAAGCCTCTGGTACTGATGACATCCCTACTAAAGTTCTCAATGTGGTGACCAGCACGTCCCTACTGGAAGTCCTTGTTGGCATCTGGAAAGAGGAATGTCTTCCTAAGGACGTCAGAGATGTGGTGGCTATACATCTGCACAAACATGAAAGGGAGTTTCTCATGCTGTGCCAACCATCCATCTGCTGCTTGGTGAGTTTTAGTCCAGGCTTTGCTACTGACTTGCTGTCTAACTGGGGGCAAGTCACTGCTCTTCTATGGACCTCAGTTTCCTCATCTGGAAAATGAGATGGTTGGCCTAGATGGGTCTCCAAAGGCCTTTCCGGTTCTTATCAGTCTATTTATTATTCTAAGTATTCATTGGTTGCCTTTGGAATTCAAGGCTCTCCACTAAGTGCTATGGTGTTATACCAAAAGGAGTATCAGACACGGTGCCTGCAATCTATTTGGGGAGCTAAGACATGCACTTATGAAAAGATAAGTAGCGATACTGAGTAGTGTGTTCCAGGGGCCAGATGGGAGGTACCAATAGGGCTATTGAAGTTCTGAGGGTGATGGTGGTGGTCTTGAGGTGATTAGGTCAGGCTTCCTGAGAGAGGTGGGGATTAAGCCAGCCCCTAAAGAAGGATAGGGCTTGGTTAGGTGCATGATGGGAGCAATGCATTCACTGTGGGGAGAATGATGCCCTCAGGCACATTAAGATGCAACTTTACAAGGCATTTGTTTGCTTGGTTGAGGAAGTGAATAGGCTGTTTGGAACTGAAATTTGTTTGGGGGCAAACCACTTTTAGACATTGTGGGAAAAATAGTGGCCCTCATTTGTTATATATAGTATCATAGATCAGTGGGATTGGAAAGGATGTTAGAGGTCATCTAGGCAAAGTTACTTTTATTTTAGAGGTCATTAAACTGAGGCCCAGAAAAGGGAAGTGCCCAAGGTCGTATGTACAACAAGATGGTCTCCTGATTGTTAGGCTGGGCTCTACCTGTGGGCAATTCATCTGAAAGTCAGCATCACTCTTCTCCCAAAATGTATCAGCAGAGACACATTTCATAGGAGATTGTGCTGTAGAAACGGGCTCCCAACAACAGAGAGAGCATAACATGTATAACCTATATCAGATTGCTTGCTGTCTTGGGGAGGGAGGAAAGGAGAAAAATATACAACTCAAAGGCTTTCAAAAATGAATGTTGAAAATTGTCTTTACATGTAATTGGAAAAATTAAATACTATTAAATTTTAAAACAGATGAATGAGTGAGTGAATGAATGAATGAATGAAGTGGATGGATGAATGGAGTGGATGGAGTGGATGGATGGATGGATGGATGAAATAGAGAAAGCATAGTCAAGGCAGGGGGGAAGCAGCAGGTGAGATTTCTTCTAGTATGCATGTGCCCATGGTTGCCTTTCAGTATAATCAGGGGTGAGCTGGTAAATGTTTAACAAACAGCTCTCCAAAGTTCACAGGACACACTTAGAAGTTTAATCTACATCGTTGAGATTTTCTCCATCACTTTCTCATGTTTAGAAAATCAACAAAACAACAACTCAAGCCCTGAATTTTAGGGTTTGCTAATTTCTTGGGTGTAAACGTTCACAGTGAAAATTTAATAATCATCACTTTCAAAACTGGTTGGAGCCGGCTCCATTGCCCCCCTGAGTGTAACCCAATAACTGTCCAGAACTGGCCTTGGAAGCTTCCAACTTTAAGATGTCAGTCCCATCAGTCTACCATTAAGGTTTTATTCTTTTGGGGTCATTTTCTGCCTCTTAAGAATTCCATTTTAAGATGTTTACCTTAAAATAAATGTGTATGGTGGGGATAGAATACTCTTTGCAAGTTTAATTTGTTGCACCTTAAACTAATTAATTAGTTAATATTCTGACAGGGCTTGGATGCTGATTGGAAACTGACACCCTCATCTCCTGGCTGATACAATGTAGGCTTCTTAGAGAGAAGAGTCTGTCTCATTTTTGTCTTTGTTACCTTGGAAGAGAGATTCTTGACAAGGATCTGTGCACTTAAAAAAAAACCCAACATCTTGATAACTATTTCAATGTAACTGGTTTCCTTTGTAATCCTATGTATTTTATTTGGGGGTATTTAAAAACATTGTTTCAAGAAGGGGCTGGTAAGCTTCTCCAGACTGCCAAAGATGGTTAAGAAGTCTTGTTCCAGTGAAGTCCATGCCTTTGAAGGGAATTAAGAGGTCACAGCGGGAAGGGACCATTGGGATCAGTTAAACCCAAACTCCTCATTTTACACTTGAGGAAACTGAATCCTAGAGAGGTTAAGTGATTTTAGGTCACACAAACCAGACAAAGGGCAGAGTCAGGATATGAATACAGGTTCCAAGGATGGAAACACCTTCAACTGATGTGGGCAAGCAACTGGTCTGTGACTCTCAGTCTTGGGGGGACTGAGAGTTTAAACAACCGGACAGTGGTCATAGATATTGTGTGAGTCAGAGGCAGCACTTGGACCCAGGTTTTATGGATTCCACTGCCAAGCCTCCAATTCCCCTATGATATGCTGCCCCCTCAATAGCTAAGGTACCAGACTTGAAAGGCAGATAAAGCCCAGTGAGCACAGACAGAATCGGATTTCTCTGTATTGCCTTCTTTAGTCTGGGGAGGAGGAAGTACAGGGTCATTATGGTTCTCTTTAGTTTGGGAGTCAGCTACCTTTTTACCAGCCACAGTTCTGTTTTGGCTTCTATAATTAAATACAAAACTAGTCTGTTTGGAGAGGCAGCTGGTGGCTGAATGGATAGACTGGGCCTGGAGTCAGAAAGACTTGAATTCAAATCCAGCCTCAGACACTTCCTAGCTCTGTGCCCCTGTGCAAGTCACCTAACCTCTGGTTGCCTGCCAGAATGGTTCTACTGGATCCACTGGAGAAGAAAATGACGATCTACTCCAGTAGTTTTGCCAAGAAACCCCAAATGGGGTCATAGACGTTCGGGCACAACTGAAATGACTGAACAACAAGAACAGTCTACTTGGAGTTTAAAGCCCTTCGCCACCTGGCTCCAAACCTGCCTTTCCAACCTCATTATACATCTCTCCCTTCCACGTACTGTCACATCTGGGCAGCTCAGTGGATGGAGCACTGGGCCTAGAGTCAGGAAGTTGTTGTTCGGTCATTTCGGTTGCGTCCAACTCTTCATGACCCCACTTGGGTTTTCTTGGCAAAAACACTTGAGGGGTTTGCCATTTCCTTCTCCAGCTCATTTTGTAAATAAGGAAACTGAAGCAAACAGGGTGAAGTGACTTACCCAGGATCACACAGCTAGTAAGTGTCTGAGGCCAGATTTGAACTCAGGAAGATGAGTCTTCCTGACTTCAGGCCCAGCACCCTATCCACTTTGCCACCTACCTGCCCACCTAGCTAGGAGTGAGGAAGACCTGATTTCAAATTGGATTCGGACACTAACTAGCTGTGTGTCCCTAGGGTAAGTCACTTTATCTCTCTTTGCCTTGATTTCTTCAACTGGAAGATGGAGAATATAATACCACCTACCTCCTACAGTTGTGAGGATCAAATGAGTGATAATATTTGCAAAACACTTAGGACCGTGCCTGACACATAACAATCTCTAGAGAAATGCCTCTTCCCTTCCTCCTTCCTTCTGTGGTCCATCCAAACTGGCCTTCTTTCTATCCCTCCTACATGACAACTCTTATTTCCCAGCTTGGTGCCATTGTCTGGGTTGTCCCTCTTCCTGGAATGCACTTTCTCATTCCTGGTTTGCTTCAAAGCTCAGTGCAAGGGCTACTTCCTATAGGAATTTTTTTTCTGATCCCCCAACTGTTAATATTTCTTCTCCATCTCTTTCCACCACCTTGCAGTGCCGCCACCATGGTGCACATGAATGTCCTGGCAGATGCTCTCAAAATCATCAACAATGCAGAAAAACGAGGAAAACGGCCAGGTTCTTATTAGGCTGTGCTCTAAAGTAATCATCAGGTTCTTAACTGTGATGATGAAGCGTGGTTACATTGGTGAATTTTGAGATCATCGATGATCACAGAGCAGGAAAAATTGTTGTGAACCTCACAGGCAGATTAAACAAGTGTGGTGTAATCAGCCCCAGATTTGATGTTCCATTGAAAGATCTGAAAAAGTGGCAGAATAATCTGCTACCATCCCATCAGTTTGGGTTCATTGTGCTTACAACCTCAGCTAGCATCATGGACCATGAGGAAGCAAGACGAAAACACATAGGAGGAAAAATCCTGGGATTCTTTTTCTAAGGATATAAAACATACATACAAATAAAATGCTCCAATGGACAAAAAAAATATTTCTTCTCCAACTTTCCCAACCCCCTCCTCTCATCTTGTATTTATTTGTATACATATATACTTTATGTGAATATGTGCATATGTTTATATATATAAATGTGTATATATCCACACATACATATATACACATGCATATTCAGATCCATATATTCACGTATGTGTGGTTTCTCCTGGTAAAATGTAATCTTGAGCACAGGGCCTGTTTTATTACTGTCTTTGTAGCTCTAGAGCCTTGCAGAATGTCTGGCGCATAGTAGGGCCTTCATTAATGCTTGTTGAGTGATTCTCTGCTTCCCTCTCTCTGTCCCACTTGAGCAGGGATCTGGTGCTGGGTTGATTTAGAATCTGGCCAATTAACCTAACCCATGAAATATCTGACTTGACACACTAGAGGGAGCTTAGAAAAAAAGTCAGTTGTAGACAGAGGTAATAGAATCCAAGTCATAGAATGTTACAACTGGGAGGGATCTTGGAGGTCAGATAGAGGGACTGAGCTCCTCGTTTTACAGAAGGGGACACTGAGGACTGCAGAGGGGGGAAAGTGCCTTGGCCAGAGTCAAACAGGGAATTAGAGGCAGGATGAACTCTTTCTTAATGTATAAGAAGAAAGGAAGGTGGGCCAATGCTGTAGAAAGAATGAGATGTAATAGGTGATTACCACAGCTCCCCCCTACTAGGGTTCTACCTTTGTACATCACCAGAATAATATTAACCCATCAGCCTTAGGACATGTGCTTAAGTGTCAACACTACCACAGGGAAACCTTGGACAGGTCACTTCCCTTCTCTTAGCTTCAGTTTGTTGTTGTTGTTGAGTAGTGCCTGACTCTCCATGACCCCATTTGGGGTTTTCTTGGCAGATACTGGAGTGGTTTGCCATTTCCTTCTCTGACTCATTTTACAGATGAGGAAACTGAGGCAAATAGAATGAAGTGACTTGCCCTGGGTCACACAGCTAGTAAGTGTCTGAGGCCAGATTTGAACTGAGGAAGCTGTCTTCCTGACTCCAGACCCAGTTCTCTATGCACTATGGCACCACCTTCCCCATCTATAAAACTTAGGAGGTATGACTAGATCATCTCTAGGATTCTTTCTGACCCTGACATCCTCTGAAACCTCAAGGTTTCCATGTAGATCAGTCAATTAACAAGCAATTTTTAAGTGTCTGCTGTATGCCAGGAACTGTGCTAAGCACTGGGAAACAGCAAAGCAAATGCTAAATTGACAATGTTCAGAGAAGCTTCCACATGTCACTGGTTAGAAATTGGAGACCAGACTGGGGAATTCCAGTGCGGACCTGCAGTCAGGAAAGTTGAAGTGAGTTCCAGCTTCTGGTCCCTTAGCACCTGTATGGCCTTGGATAGGGAAGTCACTTGCCTCTCTGGGGTCTTAGTTTCTTTTTTCTTTCTTTCTTTCTTTCTTTCTTTCTTTCTTTCTTTCTTTCTTTCTTTCTTTCTTCTTTCTTTCTTTCTTTCTTCTTTCTTCCTTTCTTCCTTTCTTTCTTTCTTTCTTTTCTTTCTTTCTTTCTTTTCTTTCTTTCTTTCTTTCTTTCTTTCTTTCTCTTTCTTTTCTTTCTTCCTTCCTTCCTTCCTTCCTTCCTTCCTTCTTCCTTTCCTTCCCTTCCTTTCTTTCTTTCTTTCTTTCTTTCCTTTCTTTCTTTCTTTCTTCTTTCTTTCTTTTTTTTTTGTGGGGCAATGGGGCTTAAGTGACTTGCCTGGGGTCACACAGCTAGTAAGTGTCAAGTGTTTGAGGCCTGATTTGAACTCAGGTCCTCCAGAATCCAGGGCCAGTGCTTTATCCACTGCACCACCTAGCTGCCCCTGGGGGCTTAGTTTCTTAATCTGCAAAATGGCAATGAAAACATTTGCCTTTCTTATCTCAAAGAGCTTTGGTGGACTCTGAATTAGTTTTTCTTCACCAGGTTCTCTCTCCCCTGGTTGAAATTGCATACCCTCTCAGGAGGTTGTTATCTGTCTCTTTTCATAAATTACAAGATCATAGATTTAGAGCTGGGAGGTACCTTTCAGCACATGGAGTCTGACGTCCTCATTTAGTAGATGAAGAAATGGAGGGGCGGGTAAGAGGGAAGCAATAAGCATTTATGTAACATCTCCTGTGTACATCTCACTGTGCTAAGAGCTGGACACATACAATCTCATTGATCTTCATAATAACCCTGAGAGGCAAGTACTGTTATTTTTCCCATTTTATAGATGAGGACACTGAGGCAGACAGAGGTTAGGTGACTTGCCCAGGGTCACACAGCTAGTAAGTATCTGAGTTGGGATTTTAACTCAGGTCTATCCACCTAGCTGACTGGACAGGAGACCCAGCCAGTGCATTGGAGGCCTTTGCTTGATTCTTTAATATGTTGGAGTTACCAAATGTTCTGGAACTCTCCATTTATTGCCTATCATTCTTCTTGCAGGATTGGCCCACCTCCTCTTCTTGTTACACATTTCCTTGAACAGTCAGTCAGTGAATCAGATTTGGTGCAATCATTTATTAAGCACCTACTATGTGCTAAGTGTTGGGGAGACAGAGAAAGAATGGGAGAAAACAGAGAAAGAATGGGAGAAAACTGTTAACAGTTATGTGGAAATGCGGGAGAAATGGGAGACAACTGATAGAAGGAAGGCATTATTAAGATTAAAGGGGATCAGAAAAGGCTTCTGATACAGGGTAGAGATTTATCCAGGTCTGTAGGAAGTAAGGGACTTTATGCACCTTGCTCTAATCACACTGGGGCAGCTGGTCGTGCAGTAGAGAGAGTGCCAGGCCTGGAATCAGGAAGACCTGAACCTCCAACACATACCAACTGTGAGACCCAGGACAGGACAAACTTTGTCTACCTCTGTTTCTTCATCTGCAAAATGGGGATAACAATAACACCTACCTCATAAGTTGGCAAAGAGGACCAAATAAGCAATAATTATACTTAAAACACTAAATGAATGCTAATAATTGTTATATTATTATGTTATGCCCACCATGCTCTTTCCATTGCCTTTTTGGACACTTGTCACTTAGATTCTTCCAAGATCTTGCTCTTTCATGAGTTGAAGCCTTAGAGTATCTCTTGGACAATGTTGGGTTTAAAACAAGCCCCAAACTTATTATCTATCTCTATCATCTATTTATCTATCTGTATCTACCATCCATCCATCCATCCATCCATCCATGCATCCAATCGAAATGCCACCAATGGACAATAAGCTGGACCAATGTCTACATCATTCATCTATTTGTCCATGAAATCTCCTATCTCTCCCTGTTGTGGTAACCTAGGACTCTTAAGCAACATAATATTACTGTCAGTCAAGGTATCAGCATCATTCTGGATGGCAGTCTGTTCTTTGCTTCAGGGGCTATACATGACACTCTAAAGTTGCCCAAGCTTTGCTTGGGGTGGATTCTGGAGGTGATTCTTACTGGGATTTCTTGAGCCCATCAGGGCTTCCAGTTAGTCACCTTTGCCTGCCCTGTGGTGATCAGCAAAAGAAGTTCATTTCCCTCATTTTGCAGATGGTGAGAGCTATCCGCTGGCCAAATGGGATAGCATACATAAAGCTTTTTTTGCCAATCTGGACAAGCTCTGTACAACCTCCCTCCCATCAGAAGCACCTGGACTCTGCCCTGGGTCCTCTGGGCTCTGCTGAGCTTTGGTCTGGGCTTGACATGAACCAGGATTCCATCTCACTTCCTGGCCATCTCCAAACTGCTCTCCCCTCAGCTCCTGCTTATTTGCTGCCCCGCCCCCCAGCCCCTTGAGAAGAGGGACAATCCTGCTTTCTTATGCTTGTATCCCCAGCAGTTAATGCATGTAAATGCTTAATAAATGCTTTTTCTTTCTTTCATTCATTCATTCATTCATTCATTCATTCATTCACTAAGGACCTGGATGGCTTTTATATCTCTCCCAGGTCAGGATTTCTCCTCTTTAATCCTACCTTCATTCTCTTTGCTCAGAGGATAGAAGCATGCTGCACATTTCAGTACTAAAACCCCTACTAGACAACCTTGTTCTTGGAGGTGAAGGGGCCCTCTGATATTTTAAACAGCTTCTGGTTCCTACCCCCCCAAAAAACAAAAGCAAAACAGTGGCTGCTCTCCTCTCAACAAGGAGCAGCTGTTTGTGTTTTGCTCCTTGCAAACTCATTTCATTATGTCAGAGCATAAACTCCATGGCCCAGTAGCCAGAACCACCCCCCATCCTCTTTGAAAGATCCAGTTGGCAGAGTAATGGAGTGAAGGCTACAGCTAGGCCTGTAGTGTAAACCCTCCTGACCCCAGGCAAGTCACTTTCCTCTCTCTGAACCTCAGTTTTCTCATCTATAAAGTGGGCACGATACCACCCTCCTTGACATGGTGGGGAACTATAAGACTATCTGTATATTGCTACTCCTCAAGTGGCAAGAAAAAAAAATTCTGCCCCCCCCCCCCCATCCCACGAGTAGTGACTTAGAATAACCCCTTGCCTCCAATTTTTTTTGGAACTTTTTTTCCCTCCTTCATTTCCAGTGGGTGGCTGTAAAAATAGCACTTGGTTTGAGTTAGGAGTTTGGGGGGTTGGGGGGGGGGAGTCCGGTTTCTCCTTTTCCTGGAGGAATGGCTGGGACCACATGTTGCCAGAAGTCTTTGGCTGGTAGAGGCAGGCTGAGGCTCCAAGGAGGCTAGCAGGCGTCGGCACAGATGGAAATTTGATCACCCCCGGCTCAACAGACGGTTTGATTTATTTTAAAATCAAGCAGATGGCTGCAACAGGAGTTTGTTTAAGTTCAGCTCAGAGCTGGGCCCACAGCCAGGAGCTTCGGAGCAGCTGTGCCAAAAATTTTTCAATGACTTTGCTAGTCAAACCACCTCTTCCCCTCCCTTTTGAACTGTGGGCACACCACACACATGTATGTCTCTCTCCCTCTCTCTCTTGGGTTATCTCTCTGTCTCTCTCCGGCTCTCTCTCTATGTCCCATATTCTCTCTTTTTCTCAGACTTTCTGTCTTTCTCTCTCAGACTTTCTCCCTCTGTGTCTCCCATTCTGTTTCTTTCTATCCCTGTCTTTTTCTCTCTGTGTATCTATCTCTCCCCTTCTGTTTTTCTTTTTACTGTCTTTTTTTGCCCCCCCACCCCCCGCCATGACCATTTTTCCTCCCCTTCATCCCCTTTCTCAGGAAAACCTTCGTGAACAGTTCTCTTCATATCCTTGCTTCTCTCTTCAAACTCGAAGGCCAGAATATAAATCCTAGCAGTCCTACTCCTTACTACCCAGGTGACCTTAGACAAGTCATTACTCCAACCAGAGCTTCGCTTTCCTCAACTACAAAATGAAAGAGTTGAACTACATGACTCTAACAGCCTTCTAAGTCTAGGTACCTTACAGCTCTAACATTCTGTGATCCTCACCCCTCAAAAAAGAGACCGAAGAATGAAGTGAGAAGACCACAAGACTCGTGGTCCAGGCACTTGGGTTCAAACCCTGACTCTACCACTATTCACTACCAATGATGTTTCCTCATGGAGAAAGAAGCAACCTTCCTTCCTCTTGGCCACAGAGGAAATGGAAAATGAAGGTCTTGCGCAGGATGGTTTTTGAGGCCTGTTTTGAGCCATAAACCTTGTGATTTGACTCTGGGTAGCCCCCCTGCAATTATAGTTATCTCCCTCATGGATGCTCTGATATATCCCTGCCCCCTCCTAGTCTTTTCTGCCCCGCCCCCTCCCCACTCTGCAGTGCCAGAGGGAACAAGAGCGTCTTTGTACTGTCCCTCCAGGGCTGAGACCACCCTGACTTGTTCCTCTCCAAGTTATTCCAGCCTGGGAAATAAGGGACCTTGGGAATATGTCTTCTGGGTTGGAAGGGACCTTAAAGGTCATAAGAGATTTGATCCTTTTGAGTTGGAAAAGCATCTTAAAGAACAGCTAATTAGTCAGTCAATGACTAATTAATCACTTACAGTATCTGGATACTTACAGTATCTGGACACTGTGTTAAGCTCTGGGAATACAAAGAAGGATTGAAGCACAGTCCCTTGCCCTCAAGGAGCACACATTCTGACCGGGAAGCCACTGTGCATAAGTAACTATGTCAGCACAAGATATAGACAGTGCAATGGCAGGTGATCGCACAGAGAGAGGTCTGTAACTGAGGTCATACAGTGACTATAGAAAGTATCATCAAGGAAACTGCAACACATTCCAGCCCAGTCCAGTGTTCAGTACGGGCATCCTACCTACAGCAGCATGGAGAGAGAATGGCACAGAAGAATCAATTGAGAGGGGGAAGAAGGGAAGGGAAGGGAAGAGAAAGACAGAGGCAGAGAGACAGAGACAGAGACACAGAGAGAGACAGAGAAAGACAGAGACCAACAGAAATAGAGAAAGGCAAAGGGAGAGAGAAGAGAGAGACACAGACACAGAGAGACAGAGATAAAGACAAAGGGAGAGAGAAGAGAGAGGAGAGAGACGGAGACAGAGAGAGCAACAGACAGAAACAGAGACAGAGAAAGAAAAAGGAAGAGAGAAGAGACAGACAGACAGAGAGAGCAACAGAGAGACAGACAGAGACCCAGGGAAGATGGCCTGAGAAAGTAACAAAGGCCTTCCATCTTGTCTGCAGCTGTTCTGTTCTTGGGCAGAGCACAGAGGGCAGGGGGGTGGCTGTTTTGTCCACCTCCCAAGGGGTGAGCCTACAGTTGAATTTCCCTGAGAGTTCAGACCTGGGCTGCTGACACTGACTCACAGCTCTCCCAGGAGACACATGCTACTTGGTTGAGGGCTATGAGTCATATCCCCATCCCCTAAAGGGGATTAGCTGGTCCTCTCTTCAAAGCATAGCAGTTTCTGCGTGGGCGCTGCCTCTCCTTCCTGCCCCCTCTCGTCAAGGACTCAGAGCCTGGTCCCAGGACCACCCTCTGAAGGCCTCACTGGCACTAGCCATCATCTTCACACAGCCTTCCCCACTGCATGTGGGCCAAACCAGGCTGAGCTTTCCCCTACGCTGCTAGCCTGGACTTCTGAACAAAACAAGGAATTCTTCAAGTTTCTAAAATAGTGAGCCAATGCTTTAAATAACCCCAAATCCTTGGGAGAAGAGGGAAGACCAAATGAGATGGGGCAGCTTCACCAAGCTGCAGGGGCCTCACTGCTCAGTGACACCGATACAAGGCTCTGGGCTCCAACCTTTAAATAGACTGGACAGTGGCTGGCTCTCCATTACAGGGGCTGCAGGGGTGGGGCTCAGGGTGTGTCCTGGTTGTCAGGAGGGGGACAGGAGATCCTGGCACTCCCAGAAGATGCCCTGGGGGACATAGTTCTACAGTGTGTGTTTGTTTTCAAACCCTGGATAGAGGTTCTTTTTTTTCCTTTAGGGATCAGTCTGTGTGGGAGCTGAGTTATTGGCCCCTACTCTCCCCTATTCCCAGGGCCTTTTTTTCCTCTGGCTTTTTAGCTTCACCTATGACAGCTGGGGCTGGACTTCTGAGAATCCAGCGAGGAAATGAAGCCAAGTGGCCTGTAGGGGACGAGGAATGGAGCGGATGGGCGAAATGTCAGAGGCAATTAGGCTAAATGGTGTGGAGAACATCAGACTCCCAGCACAGCCCCAGCCGGGGGGGGGGGGGGGGGAGGGAGGAAGGGAGGAAGGAAGGAAGGAAGGAGAGAAGAATGAAAAAGAGAGAAGAGAAAGGAAGGGAGGAAGAGAAGGAAGAGAAAAAGAGAGGGGGGAGAAGAGGGGAGAAAGAGAGAAGAGAGAAAGCAAGAGAGGAGGGAGAGAGAGGGAGAGGGAGAGAGAGAACAGCAGGACCATCCATCCCTCACGTCTCCCTTCCTCTTGGCCTCAGTGGAGATTGGCTGCCCAAGTGTGTTGGCTCCTGCTTCCCTGCCTGGTTCCTCCGGTGTAATTACCTCATGCTTCTAAGTGCTTTCTTACCACAGGGTGGAGGCTAAATGGGCATCTTCCCTTTCTCAGACCTGTTGCCCTGGACCTGGGCTCCTAGGATGCTGGGAGCATATTTGTTCTGAATTTTAATTGGGGTAGGAGGGGGTGGTGTCAGGGCAAGGAATAAATGACCCTTCTCTTCTCTGGGAAGGAGGAGGAGGCTTATTTCTGAGATGTTGGTCAGAATTGGCCAGATCTTGGAGTTTCATGTCCTTTGAACTGATTGAAATCATTGTTTCAGGTTCAATTCAGAAGATATTTGTTTGTATTAGGGGGAGAAACACAGTGAGGTGGAAAGAGCACAGTCCTTGGGGTCAGAAGCCCTAGGTTTCAGTTCAGGCTCTGACATTTATGAGCTGTGTGATTCTGAGTGAGTTACTTGGGGTATGGACTAGGTCAAAGCTCAATGGGGTCAAAGCTTTGGAATGAGGAACCCTTAGAAACCATCTTGTCCAACCCTCTCCTTTTACAGACAAGGAAACTGAGGCACGGAGAAATTAAGTGACCTGCTCAGGGTTATGCAGCTAGTGTCTGAAGCGAGATTTGAGATCAGATCTTCTAATTCCAAATCCGAAGCTCTTTTCACTGGACTACGCTGCCTTCTCTAATGCTGCTTACATCTTTGACATTCTACATGGGAAGGGCCCTTCCAGCTCTGAATTTATAAAGTATCAGGGCCCTTCCAGGTCTAACATCCCATGTGTTATTTTCTGACATCCTATGCCCTTCGCTGGGCAAAGTAGGTGGTTCAGTGGATAGGGCTCATTTTCATGAGTTCAAATCCAGCTTTAGACACTCACTAACTTTATGACCCTGGGCAAGTGATCTAACCCTATTTACCTTAGTTTCCTCATCTGTAAAATGAGGTGGAGAGGGAAATGGCAAACCATTCCAGTATCTTCGCCAAGAAAACTCCAAATGGAGTCATGAAGCGTCAGACACGACTGAAATGACTGAACAGCAACAGCATGTTCTTCTAAGGACCCTGTGGGCTTTAGATCCTGTGATTAGAAGAGGTTTTTCAAAATTAATACCTGTAAGGGTTGTTTTTTGAGGGGGGTTGTGGGGGGGGTTTTAGGTCATAAAGCTGTAATTTCTTCTTTTTTTTTTTTGTTTTTTTTTGTTTTTGTGGGGCAATGGGGGTTAAGTGACTTGCCCAAGGTCACACAGCTAGTAAGTGTCTGAGGCCGGGATTTGAACTCAGGTACTCCTGAATCCAGGGCCGGTGCTTTATCCACTGTGCTACCTAGCTGCCCCCAATTTCTTCTTTCTTTCTTTCTTTTTCTTATTTTTGCGGGGCAATGAGGATTAAGTGACTTGCCCAGGGTCACACAGCTAGCTGGTGTCAAGAGTCTGAGGCCAGATTTGAACTCAGGTCCTCCTAAATCCAGAGCCAGTGCTTTATCCACTGTACCACCTAGCTGCCCTGATTTCTCCTTTCATTTCATCAGATGGCATTGATTTGGGGGTGGTACCTCATGATATGTCTTTCTGACTTTGTGCTAGGATCCTCTCCCATAGCCATCTGGCATACGATACAGGTAGAACTGCCATTTGCTATGTTATACACGCTGTTCATTCAGATAGGATTTTTTTTTTCTACTCATGTTACATCTTCGAGGGGGTAAGAAAAACTGATTTAGAAAGAAGACTTTGGCTAGGATGTAAGTATTCCCAAAAAATCTTCACTTAAATCTTCCTGGGTTTGTTTAAAAAAAAAAAACACCAACAAAACAACAACTCTATGTCTTTATTTATATGAAGGCAAAAATCTTCAGGCAGTCACCTGTGTACGTCACTCATTCATTCTACCAGGGGTGGACTCCATCCTCCCCAAGCTGTGCTGAAACACGCTGTGAGGGAAACTTGCAGGAGATTCACTCAGGGCCCGCACAGATCAGCCAAGCCTGGAGTCGGGTATCAAAGGCAATTCTTGATGTGCTCGTGAACCCATCTGCTGGTATTCCCTATTCAGTGCCGTCACCAAGAGGAGGAAAGCCCTCCAGAAAGCTATAACGACACAGCATCTAAGAGCTAGAAGGAGAGAGAGGTCACGGTAATCACACCTGTACCTGCACAGGTCTCGCCCTATAATAAAATAAAGAAAAACAGAAGGGGAGAGATAGATACACAGAGAGAAAAGAGACAGGGATAGATAGAAAGAGCCGGGCCTGGAGTCAGGAAGACCTGAGTTCAAATCCAGCCTCAGATGCTTACTAGCTGTGTGACCCTGGGCAAATTACTTAACCTCTCTCTGCTTCAGTTTCCTCATCTGTAAAACTGGGATGATAACAGCACCTCACTCCCAGCGTTCTTGTGAGAATCAAATGAGACAATAATTATTAGTTGCACATGGTAAGCACTGTATAAACAGTAGCTGCTGCTGCTGATAGAGCCCCAAATCAGATTTGGTTTTTTGGCAGCTATGCCACACTATTGATTCATATTGAGAGTGGAGTCCACTAAATCCACCAGGTTGTTGCTTAAAAAAAAACCCACAAACTCTACCAAACATTTAAAGAACAATTCCATTACTATATAAATTATTTGGAAAAATAGGTGAAGAAGGAGTTCTACCAAATTCCTTTTATGACACAAATATGGTGTTGATACCTAAACCAGGCAGAGCCAAAACAGAGAAAGAAAATTACAGATCAATTTCCCTAATGGGAATATTGTTGCAAACATTTTTTTAAAAAAACCACAAACGATATCTCTCCCATCCTCTACTTGTACAACTGATTTTTTTTAAAAACTGTGGAATTTATATTTAGTCATCCGAGATTTTATCTTAAATTTGACCTATCATTCTACATTGTCAGGAGTTTTCTGGATCCTCATTCTGTTGCCCAGTGGGTTAGCTAACTGTTCCATCTTCTAAGAAATTGATAAAAATGTTGAATAGCACCAAATTGAGAACAAACCCTTGGGAAACTCTATCCAAGGCTTCTGTCCAGCTTGACATTGATCTGTTAATCACAACTCTTTGGATTTCAATCCATCAGTCAGTTCTAAGTATACCTGTCTATCTCTGCCCCCCCTCCATCCCCAACCCTCCTTCTAGAATGAAAGCCCTTGTCAAATGCCTTGCTGAAAGGTAAGCATGCTATTTCTATAGTATACCTTTGATCTACCTCATAAAAAGAAAAAGGAAATGAGATAAGTCTTACATAACCTGTGCTTAATCAGACTATCAATAGACATATGCCAGGCATTGTGCTGACCAACCTACTGTAAAACTTGATGAGCTCTGAATGATTACTGCTTCTATTTCTAAATGCTTACAAACCACCTCTTTAATTATACATCGTAGACATTTTCAAGGAGTAGAATTCAGGACATAATGAAGTTCTGTGACACCTGTTACATTCTTGGTTTGCCAAAGATAGCCTGTAGCAGTTCAAAGATCCTACCTGCCAGGCTTTTTAGTATCCTGGCATGTAGTCCAACCCTGGCCTGGGGACCTGAACTCCTGGAGGGCAGCTGAATGTCCTCTTTCCAGGAACTAACTTCCAATCTGAAGATCATTCTGCTCAGTAGAGAAAACAAAAGCAAAATAGGAGTGTAGCAAGTCAGTCTTCTTTCCATCAGCATCATTCCATCTTTTTAAGCAGTGGTCCTTTCTGAACAAGATCATCCTCTTGTCCTTTTTTGTGTTTTTAGTATTACTTGCTAGCCTCAGTTCTTTCTTTCTTTCTTTCTTTCTTTCTTTCTTTCTTTCTTTCTTTCTTTCTTTCTTTTCTTCTTGTCTTTCTTTCTTTCTTTCTTTCTTTCCTTCTTTCTTTCTTTCTTTCTTTCTTTTTTTCGAGACTGTGGATAGCCGTTTGTATCCGTGCCTGGATATCTGCCATCTTTTATACGTGTCTTTTCCAAATCTAACTGGACTGACGAGTTCCTGAGCATTCACAATAGTTTCTTTGGACAGCTCCCCCTTTTGTTTCTCATCAAAATCACCTGTGTTATGTCACCAGAATTCTGGGCTTGAGAGCTTTCCGTACCTCATGAAACAGCTTGTCCTGTACAGTTTTAGGCCATGGGATCCTGCCTTTCTTTTCAAAGATCATTTTGAGATCCATCCTTAGAAAACGTCCATTCTGTGTCAAACTTTGCCCATGTTTTCCTTCTTTTGTTTATCACAAACTCTAAGATGGCGGTAGCCGATAGATTCCCAAACTCACTATCATTTCTACTCTAGTTCCTCCAACTTTGTAATAATTGGGTCCGTATTTTTACTTCTTTCATCTTTTGAAGAATAAAATTATTGTTAAGGCATTAAGAATTTCTCAGCTGCTGATTAACCAGTGTTTATTCATACTAACTCCCTGGGTGACCTGGAGCAAGTCTCTTCTCTTTGGCTTCTCATCCAAAAATCAGGGAGTTGAAATAGAGCGCAGAAATCTCAGTGGGATCATAGATTCCCTTCTTTTAGCAGAGAGAAAGAGCTAGAAAGTGTCCTGATAGTTTAATCTCTCATGACTATATTGTTCCTCAGGTATAGATTTGTGATCTATTTCTTGAACTTATCTGTTTCCTTCTTTTGGTTGAGTGGTCTCCTGGGACACAGGAAGATGATAATAATGCCTGTGCCTAGCATCTTACAGACAGAACCCAAGGGTTGCTGTACAAATTTCAGAAGAGTCAAGAATGGGATGGAATTTACCAATATCATTGTAGACATGGGGGTTGTGCCAAGTCCTTGACCTCTTCTCAGCTTCCATTCCTAAACAGAACTCTAATGATGTACTAATATGTCCTGTTTCATTACAGCACAGGGGCTATTTTAATAATCACTAGTGTCAATAGGCTATCACATATTACACACTTATTCAATATCACCCACCTCAGCACCTGGTGAGCTGCTGATTTTTGCCTTGATGATCAATATAGAATCATGGATTGAAAGGTGAAAGGTATCTTAGAGGTGATCCAATCCAAACCCTTCATTTTGTAGTCAAAGGAAATGGAGGCACCTAGATAAGAGTGTACTGGCATCATTTCAACCCTGGCTTTGTGAGAGTCAATTGTTAAATCTTCATTATGAGCATCCACACCCTGGAAATCTGCAATGTTAAAAAATAGAGCTTAAGGGGGCAGCTAGGTGGCACAGTGGATAGAGGCACCGGCCCTGGAGTCAGGAGTACCTGAGTTCAAATCCGGCCTCAGACACTTAACACTTACTAGCTGTGTGACCCTGGGCAAGTCACTTAACCCCAATTGCCTCACTAAAAAAAAAAATAGGGCTTAGTTTCTTGTTTTGTTGATTGCTTTGACTGAAGAAAGTGATGGAGAAAAAGTTGATAAAAGAGCCAATTGTTAAACATCTTTCAGGCACCTCAATACACAGTTAAGAAGTTAAGTGACTTAGGGCAGCTAGGTGGCGCAGTGGATAGAGCACTGGCCCTGGATTCAGGAGGACCTGAGTTCAAATCCAACCTCAGACACTTAACACTTACTAGCTGTGTGACCCTGACTTAACCCCAATTGCCCCGCAAAAAAAAAAAAAGTAGTTAAGTGACTTGCCTGAGGTCTTATAAGTAATAAAGAGCAGAATTAGAACTTGTGTCTTTTCTGAATCCAAATCAGGAAGTATTTGCTCCTCCCTCCATGTGGCCCTGTTTACAAGCATTCAAAATTCTATCATTCCAGTGTGACTTCAGGAAAACCGAAAAAAAGTCAGCAGCTGACAGGGGCCTTTGGCATAATGTAAAGAGCCCTGGCCTGGTTGTAGATTTAGAGTCTTCTCTGGGCTATGCCAATGACCATCACCAAGTCCCTTCCCTGCTATGGACTACAGTTTTCAACTCTGCAGTATAAAGGAATTGGAATGGAAGATTTCTAAAAACTCCTTCAGATGCTAAAACCGTGTGCCTGGCACATTAAACGTTTATTGACTGATTGATTATTGATTGGCAGCAAAGCACCCGCCACATAGTAGGCACTTAGTAAGTGTTTATTGATTGATTATTGATTGACTGATTGACTGATACCCTTTTGCTGTTGTACATTCTTCTGGAAACATATATATTCCCTGTATCATGGTTCCTCAGCCTAGTGTGCAGCATAGAACCAGCATTGTTGATGAAAAAAGCTAGAAAGCAAAGGGCTCCCCCTCCCCTTTTTTTAAATCCACCATCCCAAAGAGCAGTAAAACTCTAGAGCATATCAGTGGGGGTGTGGTATCAGAATCAGGTCTATTAAAGTGGTAAATTTCTCACCATGGTAGTAGAGAGGGGAGGGGAGGGGAGAATTACCAAACTGTCAGGAGGTTCTCAAGGGATTTAGACTTGTCAGTTTTTTTAGGTTTTAGAATTTAGAGTCCCTGAGGGCAGGGATTATCTTTTGTTTCTTTTCAAACTCCCAGAGCCTGGCACATAGTAGGTTCTTAATAAATATTTATTGACTGAGTCAGAAGATCCCTTGGAGCTCTTAATCTATGATTGTAGATACCATCTGGTCCATTTTACACATCTGAGGTCCAAAGCAGGGAAAGTCCCAAGGTCCCTCTGATGTAGTAGAAGGGGCATCGACTGTAGGAGCTTTGATAATAGGATCTAGAGCCGAAAGGGAAACTGAGACCTAGGGAGGTTAGGTGTCTTGCCAAAGTCACACAGGTAGTAAAAGGGTTACATGTGGGATTTGAACCCAGGCCCCCTGACTCCAGAGACAGTTCTCTTTCTACTGCCCCTGACCATTGTCCACTGACCAGCTATGTGCCGTGGAGCAAGTTCTTGAATCTCCCTGGTCCTCAGGTTCCTGTCAAGGCCTGGCCCAAGTGCCCACTCCTATAGGGGGCTGCTTCTGATGCTCCCATTTGTCAGCACCCTCCCCCATCTCCCATAAATGTATTTTATTTGCTTTATGTAAGTTTTGTATTTATTTAGCTTAGTGTTTTTTTGTGTATTTGTATTTCTTTGGGGGGGGGGCAGGGCACTGAGGGTTAAGTGACTTTCCCAGGGTTACACAGCTAATTAAGTGTCAAGTGTCTGAGGCTGGATTTGAACTCAGGTCCTCCTGAATCCAAGGCCAGTGCTTTATCCACTTCACCACCTAGCTGCCCCCGTATTTGTATTTCTTTAGCTGTTTTCCCTTGTGTGATGCCAGCCCCTTGAGACCAGTTACCTTTTCCTTTATGACTCTGTGTTCCTGGGACCCAGCAGAGGGGTTCTAGAAATACAAAAACATCTCACACATAGTAGGTGCTTAATTAATGCATATAATTTTGAAAGGAGGGTCAAGTGAGATCTTGTATGTGAACGTTCTTTCTAAAACTATAGAATACCATACAAATGTCAGGGGTCTGATTCTGCCACCATTTATTAACCTCCTGCTATGTGTAAGACTCTTTTGTTAGGCACGTGGTTATACAAAGATGACAAAAGACACAGTCTGACCCCCAAGGAACTTACAGTTTAATATGGAGATATTATTCCAGGGTAACCAATAGGTTGATAGCCAATAATTAGTTCAAGGTAGTGGTCAGGAAGCAAGCCAGATGTAAGATGTAGAGGCATGAATGGGGAAAGGTGAGTATTAAATACTCTTTCCAGTAATTCCATTAGTAAAGGGGAGTTAGGGGATGGGAAGATAGCTTGAGGGGATGGCAAGCCCAAAGGAAGGGTGCAGTTTGGATGGTTTGAGCAGGTTTGTAGGTTGAGGTGAAGAACCCAATAGATGGGACTTGGTCACAGAGAAGACAGGAGGGGGATGAGACTCAAAGCACAGTGTCATTTTTGGGAGGAAAGGAAGAAGGGGGAAAGGGAGAAGGATTAGGGGCCACCAGCCCAGGCATGGGAACCCAGGAAATCAGAGGGAAAAAAAAAGGCACAGAAGAAAAATGGCTTGGATTAAGCCCCCTTCCAGGGCTGGAGCAGGGCACCCAGGAGTGATTTGTCAACATATTATCCTTAGGTCTGGGCTGTGGTTCTGCAAATCAGTGTCATCCATTCTGATTTTGCTTGGCAGGCTGGTTGAACTTAAGGCCTTTGTGCCATTCTTTGTGCCCTCAGCACTTAGCACACTATCTGGCATATAGTAAGCACTTAATAAACGCTGGTTGACTGACCAACTGTCATTGTCTTTGGTTCTGTGCTCCCCAGCTGAGATGAAAGAAGAGGAGGAGCTAGTCCACCCAGAGGGTCGAATACATGGAGGGGATCTGGGGGTGGTGACTGCTCTCCCTGTCATGGCTGGTACTTTCAGAGAGACATCTGTTTCCAAATGCCTTCCATGCACAGAATGTTTCCATTTCTCTCCCCCCACCCCAGCCTCATGCTCCAACCAGAAACATAAGAGGAGAAATGGACATGTGGCCTCTCAGAGAGATCTTTCCCACCCTCCACTTCAACCCTCTTCCCTGGCCTCCAGTCTGATGCTCTCTCTTTCCTTTCCCCTGGTCTCTCTTGGGTGATCCAAACACAACAGAATCCCTTGTCTCTTGACCACTTCTGAGAAACAAGTGGCCCCCTCGAGTTTCCTGGCCTGGCTACCCTCAGACCCTCCCTCTCCCAGCCCCCACAGGAGGTTAGGGTGGCTGGAGCAAGCGCAATCAACCTCTCCGGAGCTGTTCTGTTAGGAGAGAACAAGGAGTGAAGAAGCAAGATGATAAACTTTAAGAACACACATCTGGCAGCAGGATTGATTGGAAAGGAGAGACACCAGATTGAAGGCTGGGGCAGCGGTCCAGGCACGTCCACCGGGGCCAGGCTAGGGTGGCAGCTGTGGACATGGAGAGGAAGGGGAAAAAAAGGCTGGGCTCAGAGATGTCATTACCAAGGGAGAACCAACAAGACGTGGTAACTGGTTGCCTTGCAGAAGGAGAGGAATAGAGGGAGGTGTTGGAGGTGACAGGGAGATGGATGGATGGAGGCAGAGGTGACTCTGGGAATACAGACCACATACCTCCAGGAGCAGGAGGCAGCTGTTGGAGGAGTCTGTGCAGACAGGTAAAGTGGGCATCCAGCTCTGCTTGGGGAAGCTGCATCATTCCAAGAGCCTCTCCTTCTGCTCAGGGAGGGGAAGCCAGGGAAGGTCACTGAAAGAGTTAATTCGAACAACCAAGCAAGCCTCCTCCGAGCCCTGCAGGGCCTGGGTGTCTGACAAGCCAAACAACTGTTTTTGACTCACTCTGGCTGGGTTTGCCAAGGAGGATTGCTTCCACGCTTTCATCCCTTTGGCCTGAAGGTTGTGATGTGTAGAGACACTGGCTTTGGGGATTTAAAGGGGTGGGGGGAGTGGGAGGTGGGCTAGACTGTTGGGAGAGTGGGCTAGAACTATTTGGAGAGAGGATTGAGGAAGGAAAAAGGGGTGAGGTCTGAGAGAGAGACAGAGAGACAGAGAGAGGAGAAAGAGACAGAGAGAGAGAGACACAGAGATACAGAGACACAGAAAGAGACAGAAGGAGAGACAGAGACAGAGACAGAGAGAGATGGACAGAGACAGAGAAACAGAGAAAGAGACAGAGACACACAGAGAGAAACAGAGAGACAGAGACAGAAACAGAGAAAGAGAGAGACAGACACAGAGACAGAGAAACAGAAAGTGACAGAGAAAGAGAGAGAGAAACAGAGAGAGGAGGAAGAGGAGACAGAGACAGAGAAACAGAGAGAGACAAAAAAGACACAGAGAGAGATAGAGAAACAGAAAAAGAGAGAGGGAGACAGAGGAGGGAGAGGAGAGGAGAGGAGAGGAGAGGAGAGGAGAGAGAGAGAGAGAGAGAGAGAGAGAGAGAGAGAGAGAGAGAGAGAGAGAGAGAGAGTGTGTGTGTGTGTGTGTGTTGTCTTTCATCCTGACATGTTCAGGGCAGCAAAGATGTTTTCTCCTGCCTGGGAGGAAGTCAGAGGGCCCCAGAACAGTGGAGTAAAGAGTGCTGGCATTGGAGTTCGAAGACCCCAGTTCATAATGCAGCTCTGTTGCTTTGGTTCTTTTGGCCTCTTGGGGCCTCAGTTTCCCCATTTGTAAAATGGGTGAGTTAGTTAGACTTAGGTTGCTTAGACCCTCTGCCACTTAGCTGCCCAAGGGATTTTCCCAGAGCCCTGGTGAGACCACATGACCCCGCCTTCTCCCCCACAGTCTCCAGTAGCTCCCCGTTACTTTCAGGACCAAATATCAAATCCTCTGCTTGGCATTTAAAGCCTCCCACAAGCAGACCTTTCCCATCTTTCCAGCCCTTGCTGCTCCTATCCCAAAACACTGGGATCTTCCAGACTCCAGGCTTCTTCCCCACCCACACCTGGGATGCCCCCTCCTCGGCTCTACCTACTTGCATCCCTGACCTTTTCCAAGACTCGGCTAAATGCCACCTAGTCCAGAAGGCCTTGGCTGAAGCTGCCGCCCATTTACCCTGGCTGGAGCTTGGATGAGCATAATTGTTTCCGGGTTGTCTCCCGTCAGACTGTAAGCTTCCTGAGGGCAGGGACTGCAGGGGGTGGGGTTGTTTATTTGTTTTTGGTTTTTGGCCTTTGTCTGCATCCGTAGCACTTGGTACAGTGCGGGTCTTGCAGAAAGTGATTAATGAATGCTTGCGGACTGACCAGTTCTGTGAACTGGATACATCCTGAGACAACCCCATCCCCCAAGGGCTGGAATCTCCTGGACCACAAGTGGGACAACAGGGATGGAGAGGAAATGGAGGGCGGAGGCCCGAAGAGAGGATGAATGTTCCCTTTTGGGGAGCCTAGAAAACCACCAGGCTGCTGTGTTACTAGGTCACTTCTTCCCTGAAGTAGCAACAGCTGCTGCTGAGGCTCAGCCCTCCCCAGCAGGGCGGGCGTGGGCTGCCACCCGCAGCACCGACTCTGGGATATCATAAACACAGCCAAGACGAGCACAGCCATCCCATCCCGGTGGCTCTCATTCAACCCGCCGAGGTCCCGGCCCCTTTCCCAGCCAACATTCAACCCCCTCTGCCCTCCCCAGGATGAGTAAGAAAGCATCAGGTATAGCCCCAAGGGACCTCTCTCTTCTCTTCCTCTCTTGGAACTGAAACAAGGAAATGAAGCTCTTAGGGACCACTCTGACTTTACAAGCTGTGACATCTGGCTGCGGTGTGGGTGACTGAGTGACTCTTGTCCCTGGACCCTTTCTGGTCAGGTCTCCCTGGCATCGTCAGAGAATTGTAATGTGGACAGCGGTGATACCGATTGCCTTCCCCTGCCCCACCAAGGGGAGAGTCAGCTGTCTGGGGGAGTCATCTTTCCTAGGGTACAGTAGAAAGAGCCCTGAACTAGGAGATAGAAGACATGAGAGCAAAAATAATCTCGGACACTCTACAAACTGCAGGATCTAGGGGAAGTCACGGCACTCACCTATACCTCTCACTTGCTTTCACTGCCCATTACCCTTGTACCAAAGGTGGTCGTGGGGAGCTTAATAAATACTTACACCTTTCCCCTTTCCCTCCTTATAACCTCTCTGACCTTGGGCAAGTCACTTAACCATACTCAGCCTCAGTTTCTCCATTTGGAAAAATGAAGGGATCGGACCAGATGTTTTCCAAGGCACCCTCTGCCTCCTGCTTCTCTGATCTCCGACTGACATTATCGGGTCGTTGTTTTTATTTTTCATTTGCTTTGGGTCTTTTTGCCAGTAACCGAGAAGGAGATGGTCAAGACTGTAGTGAGAGGGTAGGTGAATATGATATATGAAGGGATTGTGGGGAGGAGAAAAGACTGAGTTGGGGGAACAGCAGAGACATCTTTAGGTGGATCAAGGTCTGCAATCAGGAAGAGACCTGGACTGTCCGGTCCCACAGGGAACCTAAAAGTGGTGCCCTTGTGCTGTTGACTGACATTATCTCTCATTTTGTCCTCACAACAACCCTTCCAGTTAGGTGCTATTATTGCCCCCATTGTACAGAGGAGGAAACTGAGGCAGGCAGTGGTTAAGGGGCTTGCTAGTAAGCTTCCGAGGCTGAATTTGACTGGCCTCCAGACGGAGTCTAGTCAGTCAAGAGCTCAGCATCTTTTTTTGTGTTTTGGACTCTTTGGGTAGGCTGGTGAAGCCTCTGGACCCACTCTCAGATCATGTCCTCAAATTCACTAAATAAAACACACAGGATTGCAAAGGAAACCAATTGTACTGAAATAGTTATCAAAGATTTTGTGTTGGGTTTTTTTTAAGCTCCAGCTAAAAATGTTTATTATTTTAAAAAAATAAAACCCAAGCTTACAGACCCCAGGCTAGGAACCCTTGTTTCTAGGTAACTAAGTGTTCTTAACTCCAAGACAAAGGATGATGTTCTTCAGGTGTTTAAAAGTAGGTAGTTTGGGGGAGCTAGGTGGCATAGTGGATAAAGCACCAGCCCTGGATTCAGGAGGACCTGAGTTCAAATCCAGTCTCAGACACTTGACACTTAACTAGCTGTGTGACCTTGGGCAAGTCACTTAACCCTCATTGCCCTGCAAAAAACAAAAACAAAAAAAAAGTAGGTAGTTCTAGCAAGACTTTTTTCCTTTCTCACAAAGTTCACACAGATCAAGTTGGTGGCAGAGTGGGGACTAGAAATCACCGACAGAGTGTTGATGTTTGCAAAACTCCTTCCTCATGACAACGCTGGGAGGTGGGCATCATCGGAAGCCTTCTCCACTGCATTTTTACAGAAGAGGAAATTGAGGCTCAGGGAAGTTAAATGACTTGACAGCAGCAAAGCGTCAGAGCCAAGATCAGCATCCAGGTCTCCTGACTCCAAGTGTGGTGTTCTTTCCACTGGATCACAATGTTCTTGGATTGTGGGCTAGAGAAAAAAAAAGAAAGAAAGAAAAAAAAGAAAGAAAGAGAAAGAAAGAAAGAAAAGAACGCTGTGGATGCGGACTTCCCCTCCCCTGCTGTTCCTCGTTCCCGCCCTCACCTGAGAGTAATTGGCTTTGAGCTCTCCCTGCAAAATGAAGACAGTATTCTCAGTGTCCTTTACTTCTTCCATCTCTGGGATGGGGCCCTTCAAAAGTGGATTCCTCTTCAGCCCCAGCTTCCTTGCACTCGGCAGATCATTATATGCTCATTAATTGTTATTGAGTTTCAGACAGACCAACAGATGGTAAGATGGATGAGATTGTGAGTAAGATGTGGTTTGGGCCTCCTGGATAGAGGGATCACTTAAATTGGGAGATATTAACAAAGTACTGTTTACTTAACAATTTTCCATTGTCTTGTAGCAGAAATAATAAGCACTTCTTTCTGTGGAAAATTAGAACCACAGAAAGTCAGAGCCAGAAGAGACCTTAAGATATGATCTAGTCCAACCCCTTTTTGGAGCAAAGGAAAAAGCCCTTATTAGATGCCTACTATGTGCCAGGCACTGTGCTAAGCACTAGGGGTACACAAAGAGTACCCACGCCCATTCCTTTAGCTTGGGAAACAAATTAGGAGGGTGATTCTACAGAGGTAGGTCAGTGGCGGGTGATGCAGTGTATACAGCACCAAGCCTGGACTCAGGACGACCTGAGTTCCAAACTGGCCTCAGCTGTAGGTCCCTGGGCACTAAGTCACTTAACCTCTGTTTGCCTCAGTTTCCTTATCTGTAAAATGGGGATAATAATAGCACCTACCTCCCTGGGTTTTTGTGAGGATCAAAGCAGATGTTTGTAAACTGTGCAAACCTTAAAATATTATATAAATTATGCAATATATTATATAATATTATACTAATTACATATGATATAATTTATTGTATATTATATAAATACTAGCCATTAATAATAATAATAACAGTATTAAAGAGGATTCAATTCAAGACAAGGTTCAAGGCTTCTCTAGTGTATTCTCTGTACTTCACTGCAAAGTAAAAAAATAAAATTATGATATATAGGGGAACAAAGGCCCAGAGAAGAAAAGGATTTGTCCAAGGGCAGGTAGTTTGGTTAGCAGACAGAAGTGTATCTAGAACCCAGGACTCTTGTAGTGGATAATACTCATCTGGGTGCATAAATCCTAGTGTTTTTTCCATAAAAAACAGCCTCATTCCCACGTATCCACTCCTCTTATTAGGCACTTCCCCTCCGAGACCTCAGTTTCCTGATTTGTGAAATGGGCTGTGTTCTCTCAGCCGCCTCCCCCCCAAACCCCACTGGCCTATGGCCCTGTGTGTGGGTCGGGTGCAGAGTAGCCCAGTTATTGTCTCTGGCACGCCCCTCAGGCAGATCCAGAGAAGCCTGGGTTTCTAAAGAGATATCCAGTGTCTAGCTGCTCTCTTTGTCTTCCCTGTCCCCAGGCTAAGTGACCTTTTAACCCTCTGCTTCCCTTTCAGCCCGATGCCTTTTAGGCCAAGGCTTCCCCTCGGCCCACCTCCCCACAGCCCGGCCCCAAGCCGGGCAGGTCCAAGAGGGACATACTTGGTTTGCTTCCATGGGAGGCAGTGGTAGGGAGGCTTTGTTAACTCTATTTCCCCATGAACTTTGGAATTTAAAAGTCTGTGAACAACGGAAGATGATGACCGAAGTCCAACACCCCCTCCCTGTTTCATTTTTCCTCCCCCCAAACCCTGACCCTAATTGATGTGACTCACAGGGGAGGGGGACAGCAGACCTTTTAGCCTTTGGGAGGGAGATAGGGTTAAAATGTAAATCCCTCATTAGGCTAATGCTGGCATATGGAAAAGAGCACCAGTTTGGGGAATAGCGGGAGGCTGGGGTCCTGGCTCTGCTCTTTGTTAGCCATATGACCTTGAAGAAGTTGCTCTTGAGGGGGCAGCTAGATGGTGCAGTGGATAAAGCACCAGCCCTGGATTCAGAAGGACCTGAGTTCAAATGCAGCCTTGGACACTTGACACTTACTAGCTGTGTGACCCTGGTCAAGTCACTTAACCCTCATTGTCAGGAGGAAGAGGAGGAGAAGCTGCTCCCCCTCCTCTCTGGGCCTTGGTTTCCTATTCTGTAAAATTAAGGGCTTAGCCTGGATCACAGGTTCTCAATGGTTTTTGTGACATGGATCCCTCTGGTGCTCTGAGAAAGCCAGTGGGCCCCTTCTCACAATCAAGTCTTTAGAATCAGAAGATAAAATACACAGGTTATAAAGGAAGTGTAATCATCAAAATATTTTGGAAAAACAAGCTCATGGACCTCAAGACAGTCAGTAAGCATTTATTAAGTGCCTTTTGTTTGCCAAGCACAGCATGAGGTGCTGGGGATACAAAGAAAGGCAAAAGACAGTCCCTGCCCTCAAGAAGTTCTCAGTCTAATGGGCAGCCCTAGGTTAAGAATCCCTGAGCTAGCAGATCCCTTCCAATCCCAAATTCTTGGATCCATCGACCCCATCTTTATCATCATCTGTTCATCCCGGGCTGTTGGTGTGATAGTGAATCTAGAACTAGGACTAATGCCTTTTCATGGATGGAAACACTGAAGTTAGGACCAAAAGGAATCACTTTCTATAGCACTTTAGGGTTTACAAAGTACTTTTTTTTTTGTCTTTGTATACCCAATGGCCAAAAAAGGTGTCTGACATACAGCTAGTGCCCAATAAATGCTGGTTAAATTAAATTGGATTGAATTTCCTCACAGCATGTGAGGCAGGTAGCTCTCAGAAATAAACCCTAAATAAATGAAAGCCCCCTCAAGGTCACTCTAGTCAGAAAGCAGTCCAGGCTTTCCTGGGAAATTCTCAGTACTTGGAATCTCAAATACTGGGTAGAATCTGAGACAAGGGACTGAATCTGGGGAGTCTCCAAGTGGGATGGGCAGAGGGATAGTTCGGGTGGATCATGCTCTTATTTGGGGGTATGATGGGGTAAATGTGGGTCAGATGGCACACTCCTTCGATGCCCCCTCACTGGCATCCTAACACCCTGGCAAGACCTTGTTTCAGTGGTAGGGAAGAAGGGTGGCATCTCCCATCTGCATCCCTGGCACTCACATGCTGGTATTGGAAGGAAGCCGGGCACAGGCAGGGTGCCAGTCAGGAGCACTCTATCAGAACAGACCATGCCTGGCTGTCAGCCCCTTCTCCTTTTAGTTCAGTTTTGTTCATGTCTGGCACTGCCAACTTCCAGGGTGGCATAGGGAGAGTTGAGCACTTACACTTGGCCCCCATACCAGCCTCCATTGTGCCAACTGAGGAGGCCAGTCCAGCAAAGCTCGTCTCAGGTAGAGGGTCATAACCCTCAGAGAAAGCAGATTGAATTGGTGGGGCGTGGGAAGAAAGGGGAAAACAAAAAAGAATTCAGAGGCCTCCCTGGATTTTCAAGATGCAAGGGACTTTTGATGTCATCTGTAGACCAGCCCCTTTATTTGACAGCTCAGGAATATCTGTCCCAGAGAAGAGGAATGATTTGTCCAAGGTCACACAGGTAATAAGTGACAAAATGAGGATCTGAACTAGAGTCTTTGGATTTTAAACCTAGTATTTTCCCATAATTCCCAGCAGAGTTGAGAATGGGTAATAGAGTGTATGACTCAATGTTATCACTAAGGAAGAAAGCAGGGATGTTCATGGCATAGGTGTGCTGGAGAGAGAACAATGGATTTGGGATCTATTTCCAGATCTCCTACTCCCTAGTCTCATCTGTTTAATGAGAATGAGATACCCTTCAAGGTCCCTGCCAGCTATAATAATAATGATGATGATCATAATCATAATTCATAATTATTTAATGTTTATGAAGAACTTTCCTCAAAACCTTTAAGTTACATTGTACCAATGGCAGTCTAGCCATTTTATTTTATTTTTTTTTGTGTGGGGCAATGAGGGTTAAATGACTTGCCCAGGGTCACACAGCTAGTGTCAAGTGTCTGAAGTCAGACTTGAACTCAGGTCCTCCTGAATCCAGGGCCAGTGCTTTATCCACTATGCCACCTAGCTGCCCCCTAGTTTAGCCATTTTAAAGATAAAGTAACCGAGGCTCAGATGCGCGATTATAAGGTCTCATGGTGTCAGACCCAGTATCTGAACCCCCTATTCTTTTCACTTCACCAATAGTTGCCCAACTATTGCTGGGCATTAAGGAGGATACAAGAATACGAAATTTGGCTTCTGCGCTCAAGGAGTATATAGTCCAATTGGTAAAGTGAAGAAGAAGAAGGAGAAGGAGAAGGAGAAGAAGAGAAGGAGAAAAAGGAGGAGGATATCTAACATATAGCACCTAATATGTGCCAGGCAATATACTAAGCACTTGACAATTTTTATTTCATTTGATCCTCACAACAACTCACAACAACTGTTGTTATCCCATTTTACAGATGAGGAAACTGAGGCAAGTAGAAATGAGATGGGTGCTGTTATCTCTATTTTACAGATGGGGAAATTGAGGCAAATAGTAATGAAGTGACTTCAGTCACATAGTCAGTGACTTGCAGTCACATAGTGTCTAAGACTATGCTTAAAAGCCAGGTATTCATGACTCCATGACTAGTGATTACTGATATGACAAAAGTTGTATGATCAATACCAAATGAATACAACCAGTAAAAAGTATGAGAGACAGCACAGGGTTGCCCTGAAGTTGAGGCTAAAAATTCTGACTGCCATTCTGTACTATTGTGACTTAATCCCAATCTATCCTCATTTGTGCCTCATTTGTATGCTCTCTCATCCATTAGACCTTGAGTTTCTTGAGGACAGGGACTGAGCTTTGGGGGGATTTAAAAATTTTTTTGTCTTTGTATCCTCAGAGTTTAGCACATAGTAGGTGCTCAGCAAATGCTTGCTGATCAACTGATTGATTGACCCTGGCAAAGAAACAAATAATAACAATAACATACTGACATCTATAACTCCCCTTAAAGTTTCCAAAACACTTTGCCAACATTGTCTCATGGGGGGGGGGTCGGGGCAATGAAGGTTAAGTGACTTGCCCAGGGTCACACAGCTAGTAAGTGTCAAGTGTCTGAGTCCGGATTTGATCCAGGGCCTGTGATTTATCCATTGTGCCATCTAGCTGCCCCCAACATTGTCTCATTTTAGGCCCCATAACAATCCCATGAAGTGGGGAATTCAGTTATTCGAAATCCCCGTTTTACCAATGAGGAAACTGAGGCTCATAGTTGAAGTCACTTGCCCAAGGGTCCCACAGCTAGTGTCACAGATGGGATTTGAGCTTAGGTCTTCTTGCTACCACTTTCCAGCTTCACTTCTGTGGGTTCCTCATCTGGAAAACAAGGGGGGAGGGGCTCAGACTAAATGAGGATCCCTTTCAGCGAGGATCATCTATGATTCAGTGACATTCTATTCTTAGGACTAGACTGTGTGACCTTGGATCTTCCCTCACCCTTAGGTTCTCTCCTGTAAAATGAGGGTCCTCTGAGGCTGTGGTCCTCTCTCTAAGAGTAGGGAAGGAGACAGCCTTGTAGCTAGGCAGACTTGGAAGCATTCAGGGTCATTGCCTCAGTGAACTCAGATCTATTTAAGCCACTTTGGCTGTGTCTGCCTATGGCAGACACCTGAGCTCCAAGTGGTTCCCAACATGGAAGAGCAGAGCAGAGGGTCTGGAAATCCAGATTGTCCCCAGGCTGGGGCCATCCACTTGTGCCTGGCCCCTAAGCTGGACATAAGCAGCCAAACGCAGGTTGGGATCCATTTCCAGAAGCAATGACAGATGGGGAATCGCCGTGCTCATGTGAACAGGAGGCTGTAGCCAGCCATGTTTCAAGGGGACCGGGATAGCGGCAGTGGCAGCAGCGGCAGCTCAGGGGCCGGCCAGGGATAGCTTTGGCTGTAACGGGTTTGCAAATCCACCCCAGCTGGGGGATTAAGCCAGCATCTGGCTTGTTTTATAATATTAAAACAAAGAAGGTTGCAGGCGCCATTATCAGAGGGAGGGAGGGCCACGGGGAGAAAGGCAGAGGGAGGTCGGGAAGCCTAGTGGTCTTCCCTCGCCCTAGGTGTGTTGGCAAAATCCGTGCCATTGACAACTGCCTCCCTAATTACCTCCTTCCCAGCGATTAAAGAAATCGAATGCTGGAGACTACACATTTCATCCTGACAGGGGGTGACATTCTGAACGTGCCTTGATTGTGAATGAATTCCTCCCTTTGGGGTGGGGGTGGGGGTGGGGAGGAGGGAGGTGCCTGCAATAGAGCCTGGGAGGGAGGGGCGCTGAGGAGAGAAATAGAGAGTGATGTTGGGGAAGTAGACAGCCCTGGAATTGAGAAACTGCTTTCTGGCCCGAGATTGCTTTTTCCAAGCTTCAGTGTTGGGTCACAGAGGCTGGCTGCAGGTGGGAGGTGGGGGGTGGTGGTGGTTGGTGGTTGGTGGTGTAACCCAGCATTCCCTCGGGGCCAGGCTCCAGGCTCTAACCTCCAACCCAGAGGAGTCCTCCCTCCCCTCTCCCCCCCCTTCCTTTCTAATGAGGTACAGCCGTCAGCAGGGCTAGCCATGCAACTAAAATTAGCACCAGGTTCTCATTTCTCATTTGCTAAAGGGGAAACATCTAATAATAAAAAAGAAAGAAAATCATAAAAAAGCTCAAAATTCCAAGGAGAAGACAGAAGGGATTTTGCCTCCTTCCCTTTCCTTCTCGTCCCCTCTCTTCTCCTCCCTCCTGTTTCCCTTCTCTTCCCTCCCCTTTCTCCCCTCCTTCCTCTCTCTTCCCCTTCCCTCCCCTTTCCTTCCTCCTCCCTCCCCCTTAACCCCTTCTTAAAGTTCCTCTCCCTCTACTCCCTTCCCCTCCCTCCCTTTCCCTTCCCTCCTTTCCCCCTCCCTCTCTTCCCCTTTCCCCTCCCTATCCTCCCTTCTTTCCCCCTCCCCTTCCCCTCCCCTCTCCCTTTCCCTCCCTCCCCTTTCTTCCCCTTTCCCCTCCCTCCTCTTTTCCCTTCCCTCCTTTTCCCCTTTCCCCTTCCCTCCTTTCCCTTTCCCCTTCCCCATCCTCCCTTCTTTCCCCTCTCCCTTTACCTTTCCCCTTCCTTCTCCTCCTTTCCCTTCCCCTCCCCTCTTCTCCATTCCCCACCCCTCCCCTCTCTTCTCTCTTCCCCAGCCCCCGTTGTGTCGCTCTGAGCCTGGGGAGGCTGCAGGAAGCCAGAGAGCAGAAGTGCCAAGTAGGAAACTGTCAGGCAGCCAAGACCCTACTTGTTTGTTCGTCTCGCTGGAGCCAGGGACTGACCTTATTAGCTTGGAGGGCAGCTGCCTTATTAATGCACATCTGGCAGAGGAGAGGCTCCCTAGCCCTTAGACCGGCTTCCTGACGACCACTAGCCTGGCTTTACCTTCGCAGGAATGCGGACAGGGACTTCACGCATCTGCAGGGAATTTCTGTTCAGGGCTCCCTCCCTACCGCCCCAGTTTGCAGAATTGGGGGGAGGGGAGGGGCAGTGTGGGGTGGGGCTTTTCTCCCCTCCCCGAGTTCTGTGGGCTTTCCTACTGGCAGTCTGTCCCCACGTGGAGGAGTAAACTGTGATGAGTGCCAGGGAGAAACCTTTCCCCTGGGCCCCAAGCTCTGCTAGGGCTGAGGAAGAGGGAAAGAGTGACAATAAGCTATTAAATGGGGTGTGGGGTGTGGAGAGAGGATGTCAAAGATCACAGTGTATCTAATATCAGAACTGGAAGGGCCCTTAGAACATGGGAATTGGAGCATAGAACCTTAGAACTGGGTGGTCTAGCCCACCACCCTTCATGTTACAAATGAGGCAACTGAGGCTTCAGAGAAAGGAAGTGACTTGTCTCAGGTCACACAGTGGTCCAGTGGCAAAAATGGGACTAGAGCCCAGGTTTCTGGACTGCTCAACCTGACATACTTTCCCATCCCAACATGTGGCTTCGCAGTACAAAGGGGGAGGAGAATCCAATTGAGTCAACAAGCATTTATTGAGTCCTTACTGTGTACCAAGCATTGTACTGAGTGCAGAGGATACAAATGTAAGTAAAAATCAAGCTCATCCCTGCCCTCAAAGGGCTTACATTTGAATGAGGGAAGATGTTAACTAAAAAAAGGAGCCTTAAAATGGGGGATGGGAGGACAATGACCAGGTCTAGAGGGGCAAGGATGAGATGCAGGCTTAGGTGTCTTAAAAGATCATAGTATCCTTAGGGATCATTGGAAGGTAATGTGGTGTAGTGAGAAGATGAAGGAAGGAAGGAAGGAAGGATGAATGAATGGATGAGCCCTTATTAAGTACTTACTATAGGCAAAGCACCGGTGATACGGATTGAAAAGTGAACTAGTGTCCTCTCTCAGAGAGCTCACATGCTAATAGGAGTCAGCTAGCTGTTGCAACAGATAGAGCTCTAAGTTCAAATCCTGCCTCAGATATTTAGCAGTTCTGTGACCCTTAACAGTTATCTTCTTCAGTTTTCTCCAGTGTAAAATAGGGGTAATAATGGCACCTATGACCCAGGGTTGAAACTCTGCTTCACTTAAATCCAATTCACACTCAAGACATCACCCCATGATGTCATTAGTCCTCTTAAAAAACAAAGGATCAACAACAACAGCAACATGAAAATGAGGAAATAGTTTAATAATAGGAACTAACAGTTATATAGTACTTACTACGTGCCAAACACTACAATTATTATTTCATTTGATCCTACCAACAACCTTTGGGAGGCAATTATCGTTCCCATTTTATAGATGGGGAAACTGAGGTAAACAGGAACTGAATGACTTGCGCAGGACCACACAGCTGGTCATCATCTGAATTTGGACTTAATGCAGGTTTTCTTGAATATGCAGGTTTTCTCAAATATAGCTCCATGGCTCATTCTCCAGCACAGCCCGACTACCGTTCTACATGGCTCGATTTCTTCATCTCTAAAATGATGGGGTTGGACTCTTTGACCTCCATCTTCTAAGAACCTCTCAGCTGTTTGCATTCCAAGTGTGCCTTGCGTTGTGTTGATCCATGCACTGTAGTGGAATTTTAAGCCCATAAACAGGGACTAGACGTAGTTTATATTGTCTGAATGTTCCGCCTTTAAGAAACAGGAATCTTTAGACAATGAGTCCTTTCCCTGACAATAATGCAAAGGGGTTTAGGAGTGGAGAAAGAGTTCTATCTTTTCCTTGGCTAAAGTGGAAGCTAACGTCTCTCTCTGTCCCTCTGTGTCTCTGTGTCTCTCCCTCCCTCCTTTCCTTCTCTCTGTGTGTGTCTGTCTCTCTGTCTCTGTCTCTCCCTCCTTCCCTCCCTCTTGTCAGTGTCTCTCTCCTCTCTCTCTGTCTCTCTCTGTCTCTTTCTCTGTGTCTCTGTCTCTATATCTCTCTTTCCCTCTCCCTCTCTGTGTATCTCTGTCTCTTTCTCTTTGCATCTCTGTCTCTCTGTCTCTCTCTCCCTCCCTCCCTGGAAGAAAGGCAGAGCCAATAGGACCTTAGAGAGCATTTGGACTCACAGATGGACTAGAGCTGAAAGATTATCTAGACCAACCCTCTCCTTTTAGTTTATTGTACTCTTCAGGAGCTACCTCCTTTTATTTGTTTTTGTTTTTGTTTGTTTTGTTTGTTTTTTTGTGGGGCAGTGATGGTTAAATGACTTGCCCAGGGTCACACAGCTAGGAAGTGTCTGAGGTCATATTTGAACTCAGGTCGCCCTGGATCCAGGGCCAGTGTTTTATCCACTGTGCCACCTAGCTGCCCCTACTTCCTTTTATTTGTATAATTTTTTAAAACCCTGAACTTTAAAAATGCCAAATAAAACTAGCCTTTCTCATATATGCAGTAGAATAGAAAAATAAGTTTGGACATGAAACTCTGAATCTCTATTATATATGGTTTGTGTTTCTTTTTTTTTTTTTTTTTTTTTTGTGAGGCAATTGGGGTTAAGTGACTTGCCCAGGGTCACACAGCTAGTAAGTGTCAAGTGTCTGAGGCCGGATTTGAACTCAGGTCCTCCTGACTCCAGGGCCGGTGCTCTATCCACTGCACCACCTAGCTGCCCCTCTTTTAAAAATGTTTAATAAATTGGGTAGGCAACTTTCAAAACTCTTCTTATCTTCAGTTCTTTCTAGTTTGCCATCTATTTGCTTCGGTGTATTAAAAAGGGGGGGCAGCTAGGTGGTGCAGTGGATAAAGTACCGGCCCTGGATTCAGGAGGACCTGAGTCCAAATCCGGCCCCAGACACTTGACACTTACTAGTTGTGTGACCCTGGGCAGGTCACTTAACCCTCATTGCCCTGCAAAAAACAAACAAAAAAGGGGGGGTCCACTAGGTGGCATAGTGAATAGAGCCTCAGGCCTAAAGTCAGGAAGACTCATGTTCCTGAGTGCAAATTAAACCTCAGACACTTAGTATCTGTGTGATCCGGGGCGATTCACTTCACCTGTTTACCTCAGTTTCCTCATCTGTCAAATGAGCATGAGAAGGCAATGGCAAACCATTCTAGTATCTTTGCCAAGAAAACCTCAAATGGGGTCAGGAAGAGTCAGACATAACCGAACAGCGACAAGTTTTTTCAATGCTTCAATTACCCTTTTTTTGGCTACCTTATCCCTAGCCTTCTTCCTCCTACCACACCCCCAAATTTTAAAAAAGAAAATGAGGGAATTAGCATGCAGAAAAGAGAAGTGAATGGTCTACTGTGAGTAGCTGAGCTCAAGGATAGAAAGATTTCTTCCCACTTCTGTCCAATTTTTAATCACTGAGAAGAGGCAGGAGGACCAAATATGGCTAGACAGCTCGGACCCAAAAATGTCTGCTTGCCCCCTCCTTCCTCTGAGGAGGAAACTCAAGCCAAGAGGGAGGTGACTTGCCCAGAGATTCACAGTAAGTTAGTGGCAGAGCCGGAGAGACATTGGGAAGGAGAGAAAGAATGACATTCACCTTTCTTGGATCCATTTCCAGAAACTGGCCTCCTTTCCAAATGCAAGAACCGCTAAGTTTGGAAGGAGAATTTCAGCTGATAGCTCTCCAAAAGCAGAATGGGCTGACTGGGCGTCTCACTGGACTTCTAAGACAGGCTGGAAGGACCACTTCTCAGGGACAGGGAGTAGCAATTGCTGATCCAGGTTGAGATTGGATTAAATAGGCCCCTTCCCATTCCAAGGCGCCATGATTCTGAGAGCCCAGCTTCTGTTTTTATTTTGTAGTCGCCATCTTAGACAAATGGTGTGATGCTATTATGTTGTTGTACGATGCTGTCATGTTGTATGATGCTGCCGTCTGTTTCTTCATACTCCAATTAACAGAAATAACAGCAGCAGTCACAGCAATCAGCCATTACTTCAATGAGTAACTTAGTACTTAAAGAGCCAGAATTGAGGATTTTAGAGCTAGAAGGGATCTGAGGATCCTGTCCTGTTTTCAGACAGGCAGGTGGTAACCCCTCTCCCTCCCATTTTATAGCCTGTACAACTGAGACCTGGGGCTTGTCCGAGATCATTCCATAGGTTTGGGGATTGGGAGGGACTTCTTCCCTTTACAAAGAAGGAAACTGAGGCTCAGAGAAGGAAGGTAGCTTCACTTGAGCTCAAACCCAGATCTTCTGATACCACAACTAGTCCTTTTGCTTCCTGTAGAACCCAAGCCACCTGGTGGAATACTCTTGGTAACCCTTAAAACACATCGAAATGTGAGTTTGCTTTCATGGTTATTGTGACATTCATTTTTATTGTCAACAATTGCTATTATTTTGCTTCCTGGCTCTTTCAGAGCCCCTTCAACCTGAAGAAAAAGCTTTTTTTCCCTTGAAAAGCTTTCTAGGTTGTGACGCAATATAGGGTGAATTTCATGTGTTATTTGGAAAAAAATAAAATACTATTAAGTACAAAAGATATAGCTATAGATTTATAGATATATAGGTATTGGTATAGGTACAGATATAGATAGATAGGGTGACTGATCTCACACCAGTACCAAATATTTTGAAATGCTACTAGAAGGAAGAGTTGACTGTTATCATCCTCTTATAATTCAGTTCATCATAAATACATTTATTAAGCACCTGTTATATACAAGGTCCTAGGCTTGGTGTTGGGGGTATGAAGATACAGCGATGACCTGCCCTCAAGGAATTTGAGGAGAATAACTTGATAAATATTGCGCAAAGAAGGATCGAGGGTGAAGGATCAAGGGAGAAGTCCAGACAAAGCACTATGAGAGAAGTGAGGAATGAGACCTCCTTTTTCCCCATGGACCAGGGTCAGGAAAGGCTTCATGGAGAAAGTGGCATCTTATTCAGACCCTGAAGGGAGGAAGAGACTCCGTTAGATAGCATTAGGATTTTTTTTTTTGCATTAGGATTAAGAAGGTGAGCATTCCAGTCCAGAAAGCCCAGAGATGGGAGAGGGCAGGACAGGATTGGGGGGACGTTGGCTAGTGCTCTGACTGGAACACGATGTATCTCAAGGGGAGCACGGTCTAAGGGAAGATGAACAGGGAGCTTTCCACTCTAGTCTAAAGGACCTTGAATGCCCGACTTTGAGTTTATGCCAATAGGGAGCCAGAATGGGACGTTCACAGGATGTAGGAATGGGAGGGACCTCGAAGAGCTTAGTCCCCTTGTCCCCATGCTTTACAGATGAAGGAACTGAGGCCCAAACAAAGTGGCAATGCCTGCCCTTGAGGCGAAAGTCTAAAAGAGCAGCCAAGGATTATCAGTGTAGGTAGGAAGTAGCAGTAGTAGGAAATACCATAGCAGCTGGGTGGAAGTGAGAGTTTGAAAGTTGGATGGGAAAGAGGGAATAGGATGTACAGTTATTGGGCTGTTGCAATAGTTTAAGCCTAAGGAGGCAGCTAGGTGGTGCAGTGGATAAAGCACCAGCCCTGGATTCAGGAGGACCTGAGTTCAAATCCAGCCTCAGCCACTTGACACTTACTAGCTGTGTAACCCTGGGCAAGTCACTTAACCCTCATTGCCCTTCCACCCCCCCCAAAAAAAAAACAATTTAGGCACAGGGTGATGAGGCTTATGGACAAAGGGTGGGTGCATTGGAAGTAGAAAGGGCTGAGTTCAAGAAGTATTGGAGAACAGAACCAATGGAATGAAGTCCTGTTCGTTGCCAGTCCTTGGCAAAGTTATACGGTCACTAAGAGTTGTCTTTGGTGTTCCCAGTACCCCAGTCACTGTACCTCCTACCCTTTCCCCATCAGCTCCCTGGAGTTTTCTGTTGCTTTCCTTTCTCCCTGAGGCAGGAATTAAGCCTCAGTCATTTGATGTTGTTATTTTTCTTCCTTTGTTCTCGAAGAGGACCAATGACACCACAAAGTCATATTCTGACTTGCTGCTGAATTGGATTTAAGTGAGGCAAAGTCATTAGCCTCCCTCTCTCCTCCAGAGTCCTTGGAGTCCAGTGGCAAGACTACGGTCAGTAATGACTCATTCTGTCCCTGCGGTTCTGGAATTTTTTGCTCAGTCATTTATACCTGAGCATGAACAGGTCTTAAATCTCTGTTCACTCTCCCAGGAGCAGTTGTAGTCTAGGCCTGAGCACTCTTTCTACCCGGACATGTTAACTTCATATGGACGCCCTGGGTTCCAACCCCCCCCCCAAGAAAAAAGCAAAAAACAAAACACAGCTTGTTCTTCCTTAGTGAATGTATTTTGGGCTGCTTTAGGAGGGAGGCTAGTAGAAGAACCAGGGCCTAGGATTAAAAGATTGATGCCACCCAGTCAATCAACAAATGTTCATAGAGCCCACGGTCGAGACTCCCAGAAAGACTTATATGTCTTTACATTGAGTGCCTTCCAGGCATTGCCACTTTAGCTGGGGACACAAAACCAACACATGAAAAATTAATGAGCAACCGGGGCAGCTAGGTGGCACAGTGGATAAAGCACCGACCCTGGATTCAGGAGGACCTGAGTTCAAATCCAGCCTCAGACACTTGACTAGCTGTGTGACCCTGGGCAAGTCACTTAACCCTCATTGCCCTGCAAAAACAAAACAAAACAAAACAAAAATGGGGAGAAGGGCTCTAAGTATCTCTCCAGCTCTACCTTTGGCGACTCTGAACGTTCCATGGAGGAGGTGAGACTCTATCTTCACCCAGCTGATGTGGATGTAGGGAGGGGAGAGAGCATTCCAGAGCTGGAAGGGCCTTAAAGGTCCTCTAATCTAACCCCTTCATTTTACGGATGAGGACACTGAGGCCAGCAGAGAGGAGGGACTCACCCAAGGTACCCCAGATAGTAAGTAGAAGAGGTGGAATTCCAACCCACTTCTGCAGGTGCTTGAGAGGTGCCATTAAGCCCTTGGAGTGGAGTCTTTGCAGCCCTACTTAGAAGGGTGCCCTTTGTCCCCATTGGCCCACCACTGTCTGGCTCCCCTCTCCTGTTTTTGAAATTCAAAACATTTACAAGAACAGCCCACTTTGCTCTTGCTCTGTGTTACAGAAAAGAGGATTTGGAAGGCTTTTTTGCTTGTTTTGGCTGCCTCTCCTTCTTGTTCAGGCTCCCTTTGCTTGAGTTTGCTCTCTCTCTCTGTCTTTCCAACCCCTCCTCCCTGTGTAAAAGTTTAAACAATGAGGAAGGGATTTATGGCAAATCTGCTATGAGAGAAGATTCCAGTTTTCTTCTGGAGCCCCTTAGTGAAGTCACTTGCTGACTGAGGATCCTGGGGACAGCCCCAAGGCTTCACAAATACTCTAGCCCACAATGCCTTTCCACCAAAGCAGGGCAGCCGGGCCCTTCCATAGCACCAAGTGGGTCCTTTTGTGTTATAGGCTAAGTCTTTCTTGCCACCCAACTTTCATCAAGTTCAGGTCTCTTGGCTCCAAGTTCAGTGTTCTTTTCACTAAACTGTGCAGGCAACATAGACAGATGGACAGACAGACAGAGATAGACAGACAATTGGACAGAGATAGATAGATAGATAGATAGAGAGAGAGATAGATAGAGAGATAGATAGATAGATGGATAGATGGATACACAGAGATAGATAGATACACAGAGATAGATAGACAGACAGAAAAATGGAAAATATTCCTAATAAATAGTATATTTGTAGTTCCTGACTCCTAACACGTCAAGTAATAGGTTTATGTAGACTCAAAACTACCAGCTGGCCCTCCCCTTTTGACTTAGCAATAAATTCATATGAAGAGTTAATGATAGGCAAAAGTAGGATTTAAATCCAGTTCGCCAATCGTGAAAAATCCCCCTTCCTTGGTTGAAATTTCCCACTTCTCTTAATTTCTGGGAATTTCATTTGATCCTCACAACAACCTTGGGAGGTAGATGCTATAATTATTCTCATTTTATAGATGAGGGGCTTGAGGCCTGGAGGGAGTGCAGTCACAAAGGTAATAAGTTAAAATAGCAGGATTTGAACTCAGGTCCTCTGACTCCAAAGTATTCTGACACTACCTCACATCATTAGCATTGTTATTGTTATATTAAGTGACCCATTTCTGGGGATGTGTCAAGTCCAAACTCAAGTACCCTGGGAGTGTCCATGCACCTAGACATTGAGTGGTACCTCTTTTGCCCACCTGCAAAGGGATAGCTTGTCCCCACTATAGTTTTTGGGTTTGGGGTTGTTGTTGTTTTTTGGGGGGGTTGTTTTGTTTTTTTGTTTTGATTTGGTTTGTGTTTTGTTTTTTTTCACAAGGAGGTACATTTAACTCACGCTCTCCATCAGTGCCCTTTGCTCAAGCATTTGCTGTCTGGCCCGATGCAATCCTCAAATTACTTTGAGAAAAGCCCTTGGCTCAGGTTTCTGGTCTGGGCAGTGCACATCTGGACGGCCCAGCTGCTGGAGGCAGTCAGCACTGGAAAAGGGAAGGGGGAGAAAAAAAACCTAAACACCCAACCTCAGAGATAGTCAGGGCAGGAACCCTGCAGACAGAGTGCCCCTCAGGAAAAAATAATCCTACTTTGGGAATTGGGAGAGGAAAGAAAGAGAAGTGGAAGGATTATGACCAAGGAGGAGCTGGGGGAGTTAGTAAAACATTTCTCTTCAAAATGTAGTAGTTTCCAGAAAAGGAAAAAGGAGCAAAGAAGGGGAGACAGTAGGGAAGCTGGGCTAAGAGAGACTTTAGTGGGAAGATCCCCTACAGTTCCAGTCAGAGAACCTAGGTTCAGACCCAATTCTGCCACTTTTTTGCTGGATGATCTTGAAGTCATTTCCCTTTTTGCGACTTTTTCATATGTGCAATGAGGGGGTGAAACAGGATGGTTTCTAAGGATCTCTGGAGAGCTAAATCCTCTTCTGATCTCAACTGAAAATTCAAGGTTTTTTGCTCTACCAGTCTTGTTATTTTTGAGGAAATCATATGATTGCTCTGTGTCTGTTTCCTCAGTAAGCAAAAGGTGAACAGAATCCATGCATGGGAAAAAGGGATGCTTTTTGGAAGGTCCTGAGTCAGCAGGAGCTGTGATTTCATGGGCCAGGCCAAGGATCAGCTGAGAACAGAGCCAATTCTAGGGGTGTTCAGGGGAGACGATATTCAGGATAGGGCAGACATATGGGGAAGGGGGTGACAGACATGGGATATTTTGTAATATTCCTTTTGAAAAATGCATATATTTTTATGGCCAGAAAACTTCCCGTTCCATGGGGCCTAGGGATTTGTTTTGTAATGACTTGTCACATATGTTTCAATGAAGGCTCAAAGTGTTTGAGGGGAAATAATAGAGAATGGAAGAAATTTTGCAATCTTGCCCAGGGTGTTTTGTCCCAGTTCTAGAAAGAAGGCTGAGCATAGCACCCATCACTAGCCTGATGAGACCTAGGGGTGTGGGTCTCAATGGAGAAATTATCTTTCCCCATATCCCAGCTCCAGTCTAACGAGTGATCATGGGTAAGTCGCTTCCTGTTGGGCCTCAGTTTCCTTCTCTGTAAAATGAGAGAGTTGGACCACATCAGAGATATCTTAATGTTTCTTTTTTTTAAAAAAAAAATATGGACCGTTCTCAGGATGTTGATTTAAAAAAAATAATTATAATGAGAGGAAATGCTACATTTCAGCTAGAGGTGAACGAAAATATAGATGTAAATGTCTTTTCCTTATCTGAATTGTTGAACTTTTTGAAATCCATCCATACACCCTTTTGGGTAGACCCCAGGTTAAGAATCCCTTGACTAGATGAATCATGAGATCTAAGGTTGCCATGGTTATATTGTATAGGAAAACAACAACTACCACCACACTGGAATTGGAGAATAAGGAATCTAGATTTGGAACCTTCAATTTCTTCATCCGTAAATATCACTTGCATTATTTACTCACAGAATTGTTGTAGGCAAAGCATCTTCTTTTTGTTGTTGTTGTTGTTGTTTTTGCAGGGCAATGAGGGTTAAGTGACTTGCCCAGGGTCACACAGCTAGTAAGTGTCAAGTGTCTGAGGCCGGATTTGAACTCAGGTCCTCCTGAATCCAGGGCCGGTGCTTTATCCGCTGTGCCAACTAGCTGCCCCGGCAAAGCATCTTCTAATGAGAAAACACTATATAAATATCAGACAGCACCTAGCATAGTACCTTGCACATAGTATGTACTTAAATGTTTGTTAAATTGAATTAAACTATTATTATTATAACACTTTTGAGGGACCCTGCCACCAGAGACTTGTTCTGTGATCATTTGTTGTGGAGTTGTTTCAGTTGTGTCTGACTCTTCATGACCCCATTTTGAGTTTTCTTGGCAGAGATACTGGAGTTGTTTGCCATTTCCTTCTCCAGATCATTAGACAGAATAGGAAACTGAGGCAGAGTTAAGTGACTTGTCCAGGGTCCATAGCTGGTAAGTCTCTGAGGTCAGATTTCAACTCAGATCTTCTTGACTCCAGGGCAGGTGCTCCATCCACTGCACCATCTAGCTGCCCCTCTGTGATCATAGTAGGGATCATGTCTTTGTACAGTGAAGGCAGAGAAGATGCATCACTTCTCCTATTTTCCACACTTCTGTTCAGAGCTCCAGATATTTCAGGATGCCCTTTCATTTAAGTCATTCAACAAAAATGTATTCAATTAGAATTGTTGAATTAGAAGCATTTATAAAGTGTCAACTATATGCCAGCCAATGTCCTTGGTGCTGGAAATGGAAAAAAGGAAGGAAAAATGAAAGAAAGAAAAAAGAACAAAAGAGGAAGGAACAGAAAGGAAGGATGGAAGGAAGGAAAAATGAAAGAAAGAAAAAAGAACAAAAGAGAAAGGAAGGAAAAGAAAAAGGAAGAAAGGAAGGAAGTAGTTTCTGGCCTCAAGGAATTTATAGTCTAGTTAGAGTATAAAATATACATATTTAAAGATAGAGGGAAAGGTTCTAGCAACTAGGAGCATCACAAAAGACCCCAGGTGAGGCAGCTCAGCAGTGAGTGCTGTACTTGGAGTCAGGAAAGCCTGAATTTCCATCCAGCTCAGCTGCTTAGCTGTGTAACCCTGAGCGAGTCTCAGCCAACATGTCCTGTCTTCCAGGGTTGTCAGGAGGACACAGATGGGATCTAGTATTTATATTTTTAAAGGTCTCATATAGAAGGTCGTCCTTGAAGGAAACTAGGGATTCTGGAAGATTCAAGGAAGAAGGGAACACATTCTGGCAATGGGAGACAACCTGTGCAAAGACAGGTGAGAGATGGGGCCTCATGTGTGAAGACTGGACCAGAAAGCCAATCTTCTGGGACTCCAGTGTACATGGAGGGGAACGATGTTCAGGGAGGCTGGCAAATTAGGTAGAGACTAGCTTGTGAAGGTCTTCAAATGCCCCAAAGGGTTTATTGTTGATATTGGAGGTTAGAGGAAGCCGCTGCAGTCTATTGAGAAGGGGAATGACACAGTCAGATTTGCTCAGTTGGACAGCTGTGTGAAGGATGGATTGGATCCGGGAGAGGCCTGTTGCTCTTTCTCTCTGTGAGTCCTTGTGCTAGATGTTCCTGGAGGTCATAAAGAAGTATTAGGCACTGTTCCTTCCCTCACAGAACTCACTGCCCAAAGAGAATCAAGATGAACACACAAGAAAAGATAAGTATCAGTTACCTGATACTATGTAACCTGCACAAATGACGGGAGAGGAGTAAAGTGGGAAGATTTTGGATCTAAGGATCTGGGTTCCAATCCCATCCCTAACAGCTCACTACCTATGTGACAGTGAGCCAGTTGCTTTCCCCTTTCTGGGCCGTACTGTTCTTCATCTGTAAAATGAGTGGGGGTGGATAGGATTTAGATTAGGTGACCTCTAGGATCTTTTTGGGGGCCAGATGATGTCTACGGGCTTTTTTAAAGCTCTGAATCCTGTAAACATGAAGGGAAAGGGGAAAATGAATTGTGTCATCCTTACTGACTGGAAAACAACTCTCCCTCCCACCCCTACCATCCTCTACCTTCCCCTACCTTCTGCCCTGTTCTGGGCAGTGGGCCTGCCATTTGTTGTGGCTCTCTCCCTGGGAGGGAGCTGGGACCCAGAGGAATGCCAGTAATCTCTCCAAGGAGCTGACTGATCGCTGTCAGCGCTCACATTCCCTCTGGCTCCAATTTCAACCAAATTCCATTCTTCCCCATCAGCTTCCCTCCCAGCCCCTGTCCTGCCCTCTCCCTCCCTAGCCCCCACCCCTTGCCCCTGCCCTGTTCTGCCCTGTTTTGAGCCCCAACCCTTTTTGCCTCATTTGCCCCCCTTCCCATATGCCTCCCCCAAAATAGTTCTCTCCTGGTGTCTGGGGACCAACCATTCCCTAATTGTATAAAGCCCTGAAGTGATTTATCTGAAAGATTATTGGTGTCATAGGTCAGGCAAAGAATAACACACAAGGCGTCTCTCTCTCCCTCCCATCTTGCTCCTTCTCCTTGCTGCTCAGAGTGTCTCCTGTGGTGGGGATGGGAGTGGGGATGCAGTTGGGGATGGCCTTTTCTTTACACTAGCAACTAATGTAGCTTTCTAATGTCCTTCCTTTTCATAAACCAAGATGTCCCAAGGGATAGTCCCTCAATCCTCTCCCCTCTTAGTTGTCATGATTCTTGGCAAAGATCTGATTTCAAGTTCTGGTATTGCCACTTACTAGCTAAATAGAATCATGGACTTGTAGAATATGAGAGTTGTGAGGGCTATTCAACAGAAATTGTCTGTGCTGGAAGGAATCTAGAACAGAGATAGCAGAGCTGGGGGGATTTTTAGAATATGAAATGTTAAAGCTAGAAGAAACTTTAGAGAACATCTAATTGAACCATTTTATTTTACTGATAAGGGAACTGTCCCAAAGGGGAAAGTTCCTTGCTCTAAATCATACTCTCATGAGTAACAGTGCTGGGATTGCAGAACCCATTTCCTCCAGCCACCAATACAAGTTCTTTTCTCATTATTTCAAGCAGTCCCTCATGCTGACATTGGGTAAAGTCATTTTCCTTCTAAGTCTCAGTTTTCTCCTCTATAAAATGGGGGATTAGATGTATTGATCTATGGGGTCATTAATAGTCCTTTTAGAAGACAAATCTGAGTCTCTCCAGAGTTCTATCAGAAATTAGGTTCACATCTTCCAGAGGTCAGAGCAAAGCTCCATTATCAAAGTGTACTTGAACCAGCAGATCCACAAACAGTGACAGTCTGTGTTTTCACAGACACTGGCAGAGTATATGTTCTCAGGGTCAGGAATGGAACAGACTGTGCTGTCTGGGTGCAGTCCGACTGGTCACTTGTCCAGACATCTGTTCCCAAGACTGATGGCACCTTTGTGGATGGAGCGCCACATGGTGAATGCAGTGTTCAGCCTCTGAAGTATATGGGGTTCCTAGATTGTTAAACTTGAGAGTAGAAGGGAACCTTGGTGACTATCTGGCTCTGTTTTACAAATAAGGAAATTATGGTCCTAAATGGTAAAATGAAACCCCGGGTGCTCAGCAAAACCAGGATTAAAATCCAGGTCTTCTATCTTGCAGTCCAGAGGTCTTTCTACTATATTACATTAGATGCTACCCCATTCCACTGTGTGATTCTGGACATATCCCAGTTTTGCCATCTCTGAAATGTAGATAATAAGACTTAGCCACTTCAGAGTTGCTGAGAGAAGTCACTGATAAAAAATGGAGAGAAGATGAAAAGATGAAGGAAAAATACATACTTAACAGTCATAACTGTGAATGGCATAAATTCACTCATAAAACAGAAGAGGGTAGCAGAATGAATTAGAATGCAATTGTTGTTTTCAAGAAACATACTTGAACATAGTTAAGAGGGGAGGCTGGAGCAGAATTTATTATACATTGGGTGAACTGAAATAAACAAGGGTAGCAATCATGATCTTAGGCAAGACAACACTAAAAATAAATGTAATTCAAAGAGTTAAACAGGGAAACAATGTTATGCTTACAGACTCCACTGTTGTTCACTTGTTTCAGTGATGTCTGCCGTTTTATGATTCTATTTGGGGTTTTCTTTGGCAAAAATATTGGAATGGTTTGCCATTTCCTTCTCCAGCTCATTTTATAGATGAGGAAACTAAGACAAACAGGGTTAAGTGACTTGCTGAGGGTCATACAACTAACAAATGTCTAAGGTCATATTTGAATGCAGATCTTCCCAACTCCAGGCCTGGCACTGTCCACTATACCACCTAGTTGTGAATACAGGAACCATAGAAAATTAAATAATACCAATACTTAATTGATATCATGTGATGCTGATTTTATATAATTGCTATCATATATTAATATGTATGTACCAAATAACAGAGCATCTAAATATTCAGATGTATTGGATAATACACAACTAAATCATAATAATTTGCGACTTCAAAGTATCCTTGTAAGCTAGACAAATCTAACAAAAAGATAAACAAAAAAGAAATTAAGGACTTGAATTATATTGAAAGTTACAATAGAGCTCTGCAATTACTGAATGGAAAAAGAAAGAAACATATATTCTTCATTAATCTTTACAAACATTGACTAGAACTAGAGTATAAAAACCTCATAAACAAAAGGAGAGATGTTAAATACTTATTTTGCTAATCACAATACACCTGATAAACAAAAATCAGAAAAGCAACAAATAAAAATCCCAACTAAATAAAAAAAAATCTTGAAAATTAAAGAAGAGATGAACAAAGTTGAAAGCAAATAAAAAACAATCGCAAAACATTGAATTGACAAAACTAGGAGTTGTTTTTATGGAAGAAAAATAAAATAATAAACTGGACAAACAATCTGATCAAAAGAGTGGAAAATTATCAATATTATATTTGAAAGAGAACTTATTAAAATGAAGAGGAAACAAAGTAAATTATTTGAAAATCTCTTGCCAAGTTATATTCCCCAAATTAATTAAAATAAATGGTTGAATATTTGAAAAAATATAAAAGCCTATATTAAAAGAATAATAATAGAGATTTGACATAACCCAGTTTCAGAAAAAAGAAATCGAACAAGCTATAAATAAGTCTTCAAAGAAAGAATATCTCAGGACCAGATGGATTTACAGGTTAATTCTATTGAATATTCAAAGAACAATTAATTCCGATACTATATAAATTGTTAGCAAAAATTGAAAAAGATATCCCATCAGTCTCCTTCTTTGATATACATATAGTTCTGATATTTAAAACAGGAAGAAACAAAGCAGAAAAAGAAACCACATACCATTAATTTGAATTAAATATTAGCAAAGTGGCTATAGAAATGTATAAAAAGGTTATATCCAATAACCAGGCTGGATACATACTAAGAGTGCAGGATTGACTTGATGTTATGAAAATTATTACTATTTTAATAGACTGTATTGATAACAAAAGCAAAAATCATAATTATGTCAAAGATACAGAAAACCTTTTGACAAAATACAATATCCATTTGTTTTTTTAAAAACATTAAAACATAGAAATAAGTGGAACTTTCCTTGACATGAGAAATGATATCCACTATCTCAAAACAGCTAACTTATCTGTATTGGAGAAACACTAGGGACCTTTCTAGTAAGATCAGGGGTGATCAAGAACATCTTTTCTAACTACTGCTATTTGATACAATTCTAGAAATTCTATCTATAGCACCAAGACAAGAAAAAGAAATTGAGGTAGTAAACAGTGTAATGATTAGAATGATGCCACCTACTGGAGAATTGCTGTGGGAAAGCTCCACCATGAGGAAAATGCCTCAGAGGCATTGTGGCTTTTCCTTGGCATCAGGAAATGACGTTTACTCATGGGTGCTGTCTATCAAGGCTACCAGCCAATCAACTTGAGGAGCCTCCTATTTTCTGGGAGGAGACAGGAAGGAGGAGAGGGAGCCTGCGCGGAGAGCTCTTGCGCTTTTGGGTTCCTGACTTGGTGGTGGTGGCAGCAGAGGACTTCACAGGAAATTTGAGGAAAGATAGGAATGCCAGGCTGTTGGAATTCTGTTCTCAATCTTTTTCTTTCTATTTTCCAATAAACCCTTAAAAACCTAAACTCGTTTTATCAGTGATTTTAGTCAGTTTTCCCCAAAACTGGGGGAACAGATTAGAATCCACATTTAGAATCTTAAATTACACAAGAGGCAAAGAGGAATCAGAATGATCACTTTTTTTTTTGCAGATATTATGATGGTACACTTAGAGAACCCTAGAGATTCAAGTAATATTCATTTCAAAAACTGATAAACTAAATATAAAATATAAAACAGAATATAAAATAAACCCACACAAATCAGCAGTCTTTCTCTATACTAGCAACAAAATCCAACAGAAATAGATAAAAAGAAATCCCATCAAAATTATAATTGTAGAATGTATAAAATATTTTCAAGTCCACCTATCAAAACACACCCACAAACTCCACAAACATAAATTTTAAAACTCTTTACAGAAGAAAGATTTAGGGAGATTAGGGAGATAATAATTGCTCATGGTTGGGCTATGCTAAAATACTACTCCAAGCAGCTAAATGGCACAATATCACACTGAGTTTGAAGTCAGGAAGACCTCTGTTCAAATCCTGCCTCAGATATTTGTAGTGGTGACCCTAGAATTTCTCTCAGCCTTACTTTCCTCATCTGTAAAATGAGGGAATTGGACTTGAAATTTATGATTCTGTGACCTCAACTAAATTACTTATTCAATGCCATGCCATTTAGACTACCAAAGGGTTACTCAATAGAGTCTGGAAAACTAATAACAAAATTCATCTGGAGGAATAAAAGATTAAGAATATCAAAGGAAATTTAAAAAGTGGAAAACAAGGGAAACCAGAAGTACCACATATCTCAAATTACATTAGACTATAAAACAGTCAATCTTCAAAACTGTTTAGGACAGTTAAAAAGTTGGTCATTGGGATGGATTAAGAACCCAAGATATAGAAACAAATGAGCATAGCTTAAGGTTCATTAAACCCAAAGACTCCAACTACTGGGACATGGTTATTGTTATTGTTGTTTGTCCTTCATTCTCAAAGAGGACTATGACAGATGTCATGACTTGAAATGAATTGGATTTAAGGGAGGAAGGGCTGTGTAAAGTCACCAGTCTCACTTTCTCCTCTGGAGCCATCTGGGTCCAGTGTCAACATATATTATCAGGATGACAGGAGATGACCCCTGGATGTTTAAGGCAATTGGGGTTAAGTGACTTGTCCAGGGTCACACAGCTAGTGTTCAAGGTCCTCTCGACTTAAGGGCCAGTGCTTTATCCACTGTGTCACCTAGCTGCCCACTGGGGCATGGACTCAGTATTTGACAGATGTTAATGGGAACACTGGAAAGAAATCTGGTAGAAATTAAATTTAGATCAACATCTTACACCATATGCTGCAATAAGGTCCAAATAGATTATGACTTAGGATAAAAGATCCTATCATAAACAAATTAGGAAAATATGGAAGGAGTTTCACAAGTATGGATAGGAGAAGAGTTCTTGACCAAACTGGAATCAGAGAGGCTCACAGGAGATGAAATAGACAATGTAACTATATATAAAATTTAAAAGTTTTTTATAAATAAAATCATTACAGCTAAAAATTAGAAGGGAAATAGTTAACTAGAAAAAAGCTTAGCAGAAAATTTATCTGATAAAGGTCTGATATCTAATACATATAGGGAACTGATTCAAATATGTGAAAACAAGATCCATTCCTCAATAAATGAATGGTCAAAGGATATATGAACATTTCTCAAGGGAAGAAATCCAAACTTGAACTACCATATGAAAAAAATGTTTCAAATTACTAATGATAGGAGAAGGCAAATTAAAGCAACTTTGAGGTTCATATCCATCATATTGGCAAAGATGACTGAAAAAAAGATAATAGAAGAAAAAAGAAATGTGACAATTTTCACTCAGGATTTTGGAAGACAAGCACACTGATACACAGTAGTGGAGCTGTAAATTGGGCTAACAATCCCTGAAAGCAGTTTTGGAAATATACCCCCCCAAATTCACTAAAATATGCATGCCCTTTGACTCAGTGATACCTCTTTAGGCACATACCTCAAAGACAGAAAGAAGGGATAGAACCCCTATGTACAAAAGTATTTAGAGCAGCCCCTTTATCACAACAAAGAACTAGAAATTATGAGGGTGCCCATTAATTGGGAAATGACCAAAGAAATTATGGTATATGCATTGATGGAATATCATTACATCCTAAGAGATGATGAAAGGGATGGATTCAGCAAAACTTGGAAAGACTTGAATGAAGAGAAGCAGAGTGGGGTGAACAGAAGCAGGAGGATAATTTATATAGTGACTACAACTCTAAAGAAAAATAACTTCAAAAGATGTAATAACTCTCTCACCAATGCCTTGAACAACCACCATGCCATAGACCAATGAGAAAGCATGCTTCCTACCTTTTTTTTTTTTTTTGGTGAGGCAATTGGGGTTAAGTGACTTGCCCAGGGTCACACAGCTAGTAAGTGTTAAGCGTCTGAGGCCGGATTTGAACTCAGATACTCCTGACTCCAGGGCCGGTGCTCTATCCACTGTGCCACCTAACTGCCCCGCTTCCTACCTTCTTAACAGAGGTACATACAAAGTGAGGTACGTATTTTCAAACATGGCCAATGTATGGATTTTTTTGTTTGACTATATCTACTTGTTGCAAAGGAGGTGTTTTGGGGTGGGGGGTTAAGGGGAGGAGACAGAATTGGAGGAAGGATACTGAAGATGGTACCCAAAGAAAAGAAAAGAATGTCAATGAAGCATTTAGCAAAAATGCAGAGAAGATATCAAAATGTCCAGAGGGCAACACAGAGCATAGAGACAGCTTTTGGAACCAACAAGCTGAATATATCCTTTTAGAAAACCCATGGTGTATATAATGAAATTCACAGGTTCATATTAAAAAAAAACTGAAACACTATTTTCCAAATGGTGCTTCAAAACAAAACAAGATTGACTGCTGAAAGCCAAAACCAAAATATATGTTGTGGAGATGTCTGGATTTGTTCATGTTTTTCTTTTTTTGTTGTTGTTTGTTTTTTTGTTTTGTGGGGCAATGGGGGTTAAGTGACTTGCCCAAGGTCATACAGCTAGTAAGTGTCAAGTGTCTGAGGCTGGATTTGAACTCAAGTCCTCCTGAATCCAGGGCCAGTGCTTTATCCATTGCACCACCTAGCTGCCCTGTTAATGTTTTTTAAGTTCAGAATAATAAAAAAATTAACAATTCTTAAAATGAACATACCTCCTCCCCCAAAAGAAAACAAAATAAAGGGGAGAATCACTCTGGGCCTAGGATCTTCAGACAAAAGCTGGATGACCACGAAGGTTGTAGAAGTGATCCTTTGGCAGAGATGGATTAGATTAACTAACCAGCCTCTAAGATTCTACGCTCTTGGGTAGGCGACCACACATACTACTCTATCTGTTCTCGTGGTCTATTAGGTTTATTAGGTCCTAGAGTTAGAAGAGATTTCAGAGATCATCAGAGTCCCTACATTTAACAGATGAAGAAAGTGAGGTTCAGAGGGAGGAAGTGACTTGTCCATGGTCATATAGGCAGCATGTGTCACGGGAGGCCCTTTGGTCACTTTTAAATCCAGGACCTCTGATGCCAGAGCCAGAATTCTTTCCATTATGCAGATGATTTTCCTTGCTCTACGGCATCCCCCAACTTCAACCATAAGCTGTCAAGTCTTAGAAGCTTTCTTCCATCCTCGGCCTCAACTCTTCCTCCATGAGCTAGCTCAAAGTGGTGAAGATGCTGTATCAAGAGCGGAAAAATCAATAGAATAAGAGTTGGGAGATGTTGGCTCAAGTGTACACTCAGCCACTAACCATGTGACCTCCTTCCCTTGCTAGTTCTCAATTCCTTCATCAATAAAATGATGACATGTCAAATCTACTCAACCACTGGTAGTCCCCAATGCTCCCTTCCAATTCTGATACTCTAATCTTTGTTTTGTTTTGGTTTTTTTTAGGCAATTGGGGTTAAGTGACTTGCCCAGGGTCACACAGCTAGTAAGCGTTAAGTGTCTGAGGCTCGATTTGAACTCAGGTACTCCAGGGCCGGTGCTCTATCTACTGTGCCACCTAGGTGCCCCTACTCTAATCTTTATAAACTTTTCTCAGACTGAATAAAATTTTGTTCTAAATTTTATTGTATTTTTCAGTTAACAAGCATTTATTTTCCTTCCCTCTCACCTTCATCCACCATCCAAAACCAAAAAAAAAAATAATATAAACATGTGCAATCAAGAAAAAATCAAAAACAAATTTTCACAAGGACCATGTCCCAAAATGTGTGTGTGTGTCATTCTGCACCCTGAGTCTGTCACCTCTCTGTCTGGTGAGTGGTATGCTTTATTATCACTGCTCTTGAGATGTGGTCAATTGATCGCATTGGTCAGAATTCTTAAGTTTTTCAAAGTGGTTTGCCCAGAGTGACTTACTGAGAGGAACCGAGTCCCTGGATGATCTCAGAGGGCACTGAGATCTGCCCCTCCCATTTGCATCAATCTCTAGTTTAATATGTGGTCACTTAGCCTCCCCTTGAGCACCGCTAGTCATAGGGAGCTCATGTTCTTGACCTTCCATGACGTGATTTCAAGTCTCTGCCCCATTCTGCTGACCATTCTGGTCAGTGGGCTGGTTTGTCAGTGTTCTAACAGCACATGCCATGTCCTTCTCCAGCTCATTTGACAGATGAGGAAACTGAGGCAAACAAGCCTAAATGATTTGCACAGGGTCACGCAGCTAGTAGCTATCTGAGGCTGGATTTGAACTTAGGAAGATGAATCTTCCTCACTCCAGGCCTGACGCCCTATCCACTGTGCCACCCACCTACTGATCTAACAACCTCCAAATACCATCTCCCCCATGGATCCATGATTCTTTGAGGCAGTAAAGATATTCTCCCCTTGGAACTCACTCAATAATTTGTTTTCACTTCTCTAATGTTTAGCATTTAATGTTGTATATTACAATTCTCAGGGTTCAAGTCTCATCCCCTACTAGATTCTAAATCTCATGAGGGAAAGGAACCCATCTTATCTAAACTTAGGGCTCCCTGAAACCATAATTGGGGTTCTATATACTTTGTTCTTGTTCCTGTGTAGTCATTTATCAGTCGTGTCCAACTCTTTGTGACCCCTTTTTGGGGGGTTTCGTTTTCCAACTCATTTTACAGCTGAGGGAACTGAAGCAAACAGGGTGAAGTGACTTGCCCAGGGTCACACAGCTAGTAAATGTCTGAGGTCAGGTTTGAACTCAGTTCTTCCTGACTCCAGGCCCAGTGCTCTATCCACTGTGCCACCTAGATGCCCATTCTGTAGAGAGTAGGTGCTTGAGCAATTGGAACTGGAAGGGTCTTTAGAGATTTAGTCAAAGTCTCTCATTTTACCAGGAAGACAAGGGTCTACAGAGGCACTCAAGGGAGCAGAATCAGAATTGGAACTCAGGTCATCCTACACCATCCTCAGTGTTCTTTCCAGCAGACTGCCTTCTTGAATTGACCAGCTATCAGGGTCCATTCATTCTCCCCTTGCTTTATTTTCTTTGGCCTTTCCTGCTTGAGTTGCATGATTCTTCATGAAACCTTCATGAGGGCCAGGCACAGTGCAGCCATTAACTGTATTATGAGAAAGTCCTTTTCTCCATTTGTTTTAGTCATATCTTAAGGGGCAGTGTGAATATCCCCTGGACAAGGAGATCTGGACACCTGCATTGCAGTTTGGAGCTAGGCTTTGGATCCATCACCTCTTCACTCAGAGGCTGATTTTCCTTACCTGTCAGATGGAGCAAATAAATGCCCTCCCTGTCCACCAAGCCCACCATCTATCACTGTTAAGATCACAAAAGGGGACCATGCTTCTCAAGGCTAAAAGCCTGTTCCACACAGAAAGCCCTAGTACTTCTCATGTTTCCTGGCTAGTCCTTCTTCGGCTGCAGTCAGAAGCCTGACTTAGCACCATTTGGCAACTTCTGGCCAGTTGCCTGAGGGGACATGGGATGCTTTCTCTGAGAAGCACAAGGTTTCTCTGAGGAAACTGTCCCCCTAGCCTCTGCCTGCTTGTGCCATCTGAGCAGGCTGTGCTTTCTAGCCCATAATGGGCACCTCCAGGCTAACCCTTCTCTGAGCCTATTGTTTATTGGAAGCAGCTCCTGGAACCTGGTGAACCACCAGAAGACGTGTTCAATCAAGCCTACTTCTCTTAGGGAGAGGGGCTGCAGGGCAGGACAGACAAAGAAACAGAATATACAGTCTTTGTATATTCCATGGGTGTATTAAGCATTGTATAAGGGGAGAAGTGGTGTGGCTCGATGGCTAGTGTGTTAGACTTGTAATCACAAATATCTGGTTTCAAATCTTGCTTGGTACTTATTATCTGGGCAGCTCCCTGAAACCCTTCTAAGATTCAGTTCCCTTGTCTTTTAAATGATGTTGTTGGACTCTTGGGCCCATTCCATACCCAAATCTGTGAGAGAACAGGGAACTGAATTCAAATTCTCACTCTATTTACTCAATACTAGCTAGTATTTATAGCACTTAAAGGTTTCCAAATGATATCCATTTAACAGAGGAGGAAATTGAAGGAGACAGTTAAGTGACTTACCCAAGGTTACATAAATAGTAAGCGGCTAAGGCTAGATTTGAACTCACATCTTCCTGACTCCAGGTCCAGCATTCTATCTACTGTTCTACCTACCTTTCTCTCAATACCTGAATTACTTTAGACAAGTAGTTTAACCTCTCTGGGCCTCTGATTCCTTTTCTCTAGTTATTGGGTATTTTTTGTTTTGTTTTGTTTGCAGGGCAATGAGTGACTTGCCCAGGGTCACACAGCTAGTATCAAGTGTCTGAGGCTGGATTTGAACTCAGATCTTCCTGAATCCATGGCAGGTGCTTTATCCACTGTGCCACCTAGATGCCCCTCATTTTCTTTAAAAGAAGTTATTAGCGCTCTCTCTCTCTCTCTCTCTCTCTCTCTATATATATATATATATATATATATATATATATATTCTATGTTTAAAATAAGTTGGTCTCAAGTTGTACTAAGTTCTAAAGCCAGTGAACACCTTATAAGGCAGATGCAAAGTTTGGATAACAGTCCCTCTACTCACAAAGTTACAGTGTAGTCAGGGATGAACTATACACAGATAGTTACAATATACAATCTGACCTGATAAAAGCATAATGAAACTCTCTCTGTAAGATTGAAGGGAAAGGTAGCTAATGAGAGGCTTAGAATCTAGTTGAGGAGACATCCATCCACCAACATTTATCAAGTTTCTGTTATGTGCCAGACACCGTGCTAAGTGCTGAAGATACAAAAAGAGGCAAGAGACAGTCCCTGCCCTTAAGGAGCTTACCATCTAAAGGTGTTCAACAGAATGCACGATCGAATGCAGTGTACAGTTGGTTTAGAGAATTTAGGACTAGAAGGGACACTTGAGATAATGTAGTCCAGCTTTCCCATTTTACAGTTGAGGAAACTAAGGAAATGAAGAGAGAAAGTGGTTTGCCTGAGGCTCTGCAAATATTAAATATCAGAGGCAGGATTTGAAAACAAGTCTTCCAACTTCATTTTCTTGCTCTAGCATTGAGTTCCAGGAGAATGTCAATGAAAGGGCTGAGCCAAGTAGGAGGTTCATGGAATTAGAGACCTTGAAGCCAAACCCTCAAGGAAATGATGGACACGGATTTGCGGAGACACAGTAGGAAGATGGATGGGGATATATCACATCTCAGGGAAGATCCTTCATGAATTAAAAAAAATTCTCTTATTTGAATTTCAACTCCTACTTTACAGGTGTGATCTTGGATAAATCATTTCAATTCCCTGGGTCTCAGTTTCCTCACCTTAAAATATTTAATAGTAATAATATCTGGCATTTACAGGTATTACTAGCTTTAATGTTTGCAAATGGCTGCATTTGAGATGCCCAGCAACCCTGACAATCAAAGCCCTTATGCCCATTTTATATCCAAATGGATCTTCTTTCTCATTGGTTCAGGTTCCTTCCTGGCAGCCCACCCACACCTGCACATGTTGTGTGGCTCTTGACTGTGTTCTACCCAAAATTCCTTACAAGGAGTCTATCCAATGGTCTGAAGGCCTTCCTTACTTTCTCCCAAGGGCATAGTGAGGATAATAGTGGGGCCATTGGCTGTCCATTTGCCATCTATCACTCATGCCCTGTCCCCACTATCCCCCTTTTACTAATGAAAAAACTGAGGTGGGGGGGCAGCTGGTGGCACAGTGGATAAAGTACCGGCCCTGGATTCAGGAGGACCTGAGTTCAAGTCCGGCCTCAGACACTTGACACTCACTAGGTGAGCGACCCTGGGCAAGTCACTTAACCCTCATTGCCCTGCAAAAAAAAAAAAAGAAAAAACTGAGGCACAGAGGCCTGATTAATATCACACAGCTAGTCAGTGTCAGAGCTGAGATTCAAACCCAAGCCTTCCTGAGTCCCCAGTCTACTCCAGCTCTCACAAGTTAACATTCTGAGATCCCCTTCTGCCCCCAAATCCCACATTCAAGGGACCCCTAGAGGCGGAAAATTCTGTGTTCTAAGGGCCTCTGTGGTTCTTATTGGTTGGTTTGAAGGCCTCTTTTAGTTCTGGTCTCACTAATTGCCACAGAAGCTTCTGTCTCCCAGGGCAAATGGATATTCTCTTTCTCTGCCTCTAATGAAGTCTGTTGCCAAGGTGCAGTGTGAGGAAAAGAGGGTGAACAGCCAGCCAGCCCCTGAGAGAGGAGAGAAAAACACATTGAATTCATTAGTGGAGCAGTGACACCAGGCTGGGAATGGGGTCTGCTGGCGGCATTGATTTCCACTGCCCTGCTCCCCACCAGAAGAGAACAGACAGGATGCTGATTTTTATGGAGCAATAATAAAAGGCCGAAGCCTCTTTTTCCCCCTCTGGGTTAGACTCTAAGGGAATCTCGTCTCCAGAAAGAAGGGGGGGGGTGGGAAACAGGAAAGGGGGAGTTAAAAGGTGAGGCGGGAGAAAGATTAGCTCAGGTTACCCTTACCACCCTTGGTGTCGGAGCTGTGGATCCAATTTCAAGGTTAGGCCATAAATGGATTTGAACAAGTTGGGCAGCCTACAATTAATGGATTATTAGCCATTTAGGAAGGGGCTTACCTTCCTACCATGCAGGTGTGCACCAAGAGGGGAAAATCCAGTGCTCCAAAAACCAAGTTGGGGTGGTTTTAGAAATGATTTCACACCTTTACAAAAAGATTCACATACACATGTGTATGTTTATCTATCTATCTATCTATCTATCTATCTATCTATCTATCTATCTATCTATCTATCTATTCACATACACATAGATGTATATATGTATACATATACACACATATGTATATATGATATACAGTATATGTATGTATATATCCAAATGTAGTATATGTGTGTATGTATATGATATAAAGTACATGTATATGATATACACACATGTGCATATATACCCACATGCAATATGCATGTCTAATATATAGTGTATATGATATAACCAAACACATATAAATACACACATATGATGTATGTTTGTGTTGATACAATGTATATATATATATATATAGGATATACACAAACACATATATACTCACATGTAATATATAATGTGTAGTATACACAAACTGCCTATATACATATTTTTTATATACACACATATACCAGTATGTTATATTTACTGGTATGGAGTGTGTATGTGTGTGGGGGGGTGTACCAGTATGGTATATTGTATTTATAATATACAGTGTCTGTCTGTCTCTCTCTCTATATATATGGTACACACACATATCCACCCATATGTAATATACATGCATATAATGTGGGTATGTATGTGACATAAAAACACATACATATATACCCACACAGGTCTGGTACATATATAATATATAGTGTATAGATGTGTATATGAAATACAGACACACATATACATTTTTGCAAAACCCTTTAATAAGGGACATAGAAGCCACATCTCTATTGAACTGTCGGATCTTTCCCCAACACCAGTTCTGTGATGTAGCCAGAGGTGATACAATGGTGGGGGGAGGAATGGGGAATTCTCCCATTTACCAATTGTGTGACATCCCCCCTCTTAACTCCCTCATCTGTAAACAAGGAGTCTGGACTAGGTCAGTAGTGACAAACTCAAAAAGAAACCAAGATTTCAAATATGATGTTTATTGTATTTTTATTTATTTTGTTAATATTCGTAATGACATTTTAATCTGGTTCAAGGCACAGTTGGGCGGGTGGGGGGGGAGGCCCAGGCCACCTGCAGGACACATATTTGCTACCTCTGGACTTCAGGAGTCACTTCTAGCTTAAAATCTATGATCTTATGAAAATGTTATTATCCGCATTATTCTTATGAGGAAACAAGAGCTAGAAGTGAACATGGGTAGTAAGCATCTGGGCAGCTAGGTGGCACAATGAATAGAAAGCCAGGCTAGAAGTCAGGAAGAGCTAATTTCAAATCTGGCCTCAGACACTTACTAGCTGTGTGACCCTGGGCAAGTCACTTGACCCTGTCTGCCTCAGTTTCCTCATCTTTAAAATGAGCTAGGGGAGGAAATGGCAAACCAATCCCATATCTTTGCCAAGAAAACCCCTAATGGGGTCAGGAAGAGTTTGATGCGACTGAAACAAGAAACAAGGTTTGGAACCCCGTTCTTCTGATATTGTTCTTGCCATTATTCTATGCTCTATCATCTCCCCCCAAATTAAAAAGAAGCAAAGGAAAACATTTTGTTATAAAGAGCAGAAACCAATTAGTCAATCAATCAAAAACATTTATTAAGCAGTTACTATGTGCCAGGCACTAAGCTAAGAGCTGGGAGAGATGGACATTTCTCTGTTTGAAAATATTTTGATGCTGGGATGCTTCTGGGACTAGTGATTAGGCCCCCTCTATTTAACATTTGCACATCCAGAGAGTGCCCAATGCCATCTCCAGACTTGCAGTTGCCCCACTTTGCCCTACATGTTTGACTCAGCGGCATTACTTATAGCCCTGGAATTCTGGATAATGTGGCTTGTTAACATATGTGGAATTGTTCAAATTGTGTTTACTTTGGAGGTAATGGAACAATTCCCCGAAGGAAGTTCTCCAATAGCAGGTAGAATGCATATCTCTCAACATATGGACCCAATGTGTTCTTGGCAAGGTGGCTATAAAGCAGAATTCAGGACCAGAAGCCCTTTCTGTTCATAACATTTCATTTTGCCACCTTGCTCATTATCAGACCTTAGAGATCACCTAGGCCAACTTTCTTGATTTTCGGAGGAGGAAACTGAGGCCCTATGAGATCTAGCGTCAAGCAGAGCTGGAATTAAGCCCTATATGCTCTGAATTGAAATTCAGTACTTTTTTCTGCTATACATAGGGTTAAGTCCAGTCCCCACCAGGAATCCTGGTTTATAAGAGGGGGATGAGAAGACAGAAAGGATGTACTCAAGTGGGTTAACTAGTTTTAGATGAATGATTGGTAGTTAGAGGGATCATCAGTCTGTAGGAGAAGACTGATGAGTGAAGGTAGCCAGAGGGATTAACCAAGGGGAAGGTGATTTGCCAGGCATGAGTCACAATACCTGATGTCAGTTGTTGAGGATAAGGAAAGTCACTGAACTCACAGGTACCTTGAAGATGACTCGTGGCACATGGGGAAACTGCAGACTCACCAAGGCAATGCCACCTTTGAGAGTCTGAAAGAGATCTTGGGGATCTGATTTGACCCCTCATTTTCTAGATGAGGAGGTTGGAAGAAGAGATGTAACTTGTCCAGGGTTTTAGGTAATAAGCCTTGTGGCTTTGATCCACATGGATCTTCTGATTCCAAATCCAGGGTCTTCTAACTCTCCATCGAACTGCTCTTCAAGCAGGACATGACTCTAAACTCTCCCCTCAAAGAAGAAATGTAATTATTCTTTTCCTGCAATTTGTGTCTTTGGATCAGGGAGCCCTTGATAGAAAGACGTTTCCTTAGTCGGAGGGGCAATGTGGGGTGGTGGACAGGGTCATATAACATGGTCTGAATCTCAGATCTTTTACCCTATAACTGAGTGACCTTGAACCAGTCCCTTCTCCTCTGTGGAAGAAAGCTAATCATACTTCACCTTCATCACAGGCTATGAAAAACATGCTCTGCAAATTGCCACGTGCTATAGAAACGTGAATTGTGATTGTATAAGCCCCATACAATGGGTGCAGTGGGAAAAAAGTACAACATATGCAGTCTGGAAAACAAAGTTGGAATCCGACTTCTGTATGATCCTGGAGAAGTCACTGTTCTCTCTAAGCCTCAGCTTCTTCCCTTGTAAAGGAAAGGGGTTGAATTGAATTATTTCTTAAGGCAAGGTTTTCAGCCTGGGCTTCACAGACCTCCAAGGCGTCCATGGATAGGTTTTTGGGGAGAGAAGGGAGTCATGACCTTGGATAGGGGGAAAAAATCCCAACTTTTTTTATTCCTTTCCATTAGGAGCACAGGCAACATACATTATCCTGAGAAGAGCTTCACCAGCCTGTGCAAGGGGTTCAGAACCCCCTAAAAGCTTAAGAACCACCCTCCTAAGGTCCCTCTCAGCTCTGGATCTTTGTGACCTTTTGTGATCCAATTGCCTGATAATAAAGAATACTCCTTTTTACAGCGAGCACTGCAGTTCTAGAACACTGCCTATAGGTGGCACCAAAAGCCCAATGCGTACCTTGCTACACAGCTTGCAGTTTGCAACGGGTTGATTGGCTATTTAATCAGTGCAGACTTCTCTCCCTCTCTTGTCTCCCACCCCCCTCCTCCTTTTTTGCTTGATAGTAAAATAACCCAGGAATACCAAAATAGCCTCCCTTCCGAGCGCGGAGCCTTAATTTATGACTCCCAGGGCTGAGGGGCTTCCCCCCTCCCACTCTCTATATGTACAAGGGCCGGGACCCGGGGCTGTTTTACAACTCACGGGAGATGCTATTAGCAGATGTACAGTTCGGGTCTGCGCTGATTTATGCTGCCTTGTTGCCTAATTATTCTGGGGTCCTGGAGGAGCAGAAATAAAACAGCTTGTAGGGTGGAAGTCCAAGAAAATGTCTTCAGGCTCAGGGCTAGCCGGGTCCTGGCTCTGCTCTCCTCCCTCCACTCCAGCTGACTCCTCTCTCTCCCACGGAAGAGGATAGGGCAGGGGGAAGGTGCCCTAGCCTGGCCTGGCCTCCCTAGTGGGACTGGCTGAGAACACCCCCACCCCCAGAAAGGGGGCTAGAGCAGAAGTCTTTTCACAAGCTCTGAAGCAGACCTCCCAGAATCCTCCAGGGGTGTCTCCCCCCAAAAAGCAGCTGGTGTGGCAGTCAAAGACCTGGGCCAGAGTTAGAGTCCAGGTCCTCCTGTGTGGCCTTGGACAAATCGCTGGACTCATCTGAGCCTTAGTTTCCCTATTGGTCAAAATAAAGAGACTGGACCCAAAAGGGCTCTCCAAATTTAAAATTCTATCATTCATGGAAAAAAAGTCAAGTCAGGTCAAGAAGCATTTATTAAGTGTGTACTCTGTGTTCCAGGCACTGTACAAGCAGAAAGGAAGATAGTCTCTGCCTTCAAGGGGCTTACATTCGAAAGGGGAAAGACAAGACACCCCAGAAAGCTGGAAATAGGGCAGAGTATGAAAGCATGGGAGAAGTAACTGTAGGGAAAGTGGGGGAGGAGAGTCAATAAGACAGCCTGGAGAGGAATGAAAAATGGAATGGAGGTTTAGGCTGGATTTTTTTTTTCTGGCAAAAAGATAACTAATCGTGTAAAGCTAGTAATGGGTAGGGAGCTAGCAAATGAATAGTAGAGGATGTTATTCTTTTTTTTTCTTTTTAGTGAGGCATTTGGGGTTAAGTGACTTGCCCAGGGTCACACAGCTAGTAAGTATTGTGTCTGAGGCCAGATTTGAACTCAGGTACTCCTGACTCCAGAGCCGGTGCTCTATCCACTGTGCCACCTAGCCACCCCAAGGATGCTATTCTAAGTGCTGTTTCAGAGGAGAGTTGGCTTGGAGCTTCCTCTGATTTCTTGGATCTAGCTCATCTATACCCTGAGCTTGGTGTTCCTGACCCCCAGAGCAACAGGCCTGCCTTGGTGCCCAGCACCCCAAAGCACACCTCTTCTAGCTCACCCTGCTCTTCTTTTAACTGTCCCAAGGTAGCTCCCATCAGCCCTTATTGCCCCAGTAGATCCATTCACTCTCTGTTCGTGCACTACTTGCGTACTCATTAACCAGGAGGAGGAAAAGGGGGAGATAAAAAGCATTTGCCTGGGGAACCAGGAGACCTGGGTTCAAATCCTGACTGGGATATTGTAATTTGTCCTGTGGCAAGCTGTTTCCTGTGTCTGTGCCAGCTAACTCATCTAGAAAAGGAGAGGGTCTCAAAGGGTCTTTCTAAGATCTGCCATTCTTATCTTCCCTCAGCAATAAAGCTCATGAAGTGTCCTTTGAGAATCATTCAGTCTGGGAGCCACATCGCTAATTAAGATGCTCCATTAAACCACTGTAGACGCTGGTAGATCTAAGAACCTTAACACATCAGGAGGCTTTGGAGATCAACTAGCCCAGTCCCTGGATAGAAGATGAAAATGGACGCGAAACCTGAAGTAGTGACTTGGCCAAGGACACAAAGGGATTTGGTGACTAGATCCTATGTCTGTATAGGAAAGGTGTGGAGCCTACAAAGGGCTTTTCTCACAACTCTATGAGACAGATAAGTATCCCCATTTTACACATGGAGAAACCGAGGCCTGGAGAGGTTGAGTTGCTTGCAGTTTTACAGCTGTTCTTGTGGCTTCTGACTGGTTCTCTTTCCATGGTCTCCCAAGCATAATTTCCTTCAAATATGCAGGATGTAAACCATGTAGAGAGCGTACTCTCATAATGGGGCAGAGTCTGGAGAGAGGGAGAGGAGAAAGGAGAGAAGGGAAGAAAGGGAACGGGAATGGGGAGGAGAGAAAGAAGGGAGAGTAGGGAAGGAAAGGGGAGAAGAGGAGAGGAGAGAAGGGGGGAAAAGGAGAAGAAAGGGGAAAGGGAGAGAAAGGGAGGGAAGAGGACAGGAAAGAAGAGGGGAGGAAAGGGGAAGAGAAGAGAAAACAGGGAGGGGATAGAAGAAGAAGGGAGAAGAGGAGAGAAGAGAGGAGGAGCATCTAAATGGAGAGGAGAGGAAAGGAATGCCTGAATAGAGAAGAAAGGAAAAGACTGTCTGAACCTGCATTTGAACTTGGGCCTTTCTGACTCCAGGTTCATCATTTTCTCCTCTATGAGATAACAATCCCCAAATGGAATTGCTTGTCTCCTCTGTAGGCACTCAGTTCCATATTATTGAAGGTCTTCATTTATTTTTTGTTCGTTTGTTTTTCAGGGCAATGAGGGTTAAGTGACTTGCTCAGGGTCACACAACTAGTTAAGTGTCAAGTATCTGAGGATGGATTTGAACTCAGGTCCTCCTGAATCCAGGGCCAGTGCTTTATCCACTGCGCCACCTAGCTGCCCCTTACTGAAGGTCTTTAAGTAGAGCCTGGATGCCCCCTTGGTCTATCAATGGACCAATCAAATATGCCTTGAGAGCCTACTATGTGCTAAGCACTGGAAATATAACCACAATGGCCAAAACCATTTTTATTCACTAGGAGATTACATTCTAAAGACAGAGATGACAAGTATATCCGTAAGTATATGAAGAATAAATATAGGATAAATGCAAAGTAGTTCGATCCAAGTACGTCGGAAGGAGAGGGCACTAGCAGTTGAGGAGATACTAATTACAGCTGGCACTTACGGAAGGCTTTAAGGTTTGCTAAGCCCTTTACATATGTTATTCTATTCGATCCTCACAACGACCTTGTGAAATAGGTACTGTCATCACTCCCATTTTACAGATGAGGTTACTGAGACAGACTTTCTCAGGGTTGTAGAGCTAGTTGATAGCTGAGACAGGATTTGCACTCAGGTCTTTCTGACTCCATGTAGAAGGTGGCACCTGAGAAGTATCCTGAAGAAAGAGGGGGATTCTCTGATGCTGCAGAGGTGAAGAATATGCATTCCAACGTGACAGGGCCAAGGCACTCAGGGGGTCCTCTTCAAGAATGAAGGGGGGCAGGGGCAGCTAGGTGGCACAGTGGATAAAGCACCAGCCTTGAAGTCAGGAGGACCTGAGTTCAAATCCAGCCTCAGACACTTAACACTAGCTGTGTGACCTTAGGCAAGTCACTTAACCCCAATCGCCTCACCAAAAAAAAAAAAAAAGAATGAAGGGGGGCAGCTAGGTGGTGCAGTGGATAAAGCACCAGCCCTGGATTCAGGAGGACCTGAGTTCAAATCTGGCCCCAGACACTTGACACTGGCTGTGTGACCCTGGGCAAGTCACTTAATCCTCATTGCCCCGCCCCCCAAAAAAGAATGAAGGGTAAATAACAACAATCACTGCTGCCACCAACAGTGTCATTTTTGAGGAACAGCAAGAAGGCCAGTCTGATTGGATCTCAGAGTATGGGAGGGGGAGTTGTGTCTAATGAGGCAAAAAAGGAGCAGGGTTATGGGTCACTTTTTTTTTAGTGAGGCAATTGGGGTTAAGTGACTTGCCCAGTGTCACACAGCTAGTAAGTATTAAGTGTCCGAGGCCAGATTTGAACTCAGGTACTGCTGACTCCAGGGCCAGTGCTCTATCCACTGCACTACCTAGCTACCCCTATATTTCATTCTAGAGCAAGAGGTGAAGAAGTAGGGAAGAGACATGGTCAGATCTGTGCTTAAGAAAAACCATTTTAGCTGGGAATGTCGAGGTACTGAGTTATTCCAACTTTGAGATTTTTCGTTTTCTCTTTGACCCTTAAGTTTTCCACTGGACGGTCTCAGAATTGCTGATGCAGCAGTTCTTAACCTGAAGTCCATGCACTTTTTGTTCTTGTTGTTGTTTGTTTTTTAAATATTTTGATAGATGTGCTTAAATCATTATTTTCCTTTGTGATCTTATTATTCAATGTTGTATATTTTAAAGCTCTCTTCTGAGAAGGAGGCTGTGGGCTTCATCACACTGCCAGAGGGGTCCGTTAGACAGAAAAGGTCAGGTGACTTCAGCAGAGCTCTAGCCCGGTGCTGTCGACCTCAGAACCAGCCCTTGAAAGTTCTTTGGGGGGCTCTAACAGGAGGAGGAGAATGTTTTAATTATACCATCCATTCTACTCTGAGTTTGTAATTATTATTGTAAGAATTAATGGTGATGAATTGCAATGCACTGTGGTGAGGCAAGAGAGGGGAGGGAAGATGGCTGTGTTTTGACTCTCATATTAACAGGATCACAGCTCATTCCCCATCTGGAGTGTTTCCTGAGGGTTTGGAAGGGACTCTCCTGCTATCCATATCTCCCTCTGTCCTCCTCCTCATTCTCTCTTCCCTTACTGCTTTTCTAACTCTACCCCTCCTCTATCACCACCCCCCAAATAGGTTCTGGCCTGAGAAGATGTGGCCCATAAGTTTGAAGGCAGAGGACGTAGAGAGGTCTGTTTTGTCTTCCTAGATGAGAGGGAGAGCTCTGGCACCCGGGAAGAAGTTAAGCCTGCAGACCATCTGTTCAGTCAATAGGATTTGCCCTTGAGGATTGGAGAGTTTTCAGGCCTTGGGGAGGGAGAAGAGGAATGAAGTGAAGGATGGATCCAAGAGAGACCAGGAAGAGAGATGATTTGGTTTCATAGAATGTCAGAGCTGGGAGGTACCTTGGGATACAGAATGTCAGAGGTGGGAGAGACTTTGGGACACAGAATGTCAGAGCTGGGAGACACCTTGGGATACAGAATGTCAGAGGTGGGAGAGACTTTGGGACACAGAATGTCAGAGCTGGGAGACACCTTGGGATACAGAATGTCAGAGGTGGGAGAGACTTTGGGACACAGAATGTCAGAGTTTGTAGAAACCTTGGGATATAGAATGTCAAAGCTAGGAGAGACTTTGGTACACAAAATGTCAGACCTGGGAAGGATCTTAGACATCATAGGGTTTAGAGCTGCATGAGGCCTTCACATTTTATTGATGAGGAGACCGTGGCCTAAGGAAGGTTAAGGAACTTGGCCAGGGTCACCCAGGGAGTGGGTAGCTCCAATGTTCTTCCTACTAGAGCAGCTATTTCTGAGGTCCTCCCTTCCCCTCAGCCCTGCCATCCACTTCCAGGTGAGGTAGATTGGTGTTAAAATAGGAAGTTCTTTCTGCTTGTTACTTTCTTAGTACTTCCAGCAACATCATTCCAGAAATGAAGTGTCTCTGGGCCACATATCCATTTTTCAAATGAGGAAACTGAGGCTCAGAGATGGCACTCAAATCCAGGTTTCCCACTTCTCAGTCCAGGGCCCATCCTGCTTCTCCTATTGTCTTCCCACTTTCTCAACATACCTGCTGTGACCTACTCTATCTCCCCCCCCCCAACACAGGAGATGCTGCATACTAGTGAGGTCGAACGTGTACACATTCACTCACAGCCCAGCTCTGCATCCACAAAGGCACTGGGGCTGTTGGCAGGCCTGCTCCAGAAGAAGATGACCTAGGCCAGCAGGAGCAATGGAGGAAGATAGATGGGAGGGAGGTGAGCAAGGCTTATTTTTCATATCAAGAGTTCTCGCCTTTCTTTTCTTCCTTCCTCCCCTTTTTTTTTTTTTGAGCAGCTGTTACCTAATAGGCTGTTAATGATGATACAGTAAGTGGAAGACGGGAGTCCTTCGGGAGAATCCATGATTTGTGTAATTGGTCTCAGAGGAGACAAAAGTATCTAATATTTACACACCAGTATTAGTCCTCTGGGAGTCTTATCTTGGCTGGAACAGAGCAGAGAGAGGCAGCTCTTTGGTGAGCCTGTCTCCTTCCATCTGACGCACCAGAAGATCTTTAATTAATGGGAATTGCTCGAGTCAGCCCGAGAGGGAGAAAGGGAAAGTCTTCGATTGGGGGTGGGAGTTCTCTTCAGGCACTGGGAGATGGAGGAAAGGGTTTGGCCACATTGACCGTCTTGTTTGATTAAGAGGAGGGCACGGAGTTAGACTCTGGGGGAACTGCGAAGATGCCTTGGTCCAGCCTCCTCATTTACAGATAACGGAACTGAGGCTGGAGAGGAAGTGACCGGCTCAAGGTCATTCAGCCGGTAATTCACTGGGCAGGCCTGCTGCAGTCCTTCTGCTGTTACCTTCCTGCCTCCCTACCTGTTTATGGCGCCCCGAGAGTGCTACGAGATTCATGCGCTCCTCTGCCCTGGTGACAGATTTACTTCTTAGCTCTTTCTCCCAGCACTTTAGGCCTCTTCTGTGCTCACGCTGCCCTAATTTGGATGGGAGTTATTATGTGTATTCTCATCTCGAGAGCAGGGACTGTGTGTTAGGGCCCCTTTGTCTTTTCCGCTGCCTTCTTTATGGACGTGGAAGGGAAACAACGCACGGTGGTCCCGGGGCCTCCTCACACCAAAACACCGTCCTCTGGCCAACCGTTCTCGCTAGGACTGCCCCGTTCTCGCTAGGACTGCTCTCCCTATTAGAATGTAAGCTCCTTGAGGGCAAGGACTGGCCCGTTTTGGTTTCGGTTGAGTTTTTTAATATTTGCATCTAGCACCTTGGACAGTGCCTGGCTCACTGTAGGACCGTAATCAATGCTTTTTTTTTTTTTTAATTATTTATTTAGGTGGCTTCGTAGAGAGCATTGGGCCTGAAGTCAGGAAGACCCGAGTTTAAATCCGGTCTCCGACACTTACTAGCTGTGTGACCCTGAGCAAGTCACTTAAGCTCTGCCTCAGTTTCCTCAACTGTAAAATGAGGATAATAATAGCATCGAACTCTGAGGTTATTGTGAGGATCAAATGGGATAATAATTGTAAAGTGTTTAGCACAGTGCCTGGCACCTAGCAAACACTATATAAATGTTAGCTATTGTTATTTTCATTCATTCATTTAGGTGGCACAGTATAGAGCACCGAGTTCAAATCCAGCTTCAGATGCTTCCTAGCTATGTGACCCTGGGCAATTCATTTCAATCAATCAATCAATCAATATGTATTAAGTATCTACTATGCACCAGGCACCATACTAAGTACTTAACCTCTGTTTGCCTCAGTTTCTTTATCTATAACATGGAAATCCTAATAGCACCTAAGCCCCGCCCCCCTTTGTCATGAGGGTCAGATGGGATATTTGTAAATTGATTTCAAACCTTAAAGCATTATATAAATGCCATATATTTGTGTATATGAGAATAATGAAAGAATGAATCTGGCTATATATATATGTATACACATATATACACATATGCATATATACACATATATTTATTAATTCATTTATCTATTAATTCATCTATCTATCTATTTATCTATCTAGACAGATTCATTCTGTCATTCTTCTTCCCAGCCCAGCATACCTAACATGAGCTCCTGCAAATAGTAGACACAAAGTAGTCTTTTTTGTTTGTTTGTTTTGTTTTGCAGAGCACTGAGGCTTAAGTCACTTGCCCAGGGTCACACAGCTACTAAGTGTCAAATGTATGAAGCTGGATTTGAACTCAGGTCCTCTTGAATCCAGGGCTAGTACTTTATCCACTGTACCACCTAGTTACCCCTTCACAAAATAGTCTTTTAATTGAACTGATTGTAGCCCAGGTTACAGTGTTCCAACCCTACCTTCTGTACCTAGCAACTAATCGATCTTCATTCACTCATTTGTGCAACAAACATTTGTTAAGCACCTACTGTGTGCAGGTTAAATGAATTAGATTAAAATGTAATGGGGCTTAAACATTCAATAAAATAAAGATACAGATGCAACATAGGTAATGGTGGTTTGAAGTTCTCTAACTCGATCTGTGACTGGTGTAAGTCCAGCTTTTTTTTTTTTTTATTTGAGTTGGACACTGTAGCCTTCAAGGCAAATGTTAAATGAGATCCGCTATTTTCCATTGAGAGAAACATTTTTGCCATAAGTGGGTATTTTTTTCTTCATGTGCCCTTCAAGTGCCCTCCAAAGCAGTCGTTTCCTCTTTCTAGCCAGAGAGCTCAGCCCTGAGGGAATGGAGTCAGAGGAAGGCTTGCTATGTCAGGGCCCCAGCACTTGTGCTGCTTGCAGTCCTGACCCAGAGCCACACAGAAGGCAGGCAGCCTGTACTGCCTTTGGGAGGGACCAGAGATGCTGTGCAGCAGATGGCCCAGCAGTGACAAGTGTGGACTGGGCAGCCAGGCTCCTGCCCCACTGGCCAGAAGCAGCGGGCAGCCATTTGTCAAATCCCCAACCTGGAGAGATGAACTGTGTGGAGAAGACAAGCTGGACTGTGTTCTCTGGGCCGATCTTAGACCCTGGGTCTCCTCACAGACAATTCCTAAGTCTGGACTTGGGAGATAAGAATTCCTTCTCAACAGGATGGGAGAACCTGTTGGAGAAATGGGTTCCCACTTAAGGCCTTAAAGGAAGGATTGACTTTTTTTGCTTTGCTTTGATGAGATCCTATTTTTTTTAGTGAGGCAATTGGGGTTAAGTGACTTGCCCAGGGTCACACAGCTAGTAAGTGTTAAGTGTCTGAGACCGGATTTGAATTCAGGTACTCCTGACTCCAGGGTCAGTGCTCTATCCACTGTGCCACCTACCTGCCCCTGAGATCCTATTGTTTTTAAAGTTGGGGAGGACCTGAGAGGTCACATAGTCCAATACTCTGATTTCATAGGTTATGAAACATGACTTGCCCAACATCAGACAGGCAGAAATTGACTGAGGAAGGATCTGAACCCAGGATGATGGGCTCCTGTGGCCCACTCCTTGTGACCCTTTGATTTGCATCTAGGTTCCTAGAAATAGTGGGGATCTGTGCATTTGGGGAGTAACTTCAGAAGGGGTCGACAGCCTTTCAAAAGTGGTGAACAGAGGTTTTGACGTCTATACTTCAGTCATGGGGTAGGGGCTGGGGCTGGAGAAGTGGCTGCATTCAAACTTGGGGGGAGGGGAATGATGTTACCATGACAATTTCCCATGGCTCCGGGGACAGGGGATAGTTTGGGTGGAACATTTAGTAGTAGAGAGGATTGCCCTGCCCTCACCCCTAGGGTCTCTGAACTGCTGGAAACAACTAGTTCTACTGCTAATAAATGAATCCTTTGCTTCTTTGTCAAGGAATACTAGTGGTGAGTGACCATTGATTGGACTTGGAATCAGCAGACCTGGGCTGGTGTCCCTGCTCTGGTATTTGATAGCTAGTTGACCTTGGGCAGGTCACTTGGCCTCACTGAGACTCACTCTGCTCTATAAAAATGTGATACCTCCCTCACAGGGTTGTTCTGGGAAAAAAACACTTTTTTAGCACTATAGAAATGTGGATTATGTGAATTAATCATAGATCTGATCAGATCAAATAATGCCTTGAAACTGGTCTTAGCCTCCTCCTTCCCCACCCCCAAAGCTGTGATGCCCACAACTTCAGCCACACACCTGTGACATGCTTTTCTCCTTTTCTTTCCCCTTTCCAGGCTCATTCATCGTCTTTTTCTCTTCCTATATTTCTGTCTCTCTCTGTCTCTGTTTCTCTTTCTCTCTGTCTCTCTCTTTGTCTCTTTGTCTCTGTCTGTCTGTCTCTGCCTCTGTCTCTCTCTCTGTGCCTATGTCTCTGTCTCTCACATCTTCTTAGAACAGAGATAGGCAACCTCTTTTAAGAGGAGTACGTAGCCTCATACTCCTTCACAAAGTCCTTCGCTCCAAAGAGTTTTTCAACAGGTCCTCTGTGTGACTTCAATCAATCAAGCAGCACATTCTTGTGGAGCACCTACTGTTTGCTGGGCCCTGTAGGGGATTCAAAGAAATGTCAGTTTTACAGAATGTTTGTTTGAGGGCCTTGAAACCTAGGCCTAGAGCTAGAAGCTTCCATAGCCAGAGCTGCTCAAGTATGTCATTGAACATTTCCATCAGTCACTTGGATCAAGGCATACGTGGCATGCATGTTCATTATTTTTCTAAGTGGCACAAAGCTGGGTGGGAGAACTAACGTACTGGATGTCAAAATCCAAAATGATTTTGACAGGCTAGAACACTGGACTGCCTCCAATAAGATGGACTTTTATACAAATAAATGCAAACTCCTATACTTGGGTTCAAAAATCAGTTTCACCATTGCAAAATGAGGGAGGTGTGGCTAGAAGGCATTTCATCTTTTCTTTAAAAAAAAAGATCTGAGGGGTCAAGTGATACACAAGCTAAATATGTATTAACAGCCAAAGGAGTGAATTTAATCTCAGGCTGCATTAAGAGGAGCAGGGTGTCCTAATAGACTTATGGGAGGTGATTGTCCCCATGTGTCCTGTCCTGGTTAGACCACACTTGGAGGACTAGGCTCAGCTCTTGGGCGGGGCACATTTTAATAAGGACCAATTGATAAGCCAAGCAGTAATAACCAGGATAGTGAAGGACCTCAAAATCATGACATATGTCATGTAGTACATAGAGTACCAGGACTGAAGTCAGGAAGACTCATCTTCCTGAGTTCAAATCCAGCTTCAGACACTTACTGTATGACCCTGGTCAAGTCATTTCACCCTATTTGCCTCAGTTTCTTCATCTCTCAAATGAGCTGGAGAAGAAAATGGCAAACTGCTTCAGTATCTTTGCCAAGAAAACCCCAAATGGAATAAGAAAGAGTCAGAAACAACTGAAATGACTCCACAACAAATAAATGGTTTGAAGGAACTTGGAATGTTCAATCTGCAGAAGGGAATAGGTGATTGCTCTCTTAAGTGTCTAAAGGTTGGTCAGATGGAAGAGGGAAAAGGCTTGATCCTAGCATTAGGAGCAATGAATATCAGTCCCAAAGAGGAAAATGGAAGCTTCATGTAAGGAGACCCATCCAACAGTGGAATGGGCTGCCTCAGAAAGGTCTTCAAGCAAAGGCTGGATGTTGGTATTTTAATTCAGGTACTCGTTGAACTGGATGACCTCCAATGGCCCTTCCAACTCTTAAGATTTCGTGAGTTTTCAAGCCAGAAAGGAGCCTAGAGCATAGAATATCAGAGCAAAGGTATAGAATCCAACCCCCTCCTTTTGGAGATAAAGAAATTGACCCAGAAGAGAAAGGTGACTTATCCCAGGTCACCCCAGTAGTGGAATAGCTGGTACTCAGATCAGTATTTTCAGTGCAACACAATCTCTTCCCTCAAGGAGCTCTGGTTGGGAACATCTCTCACACACACACACACACACACAAACTCACACACAAGAAAACCTAAGAAAAGTAGGATGTAACTGGCCATGAATATCAAGTGAGTGGTATAGACAGCAAAGATTATAATGGAAATAGCAATGAGTTTAGAGTAGCAACACATGTGTCCAAATCCGGACTGCTAATTATATCCATGTACCTTTGAGTAGTTTGCTATTTTTTTCTGGGCCTCAGTTTCCTTTTCTGTAAAATGGGAGGGTTAAACTTGACGCTCTTTCAGGTGCCTTCCATCTCTTATGTCCTACCATCCAGTGACTGTGAAGCCCCTCCCCCCTCTTCCAAAGGCCCTTACCGTTTTTTTCTGAGGTTCCCCGGGGCTCTTGGATGAGCCCCCCACTCCCACCCACTCTCAGCCCCCTGGTGTTTACAGTAGTTCCTCTCCCTACTTCTGGCATCCTCCCGGGCTTCGCCTCTAAATGCGGCAGCTCCCAGCTTGGGTGGGGGTGGGGCGCATTCTCATTTTCTAAAGAAAGCTTCTTCTGCCTCCTTGGGTGATTAGCCCCTGAGCTCCCAGATGCGCGCAGGCAGAGCTCGTCCCGGCTTCTCCGCACCTGCAGCATTTCCCAGGGGTTCCTTTTCCAGCTTGTGTCAGCAATGATATCTTATTAACCTCCTGCCGTTGCCTCCCCACGCCTCGGAAAGGCTGAAGGCCCGGCCGCTAACGCTCTTGCAGTCAGGGTCCCCAGCGGAAGGGAGGGGAGGCAGGCTCTTCTCCCCGAAGCAGCCCCAGTTAATTAACTCGGTGGGAGAAGGAGTGGATGCTTCTGTCACCCCTGCCGAGGGAATGAGGTGCTCGCTGAAGAACTGCCTTTCTTCGCTCTTGGGCTGCTCTCCCTTGATAATTAGGCTTCCCCAGATGCTGGGCTGCCTCCCCGCTCTGGCTTCTCCAATCAGATGCTGCAGCTCTGCCTGGCTCCCGAGATGGCATTGTGATGCTAATGGGATGTCTGTGCAGGCCTCGGGGTCCAGAGCCCAGGGTGAGGGGGTTGGCATGCAGGTCACACTCGGGTCACGCTTCAAAGGGTGCCAGCATGGAGGGGGAGGGTTGCAAGATGGAGGGTGGAGATTGGAAAATGGCCCCTGGGGTGATATGATACAGATCGAGCCATCCGAGCCAAAGGGAGCTTTTCAGAAACAGGCGCAAGTGAATATGGAAAAGTGTAGAGATCGTCCTCGTTTTAAATGAGGAATTAGAGGTAGGGTGGCTGAAACCCAGGGATGAGAAGAGATTTTCCCCAAGGCCACACAGCTGCTCAGTCAGCAGCAGAACTGTGACTCCAAACCCAAGTCCTGAAGCCCTCTGGGGCTTTATGTGGCAAGAGGCGGGCATTTCGGGTTAGATGGCCCAGAGTTGCAATCTGTCATCTGCTGCTAACTAGCTGAGCAAATGTCAGTTTCCTCATCTGTGCTTTCGGGTGTCTTTTCCAACTCTGACACTAGATGACGCTATTCCTGAAGCTCAGGGAGACCCACGATCAAATTCTGCCCTGGATACCTCCTAGTTCAAAACTGATGATCCTCTGATTTGCTTTGTGACCATGGGCAGGTCACTCAAGCCTCAGTTTCCTCATCTGTGTAATGGGGATGATAATAATAGTACCTACCTTTCTGGGTTGTGTGAAGATAGATGAGATAGCATATATAGCATGTATTGAACATGTATAACCTATATATCTGATTGATTGCTTGGGCAGGGGGTTGGGAAATGAGAAAAATTTGGAATTCAAAATCTTTCCCAAAAAATAAATGTTGAAAATTGTCTTTACATGTAATTGGAAAAAATAAAATACTATTTTAAAAGTGCGTTGAGGGGGCTCAGTGGATAAAACACTAGCCATGGATTCAGGAGGACCTGAGTTCAAATATGGCCTCAGACATTTGACACTTACTGGCCGTGTGACCTTGGGCGAGTCACTTAACCTCAATTCCTCACCAAAAGAAAAATTCGTTGAAAACCTTAACATTACATAAATGCTAGTTGTTTGGTGGTGGTGGTTGTTGTTGTTGTTAAGCATAGGGAAGCTACTGAGCTACTAAGAAGGGTAGTCCTCTGGCTGCTAAGGGGTCTAGACTGTAGGTTGTAGGTCAACGGTTGGACTTATCTGTTACAATTGATTTCTCCTTTTCTCCCTCCCTCCCCCACCATGTTCTTCTGGGATTATGATGGCCTGGCCAACATAATCCTTTGTTCCTAAAGCCACATTGTTCTACACCAGTAAAGTCATACCAGTGAGCATTTAATTTAGTGCCTACCATGCTCCAGGCACTGTGCTAAGTGCTAGAGTTCTAAAGAAATGCAAAAATGGGCCTTGTACTTAAGAGTCCAGTCTAATGGAGAAACTAATGAGATACAAATAGATATATGGTCCAGGATAAAATAGAGGTCATTTTAGAGGGAATGCACTGGCATTAAAAAGGATCTGGAAGGGGGCAGCTAGGTGGTGCAGTGGATAGAGTACCGGCCCTGGATTCAGGAGGACCTGAGCTCAAATCCGGCCTCAGACACTTAACACTTACTAGCTGTGTGACCCTGGGCAAGTCACTTAACCCCAATTGCCTCACCCCCCCCCAAAAAAGAAAGGATCTGGAAGGATTTCTTGCAGAAGGTTTTAGCTGACTTAAAGGAAGTCAGAAAAGCCAGCAGGAAGAGATGGACATGGGGACAGTCAGTGAAAAAGTCCAGAGTTGGGAGATGGATAGTCTCATCTGAGGAACAGCAAGGAGCAGGGGTGTCGCTGGATGGTAGTGTGTGCAGAGCAGTATGGTGTAAGAATATTGGAAAGGTAGGAAAGAGATTATAAAGGGCTTCAAAAGTCAAACAAAGGGTTCTATATTTTTTCTGGAGGTCATAGGGAGCCACTGGAGTTTCTTGAATGAGGTAGTGGGGAGGGGCAATATGGTCAGACCTATGCTGTATGTAGGAAGTTGGCTTTGGGAGCTGAGTGGAGGGTGGATTGGAATAGGAAGAGACTTGAGGCAGGGAGACCAGCCAGAAGTAGTCCAGGTGTAAGGTGATACGTGAGTGTCAAAGGAGAGAAGGGGGGGTATGCAAAAGAAGGTAGCATCTGTGGGACTTGAGAACTGATTGGTTATGGATGGGGCAGGTAATAATAGGGATTGAGGAGCTGAGGATGGCACCTGGGTTGAGAGCTGGAGTGAGTGGGAGGATGGTGGTCATCTGCACAGAGATAGGGAAGTTAAGAAGAAGGAAGGGTTGAGGGGAAAGAGAACTGATTTAGTTCTGCACGTGTTGCACTCAAGATCCATATGGGATAGCCAATTCTAGATGTACAATAGGCAATTGGAGATTTGAGAGTGGAGATCAGGAGAAAGATTAGGGCTGGATAAATCAAACTGAGAATCCTGAGTACAGAGATGATCATTGAATCCACAGGAGCTGATGAGATCATCAGGAGAGCACCTGTCCTGACGAAATATAGAACAATCACTTTTCTGTAATATAAAAGCTGAGAAGTAGACAAGCTTCCAGCATACAGATTTCTTACCTAAACTTGAACAAGTCAAAGATATATTGTGCTGAGACCCTAGCAAGGTGACGTCCTTGTCAAGAAGTGGAGGAGAGAATAGTGCCCTTACGGCTTTGTTTTGGGACCTAAAAGGACTTCACCAGAGAATGAGATATGTCAGGCTAGGTTGGCTTTTTAAGGGAGGCCACAGAGAGAAGACCTCAAAAAGCATGGGAAAGAGGGCTGAGGGAAGAGCACAGGACCTCAGGTATTGGATAGGGAGAAGGAGGGTTCTGCTTAGGCAAGCCTGATTGGTTCCTCTACCCCAAGGTCATTGGCAGGAAGATGCCAATCTGTTGAGAAATTGAAAGTCTTTTGTTTAGAAGAGAATATTCCACATGCATGTGTGTAGTTGAGGTGGAGGAGGGATTTCTAAGGAAAGGGATTTCTAAAAAGGAGGATGATACCAGGCAAGAGGAAGGGGCATTGCCGGGGGTGGGGGTGGGGAGCCATCCTGTTGGACAACAAAAGACCAGGCCAATAAACTAGATATTTTTCCATACCCCCACAAAGATTTGGCATTTAAAGAGCCCTCATTAATGGAGGGAGGAAGACAGTCCTCTGGTCGTGTGTCCCAGGGACCTGTTCTGAGTCCTGTTTTCTTCTAGGCATTTTTTTTTATCAGTGACTCAGATGAATACATAATGACATGTTTAACAAATTGGCAGAGGACGCAAAGCTAAGAAGACAAGCTGGCCCATGTCAGCAGGTCAGAATCACTATTCAAAAAGACCTTGACAGGCTAAAAGGATGGACCAAATGAAGAAGATTAAATTTAGTAGGCAGAAATGTGAGGTCCTGCCTTTGAACTTCAAGAAATAGACTGTATAAATGAGAATAGTAATAACAGCTAACATTTTCATAACACTTTAAGGTTTGCAAAACACTTTACAAATAGCATCTCCTTTGGTCCTCACAGCACCCCTCCTGGGGCAAGTGCTATTTTTATCACCTTTTTAGAGGTAAAATTCTATTATTATCTCCATTTTACACATGAGGAAACATTCTGTAAATGGTGGAAGCATGCTTAGGAAGTAGTCTGAAAAAGATCTGGGGGTTTGTTTTGATAAGCACCTACTATGTGTCAGGCATTTGCTAAGTGCTAGGGATATAAAGAAGGGCCAAAAAAAATCTAGCCCCTGCTTTCAAGGAAGTCTCAGTTTGATGGGAGAGTTACATGCAAAAAATAATGTACACAAAAGATAAATATATATGTATATCTATCATCTATCTGTCTCTCCATCTATCTATCTATCTATCTATCTATCTATCTATCTATATCTATCTATCCATCTCTCTATCCCTCCCTCCTTCCATTCTTCCATCCCTCCATCCCTCCATTGCATCCATCCATCCATCTATACATATATAGATACACACAGAGGATAATTTGGGAGTAGTTCTAAATTAAGGAGGACCATGAAAGGTTTCTTGCAGAAGGTGGTTGTTGTTATTCAGTCATGTCAGATTTTTCATGGCCCCATTAGGGTTTTCTTGGCAGAGATACTAGAGTGATCTCGACATTTCCTTCTCCAGCTCATTTGACAGATGAGAGAATGGAGTCAAACAGGGTGAAGTGACTTGCCCAAGGTCACACAGCTACTAAGTGTCTGAGGCTAGATTTGAACTCAGGAAGATGAGTCTTCCTGACTCCAGGCCTGGTGCTCTGGGCGCTATGCGCTGCCCTAAAGTCAGATAGTAGGAACCTAATAGGAGTTAATAGGGAGATGGAAAGGTGAATTTCAGCTCAAAAGGAAAAACTTCCTAACAAGCAGAGCTGTCCAGAAAGGCTGCCCCTTGAGAGAGGCGTTCACCATCACTTGAGGTCTTCAAGCAAAGGTTGCATGCATGGCCCCTTAGCAGAGGTGTTGTGGTGGACATTTCTGTTCAGGTATGGGTCAGACAAGATGCCCTCTGAAGTCCCTGCCAGGGCTGAGATACTGTGATATGGCACCCTATGAAAATTAGTCCAGGCCAGTAGGCAGGATGCCTGGGTGCTTCTGAGAATCCTTCTTGGTCCTTTCCATTCAGTTGGATTTCGAGTCTGCATTGTGGGCAGCGTGGCCCTTCTACCTGACTATAAAATGGGGGTCACCAAATAAATGGGATAGTATGGGGCGCTGGCATTGGTCCCATCACACAAAGTGACAAAGTGATCTGACAAATATCTGCACTATCACATTCAAAAGACAATATATTCCAAGGAATTTTTTTTTACCCAATTTCACTTCTCTGGTAAGAATTACAGCTTGTAGAACTTAAGTAAAAGGGAGATTATTTGTGGTGGGTAGGGCTTCATGGGAGTTTGTATAGTGTATAAAGCTGAGCATTAGATGTGGGTTCAGCTTCTAGTATGACCTTGAACAGGTCACTGTCTTTCCTTGTGCCTCAGTTTCCCCATCTGTAAAACAAATTGGGTGGGCCAAATGGTCTTTATGATGCCTTCTAGCTTTAAAATTCAATGTTCTCGGGCTCCCTTCCAGGTCTCACATTGTGGTCTTGTCTGCTTTCTAGCTCTGTGACCATGGACAAGTTATTGCCCATCCTTGGGCCATAGTTTTAAATGAAGGGGTTCTTTTTTTTTTTTTTGGTGGGGCAATGGGGGTTAAGTGACTTGCCCAGGGTCACACAGTTAGTAAGTGTCAAGTGTCTGAGGTCGGATTTGAACTCAGGTCCTCCTGAATCCAGGGCCGGTGCTTTATCCACTGTGCCACCTAGCTGCCCCCTAAATAAAGGGGTTCTTAACCAAGACTCTACGTACTTTTTTCCCCTTTAAATATCCTTACAACTGTATTTCAGTGTAATTCCTTTGTAATGTATATATTTAAAAATATTATTCTGAGAAGTCCCTAGGTTTCATCAGACTGATTGCCCAAGAGGTCCATGACCTCTCTCCACAGTGTTAAGGACCCCAGTATCTACTGTCTGTTTAAGTAAGAGGCAACCAGGGCATAGTAGAAAGAATGCTGGGGGCAGCTAGGTGGCGCAGTGGATAAGGCACTGGCCTTGGATTCAGAAGGACCTGAGTTCAAATCCAACCTCAGCCACTTGACATGTACTAGCTGTGTGACCCTGGGCAAGTCACTTGCCCCACCAAAAAAAGAAAGAAAGAATGCTGGATTTGGATCCAGTGAGATTGATTTCTGGCTCTGCTTCTTCTGACTTATATGACCTTGGGTTAGTCACTTTTTAATTCTGGGATTGACTTTATTCATTTGGAAAATGAGGGAGCTTGAATGAGACGACCTCTGAAATGCCACCAAGCTCACAAGTCTGTGAATCTCCACGGTCCCCTCTTATCTGTCTGATATGTAATACTTTGCTACATGGCCGGCACAGGTCCTGAGGGATACCAGAGAAAAAGACCTGGTCTCTCCCTTCCTGGGGAGGGGGAGGCACAGGGAGAGGGGGAAGAGCAGAGGAGATAGCAGACAGCAAGGGATGAGCAGCAAAATCAGATGTGGGAGGCTTTTGAACAAAGCCAGCTACAGTCACAGCCCCTTCCCACGAGGAGTTTTTATAACGTCAAAACAGTTGTACCATACCCCCAACCAATTGCTAAATTCCAAACTCTATCTCCCTCCATAGGCAGATTGCAGACTCCATTGAGAATTCTGTGATAGGGGAGAGCATATGTCTGGCATATGCCAGGCAGGAGCAAGTCTGCCCACAAAAAAAAGAAGAAAAGAATGAGGAATGTTCTGGATGCTCTCTTGCTGTGGCTGCTATACCTGTGTGCTGCTGCTTCTGTCACAGAGTCCTGAGGGTCCAGTGTTTCTATTCTGTCTGCTGGGCCACCTTCCTTAGGGAAATGAGTAGCCAACAGCTCGTATGGAAGAAGGATGAGGAAGATGGGATTTCTCCTTTGTAAGTCCACTAGATGTCACTGTCTCCTGCCGAATGTCCCTCTTAAGTGCCTGCCATCTCACCAGGCTGGACTGCCCTTTGGAGAGAGGGGCATGGATTGAAAATCCCTTCCAAGCTTAGTGATCTGTAGCCCAGAGCAAACAGAAGGATGTTCCAAGAGGTCTGAGCTTGGAGACCTGAGACATAGTCCCACCTATCACATACTATGTGACCTCTGTGAGCCTCAGTTACCTCCTCTGTAAAATGTTGGGGTTTTCATTTGATTTTCTTTTTTAGAGACTCCATAAGATTTTACATCTGATGGACCGTGCTCAGTTACAGAAGTACCAGGATATAAACAAAGGAACCCCCTTAGTGAGATTACATTCTATTTGGCAGATGGGCAAGAGTGGGGCAAGGAGATAATAATATGCCCACCAATGAATGCAGTACAAAGGAAGTAGGTCAAGCAAGGATAGTCTAAGGAGAAGCAGCTGGCCATGGAAGGCCAGCCTCGGAGTCAGCAAGACCTGGGTTCCAGCCCTGCCTCTGACATCCTATCAGCTTACTGTGGGCAAGCCACTTAACCTCAGAGTGGCCCAGGCAGCTCTCTGTAGTTCTAAATAATGCCTAAGTGGTTGACCTGTACCAGGAGTTCCCCTCCCTAATGAACACAAAGGTCTGAACAACAAAAAAAAAGAGGTGGCTTCCCACCTAGAGCTAGCAGGTGGGGCAGGGGCTGGAGAGAAGGAGGTCAGGGTAGTCCTCATGGAGAAAGAGGAGCCTAAACTGAGTCTGGTGGGGAGACAAGGCGTCTCAGAAGCAGAACTGAGGTGAAAGAAGGGTATACCAAGCCCGGACAGCTTGTCCCAATGCCTGGAGGTGACAGATGGATCATCGAGTTCAGGGAACAGCTGGCCCACCAATTTGGCTGGAACGTGGAGGTTGTGAAGAAGAATAGAGCACAGAATCAGTCTTTTTTGGTTTGGTTTTTGGTTTTGGTTTTTTGGTGAGGCAGTTGGGGTTAAGTGACTTGCCTAGGGTCACACAGCTAGTGTCAAGTGTCTGAGGCTGGATTTGAACTCAGGTCCTCCTGAATCCAAGGCCAGTGCTTTATCCACTGCACCACCTAGCTGCCCTACGGAATCAGTCTTAAAAGTAGGTGGGAGTCAGTTGTTCATGGCCTTTGATCCCAATCCAAGGAATGGGGAACCCCTGGAAATGTTAGAGCTCAGGAAATGCTTCTACCTTAGGGGGATTGTTTTGCAGAAGAGGATTTTGAAGAGGGGAAAGAGGGAAAGCTGGGAGGCCATTTAGGAGGCCAGTAGAGGAGGCCAGGAATAGGGGGTGAAGACCTGAAGGAGGGTGGTGGTGATGGGAGTTCAGGGGATGGATGGGAGGCATGTCAGGGACATGGAATGGACAAAACTTGTTAATGGGCTGACTTGTTATACATTAATTAGCATACGTTAATGATGTGCCCACCTGGTGCCAGGCACTGGGAGTACAAGACAAAAAAGAAGCTACCCTAACCCTCAAATAGCTTCCATTTGGGGTGGAGGACACAACAGCCTGGATTCATGTGTTTGTCCATCAGGGTCCAATGGAGGATTAGTCCAAATTCAGTCAGAGACGGAGAAGAGGGGGAGATTATCCTCGGCAGCCACAGAGTTGTACAGTTAGCGCCATGTGTCAAAACTGAATTTTTCTTGGCTCCTCTGCTTGGCATCAGCCGTGCCCACGCTACCAGCTGGAAGTCAGTTTGGAAGTCAAAATTAGGATCCTTCTGAACCTCCTTCCTTCCTCACCCTGGGATGAGCAGAGGCTGTTGAAAGAAGTGTTCTGGACTGAAGTGGGGTGGGATGGGGTGAGGGGAAGGAGCTGGGTGTCTCCTAGAAAGGACTCGGGACTTGGAATCAGAAGATTTGGGTCTGAGTCTAAGCCTTGATGCTTATTCCTTGTGTGCAGTGGGCAAATCACTCTCCTTAGCTGAACCTCCTTTTCCCTGCATTGTAAACTTTCATTATCAACCATGCAAGATTGTTCTATGGAATATTCTATATTGCTCTTCTCCTTTCAGTCGCTATAGTGGAGTCTCCTCCCACTCTTTTCCATCTTCATTTGGGCTCTGTCTCTGCCACTAATAGACTGCCTGCCCTTGAGCAAATCACTTTCCCACTAAATGAGAGGATCCCTAAAATCCCTTCTAATATTCTCTAAGTCTCAAAAAAGAAATCCCTTGTCTATTGTGCACAGACTGTCAGGTGTTAGGGTCAAAGGGGGCCCAAGCCTGGAAGGCAGTCGTGGTAAAGAATCTAGAGGATCAGTTTCCTCCTTTATAAAAGGAGGGGTTGGACTAGCCAAGAGTGGATGGGATGCTAAGATTTAGAGCTAGAAGGCTACCATAACATATAGACTGTTAGAACACAGGTGAACAAGATCACCTCGGAAATCATGTAGTCTGATCACCTTCTTTACATATGAGGTAAATGACGACTAGTGAGGGGAAGGGATTTGCCCAGGGTCACATAGCAAGTAAATAGCTACTCATGCTGTGGACAGGAGCATGGTGCAGTGGGAAGAATGTGAAAATTGGCATCACTAGACCTGGGTTCTAATGTTAGACCTCTATTCTAACATTTTATGCCTTGAGATGACTGCCAACTCTACCATTCTGTGTTCTAAGTTCTAAATCTTAGGATCCCATCCACTCTCAGCTAGTCTAACTCCTCCTTTTACAAAGGGAAGAGACCGATCCTCTAGATTCTTTGCCATGACTGCCTTCCATGGTTGGGCCTCCTTTGACCTTAACACCTGACATTCTGTGCACAACAGACAAGGGTTTTCTCTACCTCATATTGGCTGTGTGACCCAGGACGAGTCAATTCACCCTCGTGCTATAAACTTCATTTTCCTCCTCTGTAAAATGAGGGGTTGGACTCACTGACCTCTAAGGTTCTTTACTGCTCTAAATCTCTGCTCCTGTGATCCTCACATTCCTCCCAGCTCTGAATAATCTCTCATTCTGTTGTGGTGAGGCCGCCACTTGTACTGAACAGATGGGAGGAAGAAGAAACACTTGAGCAACAGTTTGTGTCACCAGCCTAAGAGGCTTCTCTCCCTGGAAGTGAGAAATCCGAAGTGGGAGAAGTAATAACCTGCCCATCTACCCAAGCCTCCATTGCTTCCTTCTCCAGCCGAGAGAGAGAGAGAGAGAGAGAGAGAGAGAGAGAGAGAGAGAGAGAGAGAGAGAGAGAGAGAGAGGGGGGGGGGGAGGAAGGGAGAGAAAGAGAGAGGGAGGGATGGTAGAGAGAGGGGGGAGGGGGAAAGAGGGAAAATGGATGGGGATAAAGAAAGGGAGAAAGGGAAGGAAACAGAGAGGGGGAAGGGAGGGAGGGATGATAGAGAGAGGTGGAGGGGGAAAGAGAAGATGGATGTTGAGAAAGAGAGCAAGGGAGGAAGGGAAGGGGCAGAGACAGACAGAAAGATGGATGGATGAATGGACGGATAGATAGATGGATGGTAGAGAGAGAGAGGGGAGAGAGGGAGAGAAGATGGTTAGGGAAAGAGAGAGAGAAAAGAGTAGGAAGGGAAGGAGGGAGAGAGACAGACAGAGGGAGGGGGCAGGTTTTTTGGCTTTCTGTGCTGCTGGATCCCCAAGCTGGGAGCCATCCTGGAGAACCAGGCCAGGAAACATGATGAGCATTTATTTCACCCCTGTCTTTGCTCTAGGGTCCAAGAAGTAGGCAGGGGAAAGAACAGGAATAAAAAACTAGAAACTCCTTGGAAAGTTGATCCCAAGCATGTGCCAGACCCTGAGTCTTGGGACATCCCTGTGGGAAATGGGTGCGGGAAGAGCCTCTGCCAGTACCATTGCTTGTGCTCACATTACCAAGGTAGGCATGTAGCAGGTACACTAGATATCTCCTATAAGCATAACATAAAGGACAGTATAGAGCCCTGAAGGTGCAGCCAGTAAACCTGGGTTTGAATCCTTGCTTCATGATATAAGACCCCACTTTTAAACTGGTTCCTTATTCACATGAAAACTAGATTATAGCTCAAGTCCTTCCTGCTCTGATATCCTCAGATCCTATAATAATAAGTTCCATTTGGGATATAATTCCTATGGGAGCTCGAGAGGGGTTGAACATTTTAATAAATGTTTTTATCTCCCTCAGTACCTAATGCAGTGTTCTGTATACAGTAGGTGATTAATAAATGGATATTGGATATGAGTATTCAATTGGCAAATATTTATTGAGTGCCTGACCTGTACCTAGCACTATATTAGTCTCCAATGGGATTTGCAAAGAGACCCCATGGTATACAAAACACAGCCTGAGACTCCGGAAACCTGGGGTCTAGATTATAATATTAATCCTTTCACTAATTGGGTCTGTGACATTGAGACTCAGTTTTCCAACCTGAGCCTCAGTATCTCAGCCTATTAAAATGTAAGGTTTAAACTATATCATCTCTACAATCCCTTGTAACTCTGACTTTCTGTGTCCTGAAGTTCCTCCCAGACTGACATTCCTTGTTCTAAGGTTCTTGCTGGCTCTAATATTCTCTGTTCTAAGGTTCCTTCCAGCTCTGACATTCTATGTTCTAAGATCCTTTCTAGCTCTATCATCCTATGTTCTAAGTTCCCTTTCAGTTCTGAAATTTCTTGTTCTAAGATCCCTTCTAGTTCTTACATTCTAGGTTCTAAGATCTCCTGGCTCTGACATTCTAGGTTCTAAAATCCCTTCCAGCTCATTCATTTTAGGTTCTAAGGTCCCTCCCAGCTCTGACATTCTAGATTCTAAGGTCTCTTCCAGCTTGAATAATTCAATGACTCTATAAGAAGCCTGAAGTCTAATTAGAGAGATAAAAGGAGTTCAGGTTTCATAAAGCAATGACAAAGGAGATGGGGGAAGTGTTCATCAAACTCCACATCTATTGCTTCCCTTCTTGACCAGGGTGATTTTCTTTTGCAGATGTAAACTAATGTCTACCCAGATGTGGTTCAGCTGTGAGCTGCTGATGTCAGGTATTTTAGGATTTCAGAAGAAATCAATCAGGGCTAGTATAATCAAGGAAATCTTCCCGGAGGTGGTTTGTGGTTTACCAGAAAAAAACATTGAACAGTCAGAGGTTCTGGGTCCATATCATTATCTTTCCCCTCGAAGCTCTCCTGGGTCCCATTATCATTTCTATGCAAATAATCCTCAGATCTCTATATCCAGCCCTCACCTCTCTCCTGAGTTCCAGACTTATATCACCAACTGCCTCTGGCTTTCTCAGACAGAATATTGCATAGACCAAAGCTTCTTAAACTGTGGGTCACAACCCCATATGGGGGTCACATAACTGAATGTGGGGACTGTGAAAAATTTGGTGCGTAATGTGTGATCTGTATACCTATTTTATATACCTATATACCTGGGGTTGCATAAAAATTTCTCAGGTGAAAAGGGGTTGCAAGCAGAAAAAGTTTAAGAAGCCCTGACATAGATGTTCAAACTCAGTATATCCAAAACAACTCATTATCTTTTCCCCAAAACCATCCATTCTTTCCAACCTCCCTATTCCTGTCCAGGGTACCAGCACCTTTCCAGTCTCTCAGGCTCTCAGCCTCAGTATCATCCTCCACTCTTCATTCTCTCACCCCTCAAATCTAATCAATCTTGAAGTCCTCTCAATTCTCCCTTTGCAGCATATCTCCTCTGACACTGTCCCCTCTCTGGTGCAGGTCCTCATCACCTCACCCCTGCACTATTGCAATAGCCTGAGGGTGGGTCTTCCTGCCTCCATCCCTTCCCACTCCAGTCCATCCTCTGCTCAGCTGCTGAAATCATCTTCTTGATGGGCAGGTCTGACCATGTCATTCCACTATTCATTCAGCTCCAATAGCTTCCTGTTGCCTCCAGGATTAAATGGGAAATGCTCTGTTGGGCTTTTCAATCCCTTCACCATCTAGCTCCTGCCTACATTCCCATCCTCCTTGTACTTTCCTCCCCTCCCCACACTCCAGGGCCCAGCAACACCAGCCTTCTTGCTGTTCCTCAGACACAGCACTCTGTCTCCTGACTCCCCCTTTGTGTGGCTGTGCCCCTTCCTGGAAAGCTCACACTCCTCACCTCTACCTTCAGGTCAAGACATCATTATGTGATGTCATTGATCCTCTAAACCCTATAATCTTAGGATGTGCACCCAGACTAGTACAGGGCCTAGAAGGATGAGTTAGAGTTATGGTACAATCCTAGAATCCCAGGGTTGGAAGCCATTTTGTCCAATCCCCTGCTGGATGCGCAAACCCCATCACCGTGGTCATTGAACAGTCATTCAGCTTACTTCAGGGACAGGGAGCTAACTCCCCACCTAGTCTATTTTTGGGTAGCGGGAGAGCCAAAATCATCATGATGATTGTCGTCATCATCGTCGTCATTATCATATCCTGGCCATGTGTGTTGCTTTCTCATATATGAACTCATCTGAGCAGGATTCAGGTTCCTCAGGAAAGATGCCTGATTTTTTCTGAGCTAGTCCTTTTTTTTTTTTTTTGCTTTTTGTCATTTTTGGATATATACACATACAAACATATTTCTTTGTATATGCGTGTGTGCATGTATACACATGTGTGCATTTATGTGTATATGTGTGCGGAGGTATGTTTTTTATGTAAGGCCCTGGGCATGTGAGCATATGCGGATTTATGCAGTTGCTATTCATATTTGCACAGCCACCACTTTTATTACAGCCATCTAGAAGAGCCCAGAAACCCCAAGACCTGTGCAGACACACACACACACACACATTCATCCTCACAGGAAGGCCCAGAGAGGAGGGCCAGATCCCACCCAGGCATATGTGGATGGGCAGAGAGCTTCAGTAGTGCTTGGGCTCACACGCATGCACTTCAAGCTACAGGCTGATTAGCCAAGCTCCTTAGGAAAATCAAAATAGGAATAAAATTGTCAGGTCCTGAGCCAGAGAGTAGAACACCTCGTAAATGTCGCAGCCAGTTCCAGGCCCGGGCTTGGATCTTGGAGGCCGATCGAGGCTCCTGTGACTTCTCTTTGCCTATTTCTGAGGGGACTCTCTGGAGCCGATGATGGAGACATGAGAGATGGTGTTACTATGATTCATTCATTCATTCAGCCATGGGATGGAGGAGTAGAAGGAACCTTCAGAATCATCTAGTTAAACACTTTTTTACAAACAACACCACTGAGGCTCAGAGGGCAACCAGCTAAATGCCTATAGATCAGGGGCTCTTAACTTTTGTCTGTACATAGACCCTTTGGACAGTCTAAGGAAGCCTAGAGACCTCTTCCCAGCATCATGTTTTTAAATGCATAAGATAAAATAGTAGAATTATAGAGGAAGTCAATTATATTGAAATAAAGTTATTCAAATAGTTTTATTTAAAGTTCAGAGACCCTCAGGTTTAGAATGCTTGCTATAGAGAGTAGTAACTTCAGTGTAAAAAAAAATAGCATCAAGGGGACAGCTAGGTGGCACAGTGGGTAAAGCACCGGCCCTGGATTCAGGAGGACCTGAGTTCAAATGCAGCTTCAGACATTTGACACCTACTAGCTGTGTGACCCTGGGCAAGTCACTTAACCCTCGTTGCTTCGCCCCTCCCCCCAAATAGCATCAGACCCATTCAGAAATGCACAGGAGACAAATTCCAAGAAAAAGTCGATAATAAAAGCCCTTGGCCTCAGATGGCTGGACATTAATACACAAAGTAGAAATAACAAGCAAGGTAGAGGAGAGGACCTAATACAGGGAAGTCAATTTGACCTCAAAAGTATCACTTAGGCTTGGTGGAATGAAACACATCATTAGCATATGTACCTGGAAGGGTATGTGGTTTGTTTTTATTTTCCAAAAGAAATTGGATAGGTAAGTGTGTGTGCGTGTGCGTGTGCGTGTGCATGTGTGTGTGTGTGTGTGTGTGTAGAAGAAGAACAGAATAGTTTTTATATTAAGGAAATTTATTCCTGTGAGGAAAACCATGAGCCATTGTAGGGAAGCATAGAAGAGAACATTTGGGTGGAAAATCACTGGAGGCAGAAATAGCAATGGTTTTATTCATTGCAATTCATTGGAATATTCACTGGAATATACTGCAGACCACCTGGACAGAAAGAGGAAATAGATGAGGTATTTAGTAAACAGTTCACAAGCTTGACACACAAAGGAATGATATACAGCGGGGCTCTTTAATTACCCATAATTCTCCTGGAGCTCTCTCACTACCAAAAGCAGAACCAATAATTCCTGAGCAGCCTTCATGATAATTTCATTCTTGAGAAGGAAGAACACCCAACAGATAGAACCAACAGAGTAGTAATTCTCACTACTCATGAAGAAGAGTTTACTGGGGTGAGAATGATGGGAACTTTGGGGTGAAGTAAGTGCCCAATAGGCATTTCTAAGAAGCTGATATGTTCCAGGCACTGTACTGGGTGGTGGGAACACAAAGAAGTGAGACTGTCCCTGACCTCAAGGAAGTTTTAATCTGTGCCTTCGATTTATGATAGAGGAAAGGAAATCTGCACAGAGTCCAACATGCATGTTGTCAATGGAGTGTCAACAATGTGACATCTCACAGCCAAGAAAGCCAAACCCAGCCTCAGCTGAAAGGGGTAAAACAGAAGACAAGGCAAGTGATGACCCTGCTATATCCTGCCCATATCAGTTCAGAGGATTCTCTTTGGTACCCAGGCACCATAGTCTAGAAAGGACACTGATGAGAGAATTATAAAGTGTTCAGAGAAGGCAATCAGGAAAATGAAGGGCCTTTCAGTTACCCCAAAGAAAGATTATTAGAAAGATGTGGAAATGTTTAGCAGAAGCAAAACAGAGGGATGGATAGGAGGGGGTGGAGTGGCACATGATAAATCTCCTCAAGCATCCTGAATGACTGCTCAGTGGAAGAGAGATTAAGATTTGCTCTGCTTGGCCCCATAGGGCAGAAGTGGGAGCAAAAGAGCGAAATGTATTTCGTCTTGATATAAAGAAAAACCTTCCTAACAAGTAGAGCTGTCCCAAAGAGGTCTGGCTGCCTCTGGGGATAATGGCTTCCCCCTCATCAGAGGCCTTTAAGCAAAGGTAGGAGGACCACTTGCTGGCTGTGATCTAGAGGGGATTTTTATTCGGATAGTGGTTGAATTAGGTGACCTCAGAGCTTCCTGATAATTATAATTCAAATTAGGATGTGATGAGTTTTGGGAAAAGTCAGTTAATCAATAAATATTTATTAGGTGCCTATTATATGACAGGCACAGTGCTAAGCTCTGAGGATACCAAGAAAGGTGAGAGTCCCTGCCCTCAAGGAGCTGCCACTCTAATGAGGGTGATAACATATAAACGACTGTGTCCAAACGCTACACATACAAGATGATGCAGGAGAGAAGCACCCGAGAAAGGGCACCAGCATTCATGGAAATGGGAATCGGGAAAGGCTTCCCACCTCTGTAAATGCACAAGGGCCAGCCGGTCTTTGCAAGGAGACCTGACTTCCAGCTGGGGCTGGGGAGGGCTTAGCAATGGGAGCTGGGCTTAGGAACAGGGAGGGGAGGACTTCCCAAAACAAGCAGAGGTATGTAGCCCAGGTACCTCATGGGTTTAGCCCCATCTGGCATCAGAACAATTAGAGCAAAGCAATCACACCAGAGTTTTATCAAGGGAATAGCTCCCTTCTCATTTCCAAGTGAGCCTGTGTGTTTATTTGTGAAGGATCAGACAGTCCCTCCAGGGGCTTGGCCACCATCTCTTTGTTCACTTCTCCCCTTCACAGACTCCAAAGATGCCAATTAACCCTGTGTTCCCTTCTCAGGATACCCACTTTATCTCAATTCTCGGAAACCACAAACATAATTTTTTTCTTAATATGAGATTGGATCCAAGGCTCTCCCCAGGCTCGAGCCATCTTTCCTCTTCAGCTTGTTCTCTCACTTTTCTCCTCCATAGACTGTCAACTCAAGCTGGACCAGTATTCTCAGCATCTGCTCACCATGCCTTAGGTGTTCCTGGGAGGGCTGTTTGCTGTAGTGGTTGGAAGACTGGCTTTGGAGTCAGGAAGACTAGATCCAAACCCTAGCTCTAGCTTTGGGCTGTCGGCTGGACTTTTCTAAGGCTCAGTTGATTCATTCATACAATGGCACAGTGGATAGAGTCCAGTCCTGGAGTCCAGAAGACCTGAGTTCAAATCTGACATCAGATACTAATTGTGTGACCCTGGGCAAGTCACTTAACTCTATTTGCTTCAGTTTCCTCATCTGTAAAATGAGCTGGAGAAGGAAATGGCAAATCACTCCAGTATTTCTGCCAAGAAAACCCCAAATGGAGTCACCAAGAGTTGGTCACTGAAAAGCAACAATAAACGCCTGTAGAGCCTATCTCATAAGGTTGTTGTGAGGATGAGATAGTACATTAAAGGTGCATTGTAAATATTAGAACAGCATACAAATATCCGTTACCAGGTCTTTGCTCATATTGGTCCTCCCACCTTCCTCTCTGCTTAGCTAAATTCCACTGATCCTTCTGGAAGCACAACCATTCTCTTCCCCACTTGGGGCCTTGGTTTCCTCTGTATGCAAAATGAGGAAGGTTGGAATCTCTAGGGCTCCAAGGTCCCTCCCGTAATTAACAATATTCTCCATCCTAAGGTCCCTTCTTCCCCCTGTCACAGTCTGTGTTCTAGAAACCCTTCTCTGATGTTCTTCGATCCAGAGTCCTTCTGGCTCCAACATTCTGTGATTCTTAGGACTTGGGTCTGTGTGTTGACCTAGAAAAACCTTGTTCATCTTTCCCAGGAGAATTTGGCCATATGAGAAAAGAAGAAACCATATTCAAACCTGGTCAGTCATTCCCTGGGTCGATCAAAGAGTTAACTTTTCCCCCTGTGGAAGTTCATAAGAATAGAGCCAGAGGGGACGTTTGAGCTCATTTAAGCCAGGGCTTCTTAACCTGGCTTGTGTCCTGGACCCCTTGAACAGACTAGTGAGGCCTTCTGAGGACAAGATTTTTAAATACATAAAAAATTCAAAAATACATATAATTATGAAAGAAACCAATTATTTTGAAATGTAGGTAGCAAAATATTGAGATTAAAAACAGCATATAAACCCTAGGTTAAGAGTACCTATTTTAGGGGCAGCTAGGTGGTGCAGTAGATAAAGCACCGGCCCTGGATTCAGGAGGACCAGACTTCAAATCCGGCCTCAGACACTTGACACTTACTAGCTGTGTGACCCTGGGCAAGTCACTTAACCCTCATTGCCCCACCCCCACCCCCCAAAAAGAATACCTCTTTTAGTATAACATCCTTATTTTAAATATGGGGAAACAGAACTAGAAAAAGGGAAGTGACTGACCCAAGGTCACACACAGAGTCAATAAGTCAGGATTCAAGCATGATTTTCTTATGCCAAATATATAAGGCATTATGCTGGGTACAGGGATATAAATACCAAAAAAATATGAAACAGTTCTTGCCCTCAAGGGACTTACATTCTAATGGTGGGAAAATATACACACAGATATGTAAATATAATACGCAATATATTCAAAGTAAATACTAAGACATTTCTGGGGTAGGGGGAGCCTGTGAGAATGATCTGTTTTGTAGGTTGGTGTTGAGCCCATAATAATAAATAACTTAGGTTTGGCACAGAAATGGACAAAGGGAAGGAACAAAATATCCATGGCACTCTTGTCATATTCATCTTAGAAGCTATACTCAGACTTTTCCTGATAATCCTTCCAGATCATATATTTTAAAGCTAGAAAATACCTCAGAGGTCATCAGGGCCACCCCCTTGTTTTATAGATGAGAAAACAGAGATTAGGTTAAGTGACTTCCCCAGGGTCTTACATCAATTAAGTATCTAAGGCAGTATATGAGCCCAGGGCTATCTCACTACTCTAAGTCTCATATTTATCCCCTATATTCCCTAGCTGGCTTGGATACTAAGCAAAGGAGATGGGGGAGGGGGGAGGGTTCCTACTTATCCTGAGATCCAAAGGACTGTCAAAGAAGGAGAAAGAAGAACTGAGTTAGAATAACAGCTAGTATATACATTTCTATAGGGCTTTAAGGTTTGCAAAGCACTTCACAAATATAATTTCAGTCTATCCTCACAACTACCCGGTGAGGTAAGTGCTAATAATATCCCCATGAATTGAGGCAGACAGTTGTTAAGTGACTTGCCCAAGGTCACACAACTGGTAAGTATCTGAGGCTAGATTTGAGCTCAGGTCTCCCTGACTCCAGATCCAGCAGACACTTAGTAAATGATATTAATTGCCCAGTGTCAAATTGGGCAGCTACAATAGTTCTAGTTTCAGCTTTGCCTGTAAACTTGTTATTGCTTTTTGCCATTTATTTTTCTCCATCTGGTGGCTTTGAGCAATTCTCAGATGTGCTCCCCATTCAAGAAGTCAGGAGAAAAGTGGGGACAGGGACCCTTTTGTGCCCAGGGATCAAAAACTCAGCACATAGGGTTGTGGATTGGACAATTGGCATCCAGTGGAGCTGGGATGTTGCCCTCCTGGTCTGGGGAGGGAGGGTCAGTTGTTTCCTCAGAAGGGGAGAGCTCTGGAGACCATTGGCCCCCTTGGCACTGAAGCATCACTCTGGGCTCATGCTGTTCAACAAAGAGCTGGCATCTCTGTGGGCAGGCCCAGTGTCCACAGGTCCCAGTGTCATTAAAGAACAAAACAAAACAAAAACAACAACAAAAAGAAAACCCATCTCTCTCATATTCCTTCTCGTAGTCTTTCCATTTGCTCATTAGGCAAGAGCTTCAGAGGGAAGATGGGGGTGGGTGGGGGTGGGGGTGGGGGTGGGTGGGTATGGGGAGGGAGGCTCATCCCCCCCCCCATCCTCCAGTCGCTGACCCTTGCCCCTCCTGGCCAGTTGGGAGGACAAGCCTGTTGTTTACCCAGATTACATTTCTGCCAGCTGCCCCTGACACACGGCTGTTGCCATGGCAACCTTTCAGCATGTCAACACGGGCTTGTGTGAAGGGGCTGCCGCCTCTCAGTTCCCTTTATCTCTCCACTGAGAATTGAAATGGCTTCCTGGGAGGCTCAGGGCACAAGCCTGTGAGAATATTCCTAAGACAAGCTTCTCCCCTGCCTCTCCCCAAGACCCCTACTCCCACCAGGGGTGGCCTCCTGACTCCTACACTTGCAATGATGGCTGGTGGGACAAGGGCGGTGGGGGGGATTCCCACAGGAAGAGGAAAGGATGAGGTTTCCTGAGGGGATGGTTAGTTAGGGAAGAGGATGCTGCAGAGGGAGGTTGAGGGCATGACTCCAAAATACAGGGTAGCACAGAAGAAATGTGGTAAAAGCTCCCGGGGTGTAGACACCATCTCATTTACCAAGGCCACTCACACGACTGGTCCCTGAAGGCAACCATCCCCCAAAGACTCCAGGGAAGGGGTGGGAAAGGGGGAGAGGCTTAGCCACTGGGTGGACTGGACAGCTCCTGTGTGCAAGCTACTTAAAGCCCTTCTCCCAGGCCATGCCCCCTGATAGAGTCCTTCCCCTGATGCTCCAGTGTGGGCACAATGAAGTCACCTTAATTTTACAGAAGAGGAGACTGAGCCATGCACTCAGGGCAAGATGAATAGTGGTCAGCAGAGCTGAGAATCCAACTCAAGTCCTCTTGCTCCAAATGCGGGACTCCGTCCATGCCATTGTGGTGTCCAGACTCTGCAGTCGGATATTGAAGACCTTCTCCCCACAGTCTGATCCCAAGCTACCTTTCTGACCTTATCTCCCAATACTTCCCTTAAGAAGAGTTTATGTGATGTCATGAACCTCAGCTGGAGTTAGGAAGACCTGACTTTGAATCCCACTTCAGATACTTAGCAACTGTGTAACCCTGGGCAAGTCACTAACTTCTCTCAACCTCAGTTTCCTTGTCTATAATACGGGGATAATGAGACCTATAGTACAAACCTCCTAAGGTTGCTTTGAAAAAAGCACTTTGAAAATGCCAAAAACATGGAACATTTATAGGAAAAAACAGGAAAGGATTTTTGTGTTTTAATTTGTCTGTTTTTTGGTGGGGTAACGAGGGTTAAGTGACTACTTACCCAGGGTCACGTAGCTAGTCAAGTGTCTGAGGTCAAATTTGAACTCAGGTCCTCCCGAATCCAGGGCCTATGCTTTATCCACTGTGCAAGCTGTCCCTGATTTTTTGTTTTTATAACATGCACTGTTGGGGCCAGCCAACATGACGTTTGTCTAATCCCTTCCCATCTCTGCCAGTTTACTGGGTATGAAGTGTATCTGGAGCTAGAAGAGACCTCTCAGAAGCTTCCTAGCCCAACCCCCTCGTTTTGCACATGAGGAAAACTGGAGCCCAGGAAGGTTGAGGTGGCTTGCTGAAGGCCACACAGGGAGTGAACGTCAGAGGCAGATTCTGATAGATGCCCACTGACTCCAGAGCCTCCCACTGGGGCCTTCTACTACCAGCAGTGGGAGAAGATGACCCTCCTAGCTTCTTTCTCCCCTGACTTGATCACTGGGCCCAGTCCCAGGGAGGTGTTAGAGATCAGGGGAAAGGGAGCGGTATCTGAGGAGAGAATGCCAAGTATAAAACCTCACCAGTCTCATTTGGAAGAAGCATTAAATTTGGAATTAGAAAGAACTGGGTTTGGATCCTGGCTCTCATCCTTGCTACCTGTGTGACCTTGGACAAGTCTCTTCCTATTGCTTGGCCTCAGTTTCCTCTCCTTTAAAAAGAAGGGATTGGACTGGATGATTTCTAAGGCCTGTGATCCAGTTACCATCTCCCCCACACCCCTCCTCCCAGAGTATTTCTCCAGGCCCTCCAATGAAGACCTGACACAAGCATTGCCTTGGCACGACCAAGCCCCACATGTATCTCACATGCTGAACAGATGCCTGGAAATACCCTGGATGCAAACCCTACTCTTCAAGAGTATGTTATTTTTGAGACCCGATGATGACAAATTATTTTTTTAAATGCTTTTAATTTTTTCTTCTCCTGGGAAAGTGTCAGAAGCAATCTGCTTTTCTCTGTCTCCCCGAGTCCTTCCCCCCTCTTCCCCCTTCTTGTTAGCCATTCTGCTTTGAACATATTTCCTTTTTATCATGGAGCGGCACTCAATGGCAAAGGGTGATTCTCAGATAGATTGTCAGGGAGGGGATCAGGCTAGAGTTTGCCTCACTCCTGACAGCTAATTAGTGTTGTCTCCCTGCACGGGGGCTCATTTCATATGGTATAGATCAGCATTCGACTGGAATTGCACGACGGGTACTTTAGAGGGACGGCGCACGCAGTCTTGTCAGCCAGAGACTTGGAGTTGGTGACTTCCAGTGAGAGGGCTTTCCACTTTGATTGCCTATCTGGGATATGCCCTCCCTGCTCCCCGTTCCTGCCTCCCGCCTTCACCTCCAGCTCCTTGGATCCAAATCCTTCTCATCCTCCAAGAATGAGCTCAAAGGCCCCTTCCGCAAAAGCTTCTCTGGTCCCCCTCCCCAGCTGGAAGCCACCTCCCTCTCCTCTGAAATAAGCCAAGGCAGCTTAGAGAGACGGTTTGAAGTCAGACTCGGAGTCTGCACCGATGACTCATTTACTGTGTGATCATGGGCAAGTCACTTCAAGGCTTATCTTCTGTTTCCTCACCTGTAGAACAGGCATGATAATATTCATACTCCCTACCACACAGTGTGGTTGGGTAGATAGTACTCTGTCAACCATAAGGGGCTAGAGAAATAGGATTTGTTGCCCTGAGTTGTTGTAGGCCAGTATAGTGGAAAGAGCAATGGGTTTGGAGTACTTATGACAACTGTGAGAGGTGGGTACCATTATTACCCCCATTTTACAGATGGGGAAACTGAGGCAGGCAGCTAGTAAGTGATTTGCCCAGGGTTAACCAGCTAGTACGTGTCAGAGGCAGGACTTCCTGATTCTAGAGCCAATGTTCTTTCCACTGTATCATCTATCTGAGTATATGCATTGTGGTTACGCCCCTTTGCATCTGCTGGGATGCAGGTCTGAACCTCCAAATGAATGGGTAGAAGCATCAAGAAGTGAACCATAAGTCTCTGGAGAGAGGGGGAAGGTACAAATCAAGAGAGAAATAAAACACCAAGAAATAGAAAGTGAGAACTGTGTTTATTTTGGAATCCAAACTTGGAGAGTTTAATTGGACTTTTATAAGAAGCCTCCAACTCAGGGGAGCTCTTTTCCCCACTAGGGGCTATGAGGATTAAGTGACTAGCCCAGTAGCCCAGGGTCACACAGCTAGTAAGTGTCAGTCAAGTGTTTGAGGCTGGATTTGAACTCAGGTCCTCCTGAATCCAGGGCCAATGCCTTATCCACTGAGCCACCTAGCTGCCCCATCAGGGAAGCTCTTTTGAAGTTGTTTTTTTTTGTTTGTTTTTTGCTCTTTCTCAGGTGATTGGTGTTTTTTATGGCCTTGGAGAAATAGCCATCCAGCCTGTGCACTGAGTCCCTTCGGAATGGGGAGCATGTCCCTTTCAGGTCTCATGAAAAACCTTTGATAAGGACTGAGGAGAGAGTCTGGAGAAGCAAAGGGAGAGATGGAAATGGGTGACCATTTCTCAGTCTACCTCTTGACTTTTACATACCTCCCGGATGTGTCAAATCCCCCATTTAATTGTAATCTTCACTTGGGCAGGACCTAGGGATATCTAAACTTCATGTTTCCCCCATATTGTGCGTCTCTTCCTAAGCATTTAGCACAGGATTCTCTTCATAGGAGGGGGGAGGAATATTCATTTTTGTACAGACCTGTAATTTCACTGGTATAGGTAATTACCAGTGAGGAATCGCCTTCTGCTAATGTAGATCAGCAACTGTTTTGGAACTTCTGGTCTTAGAGAGTTGCCTGGGGAGGGGGTGGGGGAGGGGCACTGAAAGGTTAAGGGACTTACCCCCAGTGTCATATATCAAGTATATGTCAGGGATAGGGCTTGAGCCCAGGTCTTCCTGTCTCTGATGCAGGTTCTCTCTCCACTGTCTCAGAGATGTCAGACAAGCTGCCCAAAGGCCCTCAACACTCCCCCTCCTCCCCTGCCCTGGTGCAGCCAGAAGCAGATTAAAATGTAATTGGAATGTCTTTGTTGTTGTTGTATAATCATTTTTCAATTTTGTCTGGCTCTTCATGACCCCATTTAAGGGTTTCTTGGCAAAGATACTGGACTGGTTTGACATTTCTTTCTCCAGCTCATTTGGCAGATGAGGAAATGGAGGCAAACAATGGTTAAGTGACTTGCTCAAAGTCACACAGATTGTGTCTGAGGCCACATTTGAGCTTAGGTCCTCCTGACTCCAGGCCTAGCAGCCACCTAGCTGCCAAGTACTTCACAAAATAAATAAAAATACAATAGAACATAGATAATGTTAATTTGTGGTTTTCTAAGTTGAGGAGACCAGCAACTGTGCTTTTGTACAGTCTAGTGTCCCCATTTCCAATAATAATAACTAGCATTTATATAATGCTTATTTACTATGTGCCAGCAGTGTGCTAAATGATTTATAATGATTATCTTTGTTTCTCACAATAACCCTGGGAAGTAAGTGCTATTATTGTCACCATTTTACAGATTTGGTAACTGAGACAAATACAAGTTAAGTGACTTACAGGGTCACACAGCTAGTACATGTCTGAGGTTAGATTTGAATTCAGGTCTTCCTGACTTCAAGCCCAGTGCTCTATCCACTTTGCCACCAAGCTTTTTCTGTTTGAGTTTGATACCTCTACACCACACGGTGAATTGAACACACTCATCCTCTTCTCTTTTCAGTTCAATCTTGTCACTGTTACATGAACGTCTTCATGCTCCCATTTGTGGTACCCAGTCCCACTAACAGGCAGAAAGGTGCACTTGAAGCTTCCAGGGTCCAACACATATTATGAGTTAGCCTCCATTCAAAAACATTGTTAATAAACCCTCTCCACCATTGTATTTCCTTTACCAAACAGAGAACACATTAGTTCAAAGTAAAAGACACTTAATTTAACAGTGTGTGGCAGAAGATGAAGTAACTGAGCAAATACCTGTCACAAGTATAGTAAAATTAATGACTAGAAAGTTTTCTCCCTTACACACACACACACACACACACACACACACACACACACACAGAAATTTTCTCCCATTAGATTGTAATCTCCATGGGGACAGGGATCTTGTCATATCTAAATGTCATGTTAAACATGATAATATTTGTAAAATGCTTAGCACAATTCTTGGCACATAATAGGGACTCAATAAATGCTTGTTGCCTTCCTTTTCATGTCTCTCCCAAATTTTACTGGTGAGGGAGCAGTTGGACAAGACGTATATACAAGGCATACATGTGGCCAGGGAACTCAGAGGCCCTGGAAAATTTACACCATTGCTGCTGTGCTCCCCTTTAGAAGTGATGGTGTTCTCTGGTTATGATATTAGGTGAACTATTTTCTCCCGCAAACTGGCATGTGCAGTGAGTTGCTCTGCTGGACATCTCCATCCGTGCTGCTCAGCACTGCCATCTGCTGTTCATTTCAGGTGTTTTGCAGCCTCAGGTCCTGTCAGCTCTTTTAGCTCATAGCCAAAGGAGCTAGTTCAGCTCTTTATAATGGAGAGCCCAACGAAATAGCCAGAGAAGCCATTAGCCTGTCTCTTCTCACTTGCCACTCCCTAACCCAGGTCTACTTTCTCACTTGGAGTTAGGATATTCATTTCAATTCCCCTCCACAACCGTCTTGTACACAAAGAACTTTGCAAAGCTTTAAATCTCTCTATAAATGTCAGTTATTATTATTATGCAAATATCACCCTCACAGCAAGACTGAAAGAGTCGAGGTGGAGCTGATGATCTTGCTTACATTTCCCTGTCTGAAAGATGATTTCTGTCTTCTCTATACTTTCTTTCTTTCATTCGTTCATTCACCAAACTTGTTTAAGCACTTACTGTGTTCCAAGCATTATACTAGGTAAAAGGGGGGAAACAAATTTAAGTTAGATAAAAACCAATTCATACTAATTGAACTCACCTTTTGGTAGGAGAATAAGACAAATACAAATATAATTTTAGTATTCAATATTGCATAAAAGTAGTAGAGAGAAGCAAAACACTGCATTAGGGCTAAAGGAGAAATGCAGGGGCAGGGTGTGGGGGGAGTGGGGATGGTGGATCAGGAAAGGCCGAGGTGTCAAACAGATGGCCTTGCCTCATACTGCCGGCAACATTTTCCCATATGCCTGAACCAGATTAAAATGTAATCGAGAAGTATTTAACAAAATAACTAAAAATACAGTAAACAAAATAGGTAACATTACATTTTCAAACTAAGTCAATATGCGGCCTGCATATTTATGTGTGGATTATTGGTCCCTTTCTATTTGAGATTAGTACCACTACTCTGGGAGGTGGCATTTGAACTTCACTTTAACGAATAAGTAGGGATTCAGCTGGGAAAGAAAGGGGATAGGGCATCTAGACATAGGGAGCAGTGCGAACAAAGGCAAAAGATCAGTGTGTGTTCCAGGAGGCAGAGGGTAGACCAGTTTGATTGAAGCACACATCTCTTGAAGGGTAGCAATATAAGGATACCATCTGCGGTTGTGGGTCTCAGTGGAGAGTGCAGTTGACCCAAGCCCTCTCCTCCCTGCCCATTTTGTCTCTGGAGATTTAATACAATATCCTGTCACAATAATTTGCTCCTTTTTTAGCCTGAGGAGAAAAGGGTCCCTCTGATCTACATGGTCTCCTCTGATACTTCATGGGGTTTATATTCAACAAAAAGTTGGAAGCATAATCACAATAGCTCATAGCCTCCTGTCAGGAAAATTCCCAACATTTCAGCAGAGGTTCCCTCTCTGCCTTAATTTAAATTTATGTTTATCATTAGCCCTCTGGCCTCCAATGGTTGGGGCAAAGGGAAAGGGAGGGGAGAAGCATTTATATAATGTCTACTATAGAAAAGGTACTGTGCACTTGTGGTTTTTTTTAACGAATATTATTTCATCCTCACAACAACCCTTTGAGGTAGCTCCTGTTATTATCCCCATTTTCCAGTTGAGGAAACTGAGGCAGACAACGATTAAGGGACTTGCCATGGGTCACACAGCTAGTGAATATCTGAAGTCAGATTTGACCTTAGGTCTTCCCAACTCCAAGCTTGGCAATCCACCCACTGTACCACCTAACTGCCCAGTAAATTCAGTTTACTGGAAAGGTCTAGGTAAATGAGTGAAAGGAATATGCAAAAATATCCATGACTCTATAGGCACAGGGAGAGGAGGCTAGAGGAAGAGCAACCCTTTTTTTTAGAACTTCCCTCAGATCTTGAAGAGGTAACTACGGCTGGTTGCTTTAGCCCAAAGCTTGCTCTCTGAGTAGGGTCTGAGTTGCTCATCTCCTTTGTTTTAGCTCAAGTCCTGGGCAGGCCTGGGGAGGCTGACACCCCTTGCAGCTGCTCAGCTCTTGAAGGCCCCCTCCTTCCTCTCTGTCTCTTTCACAAACTTCATATGTCACTTGTAGAATTCCTGAGTATTTCACATAAATAGCACTCAGTGCTGAGAGGGAATTTTTGTCCCTCTGAACTGCAAATCCCAGGATACTAGTCAGTTCTCATACTCCTCTTTAGAAAGGGAAAGGCTTCAAAGAGGGTTGGCAACTGATCCAGGAGAGCCTTGAATGCCAGGCAGATGAGGTTGCATTCTGTTGGCATGGTTTCCCCAGCCCAGACTACCCCTCCCTCTGTCCTATTGCCCATCGCAGTCTAAACGAGGAAAATAGATTTCATCCTCACTCTGTTACTTATTTCTTCCTTGGGTGTGCCTGACATAGCAGGGTTGGCCCTGAAATGTGTCCATTGACAGATATGTCAGACCCTTGCGTGACTAATTAAAACCCCTTTATGTTCCTGGCTGCCTTCCACACGTTTGAGCTCAAAAGCTGAGAGTGTGGGCTGCTGCTGGTGTTTGGCGACTTAGGCTATTATATATCGCCACCACCTTAAACGTTCAGTCATCGGCTCCTCAAATATCGCACTGCTCTGTAAACAGAACCTCTCTGCCCTGGCTGAGCTGGCCTTTGGACACACAGAGGAATAACACAACAGCAAATGATCTTCTTTGAGATGCCTCCTCTTGGCATTGAGGCTCCCTGGCTGCTCAGAGGATGGTTTAAAGTATACATACACACAGACATATATTCAGATTTCCATGTGCGTATTCCTGCATACCTGGCCCCGATAGAACTCTGCACACATGGGCTCATGCTGGCTTTAGCTAGCATTCAGGACCCTCCACAATCTGGTTATCACCCTACCTCTCCAAACATCTCTCCTCCAGAATTCACATTTTATAATGTAGCAAAACTGGACTGTAGCCAGTCAACTAACCATTATCAAGTTCCTATTATGTGCTGAGTGTTGAGGCTACAACAAGAGGCAAAAAGACAGTTTCTGTCCTCAAAGGGCTCCCAGTCTAATGGGAGAGACAACATGCAAACAAGATCTATACGGAAAAAAATGGAGATAATCAACCAAAGAAAGGCACCGGCGTTAAGGGGGTTGGGGAAAGGCTTCTTGCAGAAGGGGATTTTAGCTAAGATGTGAAGCCAGGCTTTGGTCACACTCCACCCATGCTGGAAATGTACTAGCCTTCCTTAGCTGGGGATGCCTTCCTCCAGGAAGTGGATGCCTCAGTGATGCCCATAAGAACTGTCTTCCTCCTTCAAGGTCACGTGGCCCTTTCCTCTCTACCTCTTTAATACCATTAATCTGGTAACACTGGGATTTGTAGTTCACAGGATCAAAGTTTTAGGGACCTCAGTGACCGTCACATCCAACTTCCTCATTTTATTTAATTTTTCCATTTTCTTTTTTAAAATTTTTAATTAATAAACATTTTTATTTATAGTTCTGATGTTCCCTTTTATCCACCCCTTTAATGACCTAGCTGGGCTTGCCCTTCCAGCCTCTGCACGCTAACAGACCACCTTCAGTCTAAGGCTTCCACCCCTCTTTGGTGCTGTGACTCATGCTACATTCTTGTTTCCTGTCTAATGCTGTAGGCACAGAGGCATGTTTGGTATGATCATTGGTGGCTTCATGCCAACTCTATGTTTAACTTGAGTTCTTTTCCAGAAAACAAAGCCTTTGACTGTGTGTGTAGATGTGTAGGTATATAAGTATGTGCATGTGATTGTGTGTGTGTGTGTGTGTGTGTGTGTGTATTGAGGGAATTGTGGGAATTGAATAAACCACACTGACTCCATCTTGTGACTCAATTCTGGATCTAGTTCAGTTCCCTTTCTATTCAATTACAGGTCTAATCCAATTTCTGTCTTGTGAAAAAACTTATTTAATTATGGGAATTGTGAGAAAACTTTATTGCACTGTTTGAACCTAGCCCCGCGTGGCTGGGAAGCTGGACCACCTCTACTTGTTGCTTAGAGACCCTTAACTAAGGACATAGGTCATGCTGACCAGAAACCCAGTCAGATCTGAAGATTGATGCAAGGAGTTTTCCCACAAATATACATCTCAAGCAACCCATATATCTTATCTCAAAACTGGCCCTGTCCTGGTCAATCAGCTGTTACTTCTATGTTCCTTTGGCTGAATAGAAGCATTGAAGAGAGTTTTAGGGAATGGCACCTGTTAACTCCCCTCCCACCCCCAATTCAGAAAGTCCCTAATCTTGCCTCCAATTAGAAATCAAATTACCAATTTTTTTATCTTGGTTTATATCCTGTTGTTTTCTTTTAATTACTTGGCCTTATTTTTATTGTTTTTAATACATACAAATCAGTCTCATTCTATAGTCAGTTTCTTTGGACTAACTGGGGAGGCTGCTGACCTGCTTATTATGCCTGTTTTGCTAATAAATCAATCATATGGCTCAGATTGCATTTCCTTAATTATTATTAATTATACATCACCAGGCAGCTAGGTGGCACAGTGGATAAAGCACTGGCCCTGGATTCAGGAGGACCTGAGTTCAAACTTGGCCTCAGACACTTGACACTTACTAGCTGTGTGACCCTGGGCAAGTCACTTTACCCTCATTGCCCCACAAAACAAACAAACAAAAAATTATACATCACAGTGCATACGTGTGTGCATGTTTATTTATATATGTGTGTGTGTGTGTATGCAGGTGTATTTATGTGTGTAGACATGTGAGTACACATCTGTATAGGTATGTAGGCATGTGTGTGTGTGTATATATATACGTAGGTGTGTGTTAGTGTGTGGGCAGGTGATTTCCAATGTGTGTATGTGACAGGGGATGGTGTTGGTTCCTGATTTCTTATGGGTGTTTCCCCCGCTGAGCCAGGGTGGTGGGCAAGGCCAGTGGCAGGGCTGGGCCTCAGACTGGAGGAAACTCAATGCCCTTGCTCGCCCTGCCCTTCATGTATAGTGGGACCCTGGACAAGTCAGACAGTAGTAGATATTAATCATCCCTCATGCAGGATTCGCCCTGATAATGGGAAAGTCATAGAAAGACAGACTATAATGACTTTACACTAGAGCTCTGGGATGATGTGAACCCAACCCCATCTCCCCCTAAACCAAGTACAGAATCCCTGAAATCCATCCTGCTGCTAAGCTATCCTGATGAGTGAGTAATCCCTATAAAACTGATGACCTGTTTTACATAAATATCTTCATTCTCTCTCTTATGCCTTTGCTCCGGCAGTTCGCCTCTTTTCTCTTTCTTTCCATGCCCAATTGAAGGAATCCTTCCCTGACTATCCCATCCCTCTAAGATCTCTCCCTCTTCCACATCCCAGAGCAACTCAAGTTACAGAGAGGACACTTAGTAATATGGAATGACATATGCAATTTTTAGCAAGGCAGTTGGGGTTAACTGACTTGCCCAAGATCACACAGCTAGTAAATGTCAAGTGTCTGATGCTAGATTTGAACTCAGGTCCTCCTGACTTCCGGGCAGGTACTCTATCCTCTGCTCCACCTAGCTGCCCCAGCCTATGCTATTTTTGTTTGGTTGGTTTTTTTTGGAGGGGAAGCATATGCTATTTTTAATGTCTATAGCTGTGGCTCCTCAGGTTGCTTATGATTAGCCAATAAACATTTATTAAGCACGTACTATGTGCCAGGCACTGTGCTAAGTGCTCGGGAGACAAAGAAAGGCAAAAGACAGCCCCTGCTCTCAAAGAGCTCACAATCTAATGGATAGATAACATGATGTATAATCACTATGTACAAAGAAGCTAGAGATGGGATAAATGGGCTATAATCCACAGGGGGAATGAACTAACATTAAGGGGATCTGGAAGGGTCTCTCAGAGGAAGCGGGATTTTTAGTTGGGACTTGAAAAAAGCCAGAGAAGCCGGTAGAGAGAGAGCATTCCAGGAATGGGGAAAAGCCAGAGAAAATGCCCTGAACTGGGAGATGGAATGTCTTGCTTAAGAAACAGGAGACCGATGTCACTGGATCAGAATGAGGTAGAAGAAGACTAGGAAGGTAGGAGGGGGCTGGGTTATAAAGGGCTTTGAATAGCAAACAGAACATTTTATATTTGACCCTAGCGGGGATTGGGAGCCATTGGAGTTTATTGAATATGCACTTTAGGAAAATGACTTTGATGGCTGGAAGATAGACTGGAGGACCCTAAAGGTGGAGTATATATTGAATTTATGATTTTGCTGGTGTATGATGGGAAGATTGTTACACTTGGAGTCAGGTGTCCCAGACTCAAATCCTAGCATTGCTACTGACCTTAGACAAGTCACTTAACTTTGATGCCTCTGTTTCCTGGACTGTAAAATGAGGGAGTTGGACTAGATGACTTTGAAGAGTTCTTCTCTCTTTAAATCTGTGGTCCTGGGAGCAGCTAGATGGCACAGTGAATAAAACACCAGCCCTGGATTCAGGAGAACTTGAGTTCAAATCTAGCCTCAGACATTTGACACTAGCTAGCTATGTGACCCTGGGCAAGTCACTTAACCCTCCTCACCCCACCAAAAAAAGAAAAACTAAATACATCTATGGTCCTGTGGATTTCTAAAGTCCTTTCCATTTCCAAATATATGATTCTAAGGGATGATATACTAAATGTATGCCATCTAGTAGAAATTACAGTTTCATTTAGATTCAACAAACTTTTAATCATCTATTTGGGGTTTGCATTGTCCTAAACGGGGAGCAGGAATACAGATAAAACATAGTACTTTTACTCTGTATACTACGTATGTACATAATAGTACTCCTATACTCCCAGAGCTTACCCTCTAGTAAGAAGAAAAGACTCAAACCAGATAAGTGTAACCCACAATCGTACAGTCCATAATATATATAATATAATATAATATATATAATATATATACATATCCATAGAGGGATATAGGACAGTGTATTCAGGGAGGTCTAAGGGGAATAGATTGTTATTAGTAGAGGGTGGGGATCCATCATGGAGGGAGGAGCATTCATGTTGTATTGTAAGGAAGAAGTAGGAATCCAGCTGGTGAATTGGCAGTAGGAACAGAATTCCAGGAATAGGAAGGAGTGTGAACAAAGGTATGGAAGTGCTTAGTGGGGAGAGATTAGTCAATAATCCGCATGGGCTGGTATGTAGAGTTATTGTTGTTGTTGTTTTGTTGATTGTGTCTGACTCTTTGTGGCCCCATTTGGGGTTTTCTTGGCAAAGACTCTAGAGTGGTTTGCCATTTCCTTTTCTGGCTTGTTTGACAGATGAGGAAACTAAGGCAAGCAGGGTGAAGTGATTTGCTCAGGGTCACACGGCTAGTAAGTGTCTGAGGTCAGATTTGAGCTCAGGGCTTCCTGACTGCAGGGCTGGGCACTCTATCTATCCACTTCATCACCTAGCTGCCCTGTGTATAGAATAGAGGGGCATAATTTGAGTCTAGGTTTGTAGAGAGCCTTAAAGGCCAGTCTACTGTTTGGACTTTACCTGGTAAAGCAATGAGGAGGGAATGCCTGAATATTTTTTTTGAGCAGAGAAGTGTCATCACCAGATCTATGAATAAGAAAGATGATTCTGGCAGTGTTATAAAGAATAAATTGGAGAGAGAGGAGACTGTGGAAGTGGGCAGACCTGTGAGGACACTATTGTACTAGTTCAGGTGAAAGTAATGAGATCCCTCAATAGAGTGACTTCAGAGGAAGAACAGAGAGAAGGAGATAGATTAGCAGAGTATTGTGGAGGTGGAATTGATGGGACTTGGTAATTGATTGGGTCTGAGAAGTGAGGGAGAGAGAAAAGTAAAAAATGACTCTCAAGATTCTGAATATAGGTGGTTGTGTAAAAGATAAAGCCACTGACAGAAAGTAAATCCAGAAACAGTGGGGTGGGGTGGTTTAGGGGATAGATAAGAAATTCACTTTGGGGGAGGGGCAGCTAAGGGGTGCAGTGGATAAAGCAACCGCCCTGGATTCAGGAGGACCTGAGTTCAAATCCAGCCTCAGACACTTGACACTTACTAGCTGTGTGAAGAAAGGAAGGAAGGAAGGAAGGGAGGGAGCAAGGAAGGAAAGAAAGAAAGAAAGAAAGAAATTCACTTTGGGACTGGGAAAGCGATTCAGGTGAGGATAGCTCACAGGAATTTGGAGATGCAAGCCTGGACCCCAGAAGACATTTGTTGTTATCCAGCTCTTCATGGCCCCATTTGGGGTTTTCTTGGCGAAGTTACTAAAGTGGTTTGCCATTCCCTTCTCCAGCTCATTTGACAGATGAGGAAAATGAAGCAAAGAGGGCTGAATGACTTGCCCAGGGTCACACTGCTAGTAAATGTCTGAGGCAGGGTTTGAATTGATGCCACACCTGGAACTCTGTCCACTGTGCCTCCAATGTAATATGTAAATATTTATGATATACATTTTAGGGAGGGGGAGAGAAAAGAGAGAGAGGAGAGGAGAGGGCAGAGGAGTGTGAGGGAAGGGAGGAGAGAGGAGAGGAGAGAAGAGATGGGAGAGAAGAAGAGGAGAAAAAGAGAGGAGGAGAGAAAAAGAGAAGAAGAGAGGGAGAGGAGAAGAAAGAAGATGAGAAACGAAAAACATGAAAGAATCAGAGAATGTTGGAGCTGGCATGATCCTTAGAACATCGGTTAGAGCTAGAAAGGGCAGTAAAACCTAGAATGTTAAAAAGCATAGACTATAAAGGATTGAAGTTGAAAAGGGGCCCTTGGAGATCAGCCAGTGCTGTCCTCTTACTTCCCAGGTGAAGAGCTATATCCCATTTATAAAAGATATCTCCTCTGCATTGTTCTGAGGGGTTGCTACCATAGTGCCCAAGCCCCAAATGACTTATCGAGAAAGGCTGAAGGAGGGAGTGCCAGTCCCCTCCACCGCCCCCCCCCACCACTCACAGGTTTGACTTAATAATAGGATTTGTTTGCTGTGAATAGCGGCCTGCTATGGGCATGATGTCAAAGAATAGGCTTTATGGAGGCATCAAAGAGCTTTTGCCCCTCTGCCCTAACATAAAAGCCGCTGCATCATAAAATCAAGGCTTCGCCGGGTCACATTGGCACATAAAACCCTGACCGTGGGTGAAAGATGATGCTTGCCCTCCCTATCCAGAGATGCTGTTCCTGAGCTGTTGTCCCTGGAGCATGACTTTGTAAAATTCTTTCCTTCTTCCGAAGTCAGGCCCCAGAGGCCTTCTCATCCAGAGTCCCTCTTCACCAACGTGCATTTGCAAGAAGATGTGCGGTCCATGGACACTGATAAAGTGTCTCTAACTAGCTCATAACAAGTGGGAAAACACTGGAATTAGAGTCCAACAAGGACTGCTGAGAACTACCTTGTAACCCTAGGATGGAATTGAGTTGAGCTCTCAGGTCTACGCAATCTCCCCCCTCCCCCAGGCCTCTTTGACTGATTGGTGAGTCCCTAACCTGGACCACTATTTCATGCAGGGTTCAAGCCTTGCCCACTTCCTTCTGTCATTTTCTCAGATACTTTTGCTAAGAATATTTTCATAAATACCTCAAGGATCTATGTCTCTATTCAATATATAATATATTATATCTATATTCAGATTATAACTCATATTTGACTGAGAAAAGGATTAGGGGCCGGGAGCAGCCTGAGGTTCATAAAAGTGAAATATTTGCCCCTGGTGGCCCAGCTAAGTCTCACAAATTGGATTTAAACCCAGCAATTTAAGCCTGACTTCAGGTACTCTATGAACTGCTTCATCCTGTCTCCTTAAACACCTACTATGCTCTAATTTGTATTATATTTATCTGGACTCCTGTGTTATCATCACTGTTAGATTGTATGTTCCTCAAGGGCAGGCACTATGTGTTTGTTTTGTTTTGTTTGTTACTGAATCCTCCAAATTACCTGGAATGGTATTTTGTATACAGTAGGTATTTAAGAAGTGTTTGTTGAGTAAATGAGCAAATGAATGAAAGGATCTGTGATACCTGTTATATATGCACATATACATATTCATACACATATGCATCTATACATACACATACCTATATAGTTTGTTCTATACCAGACTATGGTCCATAACTCAAAAAAAGGCTAAGAACCCCTGGTTGTTCTTTCTTGTTGTTGTTCAATCGTTTTTCATTCACGTCTAACTCTTCATGACCCCAATTGGGGTTTTCTTGGCAAAGATACTGGAGTGGTTTGCCAATTCCTTCTCCAGCTCATTTTTTTAAAATGAGGAAACTGAGACAAACTGGGTGAAGTGACTTGCCCAGGGTCACACAGCTGGTAAGTGTCAGGGACCAGATCAGAACTCGGGAAGATGAGTCTTCTGGACTCTAGGCCTGGCACTCTGGGCACTATGACTACCTGCTTGCCCAAGAACCCTTGGACTTAGTCAAAAGATCCGAATTTAGAGCCCATCTCTTCTACATACTAGCTGTCTTGAACAAACTACCTTCTGAGCTTCAAGCATCCTGGTTTGTTAAATAGGGAATAATTTAGTCACATCATATGCCTTACAGGATTGTTGTGATAAAAGTACTTTAAAACTTAAAGTGATGGGGGTAGCTAGGTGGCGCAGTGGATAGAGCACCAGCCCTGGAGTCAGGAGTACCTGAGTTCAAATCTGGCCTCAGACACTTAACACTAGCTGTGTGACCCTGGGCAACTCACTTAACCCCAATTGCCTCACTAAACAAACAAAAACAAAAAACAAAAACTTAAAGTGATGAAGAAATGTGACTTTTTGCTGTTCTGTTCAATATTCTTATTGTTGTGATCCCTTCCAAATCTTATATTCCATGATTTCACACTTGATAATGAAGAGAGGCTAGTGTGCTTTGTATCCAAGGAGTTTGGACACATATTCTCCCTATATTTAATATTTATAGTCACCATTCTGTTACCTGGTAATTCTACAAAGATATGACCAACATTGCTAGAGAGGTCAAGGAAGCCTTCTAGGGAGAAGTGAGACTTCAGCTGGGCATTAAAGGGTGTGGACGAAAAAGAAGTCACTTCAGACCCTACTCTGTCCAAAACCAAAATGCCCACATAACCAGAGGCAAAACCTGGTTCACTGAAACCTTGGCCTTCCTATCTTTTGGAGTCTCTGTCCAAAGACTGCAATTCTGGCCCTTTTAAAACCAGGGCCCAATGGCCCTGATAATGTTTATCACAGGTTTCCCCCCAGCTGTCCCCAGAACAGGGAGCATCCTCTGCACAGCTCCTTTAGAAAAGATAAGTAGTGGCATCCTCATCTCAGCCAATCTACCCTGGGCCACCAGCCAGAGGAGCCTCGAGATGATGAAAGGGGTGACTTGAGGAGGCGGCCAGTGAAGAGCAGAGAGCACGAGATGGGCCTGCCTTTAAGTGGGCTGCTCCTTGCCTAGTGAAGAGAGAGGCCCAGTGTCAGGAGTTTAAATCACTTAGCATTTACAACCGTGGCACAAGAGAGCTGGAAAATCACCTAGCACAACCTCTCATTTTATAGATCATAGATTTTAAAGCTGACAGGAACTCTACAGGTCATTTAATCTACCTCCCCCATTTTACAGAAGAGGAAACAGAGAGGTTAAGTAGATGGTAGACTTTACCCAGAATTCTCACTCCATGCCCAATACTCTTTCCACTGAATCCTGCTATCTCCCTGGAGCCCAGATTGAGGAAGTAACTTGGCCAAGTTCACACAGCTTTAAATCTATGATTTAAATCCTGGCTTTATGGCTAAATGAGCTGTGTGACCTTGGACGGGTCACTAAAGCTCTGCAGGCGTCAGTATCTTAATTTGTAGAATCAGGCAGTCCGAACTAATGATCTCAGAGGGCCCTTCTAGCCTTCAGTCCTGTGATTTCAGAGATGTGGTGTAAACTTTATTATCCTCATTTTATGCATGAAGGAATTAAGGCCCAGAGAGGTTCGGTGACCTGTGGGTGGTCACCCAGCTAGGAGGCATCCACCTCCCCTCCGTGCTCTGCCCCTTGCCTTTCCAGGCAACCTTGAGAAAGTTAGTTAAAACTCCGAGTTTTCCTCATTAGCGAAGCGGAGGAGGTCTGGCCCAATACTTGACAAGCAGAAGACCTTGGAAACCAAATGATGAATTCAAGACCGCAGCTGCTGTTTAAGATGAGGAAAGAGAATCGCTCATGCTGTCAATCCAAGGCCATTCCAAGGTTCTCATCCCTCCCCTTCATGGAAAGACAAAGCCTTCCTCCCATCAGCTCAGGGCACGGGTCTGCAGAAAAAAAAATCAAGAAAGGCCCTAGTTATCCACAGTAACATTCAGACTTCAGGTCTCCCAGAGGGCAAGCTAATGAGTTGAGTCTTCTTCATAGAGATGGTGTGAACGGCACTTGGCTACCCTTAGGAGCTCTGCAGTAATTTTGCCATAGACCTGGATCTTAGCTTGCCGAGAAAACAGAAGCCAAGAATTTTCACGTCCCTCCCCCTTTTTTTTTTAAAGAGACTTCTCCTAGGCAGCCGGGAAATATCACCGTTCTCTCTGTGGAAAGATGGAGCAGCACACAGATGTGAATAGAAAGGAAGAAAGCTGATTTTTTAAATAAGCAGGTTGGGGTTCACACCCTCCCCCTCAAAAGTGGTCGTCCTGGAGGGTTATGATGTTGATTGATTGCGACATTTTGAGTGACGCGGTGTCGTAGGATCCCTCGGCTAGTCCGAGGGTCTTAACTGTGGTCCGCGAACTTGATTTTTAAAAACATTTTGAGGGGCAGCTAGGTGGCGCAGTGGATAAAGCACCGGCTCTGGATTCAGGAGGACCCTAGTTCAAATCTGACCTCAGACACTTACTAGCTGTGTGACCCTGGGCAAGTCACTTAACCCTCATTGCCCACCTCAGCAACAACAACAACAACAACAAAATTCGGTAACTATATTGCAACCAAATGTTTCCTTTGTAATCCTGCGTACTTTACTTTTTGTGTTTAAAAGTATGACTCTGAAGAGGACCCCCCTCCCCCCATCATTAGGTGCTGCCACTAGATCACTAGATCACTGCTGCCAAATCGATCCAGGGCACAAAGGAAGGTTAATAATCCCTTCTGTAGTCTGACCCTCTCATTTATAAGAGGAGTAGATTGATATATTTGTCTTTGATTTATAAATGAAAGGACTGAACCCTAGAGATGTGGCAAAACGTGGCTGAGTTCACCTGACTGGTAAGCTGGCTGAGTCTGAATTCAAACCCAGGTCCTCCGATCTCCAAGCCCAGCGCTCTTTTCCAGGACACCTTGATGTTTAGAAATATCCAGAAGTCATCTGGAGCCACATCTGCTGTATGCGGTGGATGATCAAGTTGGGTGGTAGCCTTTTTAATGAGCTGTGACAGTAAATAACGAGGCTGGTTTCCCTGCATGGCTCATAAACTGTCTCGGAAGGCCCTTCTCAAAGAGAAAGGAGTCCAGGGCTGTGCTGAGCCGCGGAAGCCTGGCTGGGATGATGGCAGCCTCCCAGGGTCTCTGCTTTGAAAGGGAGCAGGGCTCCTTTGGATGTAGAAGCTCTGATGAATATAACCAATCCATTCCGTTACTTTATCCTCCCACACCTCCCTTTAATCCTACGAGGAACTGTAAGATCTCTGGGGCAGCTAGGTGGCGCCCTAGTGCATAGAGTTCCAGGCCTGGAGTTTTCAGAAAGATGAATCTTCCTGAGTTCAAAACCAGCCTTTGACACTTACTAGCTGTATGACCCTGGGCAAGTCACTTAAACCTGTTTACCTCGGTTTCCTCATCTGTACAATGAGCTGGAGGAGGAAATGGAAAACTATCACAGTACCTTTGCCAAGAAAACCCCAGATAGGGTGACAAAGAGTCAAACATGATTGAATGACAAGCTTTTTGAGGATAGAGACTGGATCTTAACTATCTTTTGTGGTGATTGGGATCTTTCCTTGTGCCCTGTACAAAACCATAGCCCACAACTGCACAGAAATGAATTTCTCTCTAAATTTTTATAATGTTGAATTTATATTGTAAAAAATTCCTTCCTTCACTTCCCCCCTCCTAAACACTTTTTAGATGGAAGCTTTTTAACCTTTTCTGAATCATGGACATATTTTGGCTATCTGAGGAAGCCTATAGACCCCTTCTCAAAACAACGTTCCTAAATACATAAAATAAAACCCAAATGGGGTCATGGAGAGTTGGACACAACTGAAATGACTCAACAAATGTCATGTATTTAAAAAATAAAAAGATGAGTAAAAATTTATTTTAAAAAATCAACCAAGGTCATGCATGGATATGGGTTAAGAAGCCCTGTTTTAGATCAAAGTTAATTAAAATTGTTTCTTGTTAGGACTGGTTTAAGGAACTAAGTATGTTTAGCCTGTAGAAGAGAAAACTTGGGGGTAGAGTAGGTCATGTTAGATGTTGGGCTAGGGGAGAAAAGAAATATGGGGAGGCACCATGGTGAAGCAGAAAGATCCCCTGTAATGTAGGATCTTACATCATCCCCTAATCTTTACAGTACTTCCTTTGGGAGTCAGAGGATTCAAGAAGTAAGCATTTATAGAATGTCTGCTATGTGCCAGGCACTGTGTTAAATACATTTTTACATATGTTATCTCAAATCTTGCTTCTGCTACTTACTGCCGTGTGACCTTGGATAAGCTTTTAAGACTTCAACTTCTTCATCACCAAGATCCTTTCTCACTCTAAGTGTATAAACCTGTGTCTTGTTGTTTGTTTGCCCTTGGATGGCAGAATGAGAAACAATGGTTACAAGCAGTGGAGATGCTGATGTAAAGAAAAAAACAAACTTAACTATTAGCATTGCCTAAAAGTGGACCTGTTGCCTTGACAGGTGGTGAGTTCCTCATCACCGGAGGTTTTCAAACAGAGGCTAGATGGGCTGCCAGAGACGTTGAAGAGGGCATTCTTGTTCAGGTCTAAGTTGGACTAGGTGACCTCTGAGGTTCCTTCCAACTCTAAGACTCTTTGATTCTCTGAACACTTTTGACATCCTTACCACATTCCTTGAGATAATTGGAGATGCTCTGGAATGTCATAAAACTTGGGCTAGAAATCACCACTTTATGGAATAGATGTATTCATGAAAAGTTGGCTGTGATAGAAATTTCAATAAATCTAATATTTTTCCACTGACTTCCATTAGAAAACTGTAGATGAGTTCCCAAAGACATTTTGCCTGCAGATGTAATCATGCAGCAAAACTTCCAGAAGCATATATTTAAGAGGGAAAAAAATACATTTTTTTAAAAAAATCACACAATTGTGAGAAAGCTTCCTTAGGGGGAACACTTGGAGAATGGCGTGTTTCAGTTAATTGAATTTCTAGTTATAAAGGTTATAAATAAAACTTTTTTGAAAAAAAACTTAGTAGATTATAGAGAAAGTAATCTTTTTTAATGGTCACTGTGTAGGAATGACCTACAAAGATTATAGAGAAAGAATCCGCAAATCTAAGACTTTTTTTTACTGTTCCTGCTGCCTGGGGTACCCCTCCCCATCCTATCATAATCCAATTCCTATAGATCCTTCAAGGTCAAACTTAAATGCCACCTCTTTCATGAAGCCCTATCCCACTGATAACTCAGAAGGTCCCTCCCCTGAACTCCTATTGGCCTTAG